>NC_069075.1:71483211-71826267 GCF_025698485.1 Gossypium arboreum
TTATTATTATTATTATTTTAGTTTTAAATAAATTTAGAAGTATTTAAAGTGTGGGAAAAATTGGACCAAGACTCTAGCAAAAAAATTATTATTTTTGCCTCTTTAGGGATCTGGACATTAAGGTTTATTAATAAGTTAGGCTAAAATTAGACATAAGGAGGAGTCTGCCCGGTGGTTAGGAGTGTTAAGCAGAAAGGGACTGAGGTTCGATACCAGCGTGCAAAATTGGGTTTTTTAGTATACAAAGTTGCGGTTGGAATAGGCCTTAAAGGAAGTTACTGAATGAAGTTTGACACAAAGAGAGCCTGTGGTGCAATGACAAGCAACGTATGTGTGTGTTAAAGAGGTCGCAGTTCGATTCCGTGCGTGAGCGAATCCTGTTTTATTTTTAAAGTGGGCGAATCTGAAGTAGGTAAGGTTTATAATTTATTGTGACCATATATTAGCAAGGAAGGAAGCTCGTGCAAAGTGGCGGCAAAGATGGGCGTGGGAGCTAGGCGGACGGAGGTCCAGGGTTCGAGTCCAGCGAAGGTATGTTTTAATGTTATATTTTTAAAATGAACGGACTTCAGAGTAACCTTTAAGATAAAAGGTGACGGTATATTATTGAAAAATGCCCGTCCCAAAGGCAGCGTCTTTCGGGCAACCTGGGGTCCTAGGTTCGATCAGCGCTATGCAAAAGGGTGATTCTTTTTGCTGAACGTGCGTGGGAAGGACCGTATGGAATTGAAACGGTACCACCTGTAGGAGGAGTGAGTGGGGGACTGCTTTGCAAGAAGGGAGTTTGAATTAAATTCAAACTTTGATTATGGCCATGAATTAAGGAGATAAGGAAGGAATTAAAATTGGAAAAGGATTTTATTTTATTCTAATCTTAATCTTATTTCTTTTTGCTCTTATTCTTTTCTATTTTTCCCAAAAGTGAACAATTTTCTCATTTTTTTTCATTATTTTCTTTCCTTCTCTCATCTATTCCCTCTTTTCTTTTCTTTCTCCTCTTGCCAATTGTTCTTAAGCTAATCCTCTATTTTCTCTTTCGTTATTTCTTCCACAAACTCTCTACCTCTCATTCTTCCTCTCTTTCATTTATAGTAAAAGTGAACCGATCATTCTTTTCATTGCTAACCGAATATCAACAAGCCAAATCTCAAGGAGTCAAAGGAAGTCGATTGCTTTATAAAGGTATACACTTGTTCTTTTCTTTTTAGCCGATTCTTGTTATTTTAAAAGCCTTTCAACTCTTTTGTCAACACCCTTTTGGTCCATAACCACTTTTTCTTCAAGGACCCAAAAGCCAAAAGCACAAGACCCTTGGGTGACTTGGTGGCGATTCGTAGGATCCTTGTGGTACGGGTTCGCTAGTGTTTTAGAGCTGGACTGCGTTGAATCGAGTTAACACGGATTGAAACCGTTTGGGTAAGTGAACCTTGGTAAGTGCTCGTAGCTTTAATCAATTCAATATTAGGGAGGTTAAGAAAAGCCAAACCTCTCTAGTTTAGGGAGATGGCGAATATGGGCATAGACTCTATGGGGTCTTCTTTAATATTTTTGGTTTATTTATTGAAGGAGCAGCAAGGTGTAGTGTCGATTTGGAGTAGCTTGGATCACGGAGTAGCTAGGCCTAGTCATCAATCGCGACAAAGGTAAGGTGCCTAAGGCCATTATGGATGGTGGCGAATGTGTAAGTGTTAATATTGGAAAGTTCTTAATTTGGTTCAATTATTGCGAGCTGATCTATTTAACAATTGATTATAGGAGAAATCGTAGGAGATCTCGTCAAGGAATATCGCAAATCGTGTGTAAACGAACCCTTTCATAGCTTAAAGCGATAAAATGCCGAAAAGCGAAATGCCAAATTCGCATTTCGAGGACTCGTGAGCAAGCTAACGCTCATTAGTTAGTAGATTCGTTGAGATGATGATCGGGAACATTGAAACGGTAACAACGTGATTTTTGGCATTCACGGTAAGTTGGGCCTCGAGGGTCGCAATTGGGCCCAACAGCTTTCGCCCATTTGGGTAAAATTGGTAGAAAACGAAAATATGTTAAATTGCATGTTAAGACTATTATCTTGTTATGGATATAGGCTAAATGGGCCTAGATGACAAAATTGGCTAAGTAGGGCCCATTAGGGTTTTAGGCCCAATAACTCGATGTCGCTAAAATGGGCCGTAATCACTGTTTGCACCCATGGATTGTTAGTAATCGTTAATGAACATGGAAACCATAATTTTGGTAAAATTACGAGATTACCCTTATAATATGAAAATGACCGTTTTGCCCCTAGGTAAAATGACCATTATACCCCTAGGGTTTATGTATGATTTTAATACATGGGATTTTGATAAATATGGTATGTATGATATGCACATGAAATGTATGCTATGCACATGATATGTATGATATGCACATGAGGTAATCATAAATGCATTGGGTTGGGTTTTATATGGATGGAGGAAGTGAAATAGTGCTTATGCCCTGCTTATCAAAAGGGCTTATGCCCTGCTTATCAAAAGGGCTTATGCCCCGCTTATAAAAGGGCTTATGCCCTGCTTATTGAAAGGGCTTTTGCCCTGCTTATTAAAAGAGGCTAGGCCTCCGCTTATATGATAAAGCAACTATGCCGCCGATGGAGAGTTTGGCGGGTGGGTCGAGTTAATCCCACATGGTGTGTTGGTTGGTACGGTGGAGAGTAGCGGATGGTGGGTTGAGTAGTCTCCCAAATGGGTTGCATTCTTTCATTGAAATTATATGTGACATTGAAATGGGCCTAAGGGCCATACCGCTTACAATAAAGGCTTCGCCCAAGAATATGAAATATGAAAAGGCTTCGCCCAAGATATGAAATATGAAATATGAAAAGGGCTACGCCCAATGCATGATTGAGATTGGATTTGGGCTTAGACCCAACAGTCGTTATTGTTTTGGGCTCGAAGGGGCTTGTTGCACACCGAGTTTCCAAACTCACCCCCTTTCCTTAACCTTGCAGTG
Source organism: Gossypium arboreum (assembly GCF_025698485.1). Taxonomy (NCBI): domain Eukaryota; kingdom Viridiplantae; phylum Streptophyta; class Magnoliopsida; order Malvales; family Malvaceae; genus Gossypium; species Gossypium arboreum. The sequence goes on from NC_069075.1 coordinate 71,486,203, forward strand.
AGCCTTGATGTGGGGACTTGGCGGAGGGATTCAGAGTGGCCACGGTGATCGTCTTAGGCTTTAAATAAAGTGTTGGTTTCGCTTAATTTCCTTTAACTATTATTTATTTTTGGGTTGTAATAAGGCCAATTTTAACTTTTCTTTTATTTCTTTTCGGATTATTTTAATTTTAATAACTTTAAAATTGGTTAATTATTATTCAAATGGGCTAGACGTAGGACGTGTTTTCAAAATGATACTTGTTTTCAAATTATCTCAACACCACGATTCATCGGTTAATCAAAGACGTCCACTTAAACGAATTTAAACTCGAAATGACAAAGTGTGGCTATGGTTGTGGGCATGTCTAGGATTGGATCCAATTAAAGAGCTTGGTACTTAAGCAGCCTTCATGGCTCACCTCCTCTGCCTCGGATACCTACCTAGTGCTTAGCTTCCATACACTTTGTTAACTCAGCAAAACATATGGCTTTTAAAAACTCTAAAATGAAACTCAGATTTTTAACTCCGATGTGGCACGTCAAATTTGGCCATAACGTCTGGGCCGGGTTTGGGGTGTTACATTTAGTGGTATCAGAGCCTAGGTTGCAACAACTCGGTTGTGGATCAGGTCCAAATTTTTTTCGAAAACTTAGGCCTAAGAAGGGTATTTTTGGAGATGGTTTTTGAAAAGTTCATTTTAAAGATATTTTGCGGAGTATATTTGTTAAAATGGTACAAGTTTTTATGTTTTAAACAAGAGTTTCAAAATAAGGGTGCTTTCAAATCAAAATTTTTAAATTTCTACCCTCTATAAGCAAAAATATGCCTTTTGAATTTTAAATGGATTGGAGAAAGAAGTGGCGACCTGAATCCCTACACGAAGTCTGTAAGTATACTCTCTTTACGTTATGTGATATTGATATGATGCTATGAATAGAACTGAGACCCTACTATGATACTCTAGATAAGGTAGAGTCAGAAACCCTAGAATATCGAGACTGTAGCTAGGCTATGATTCGTGAAAATAGAAACTCTAAAATACTATCTCTGCATAAGACATATAAATAAATAGTATATTTTTTTGAGATCTTTGTAGTTATTTGATATGTGTCTGGTAATGTAGAGCATTGATATGGATTCGAGGGTAAGCAAAGTCCGCTAACTTCGTAGCGGTAACTCCTGAGCTTGGTAACGAGGCAAAGGGCGAGTTAGTAAGGAAAGTGGTAGAGGAAGTATTGGATACCAAAATTAAGGAAATTAGGGAAATGTTTCAAGCGGGGTGCTTGGAGTGTAAAAAGAGAAAGGATCCTAGTTCTCAGAGAATACAGCCTCGTTCTGTGAAACATGTTCAGGCACGACCAAACTTTCCAACCTGCAAAGACTGCAACGGGCGTCATCCGGGTGAATGCCATAGGAAGACAGGAGCATGTCTTAGATGTGGGTCCAAGGAGCATCGAGCTCGGGATTGCCAAGTTTATTCTATTTGAGTGTGTGTTACACGTTTCTTTATTTCGGTAATTAGATGTTCTGGGTCGTATTAAAATTATTTAGATCAGAGTGCGCAGCGATAGCATATTAGCATAGTGGTTTGACTTGAGTAATACAGTTAGTTGATAGTTGGAAATTTCGAGGACGAAATTTTTTTTAGGGGGATAGAGTTGTAACGCCCCAAAAATTGGGCCTAGAAGAGTTGGGCTTTGAGTCTGGGATTCGGATAGAAGAAAACCTGAATATTGAGAAGTTTTGAATATTACTAGTGTTTAAATATATATATTGATAAAATATTTATGTTAGTACTAATATTTTAATTTTTATGAAAATTATTATCATTATAATTATTAGATACAAATATATTTATACAATTATTGTTGTTAATTTAGTGTTTAAATTAACATATTATCAAAAAATTTATCAGTATCTATTTTCATTGATTTATGGAAATTATAATTATTATTATTAGGAAAAATTTATATATATTATCGTATTTGAAATCTTCATTATTATGGTTATTATTATTATTATTATTTTAGTTTTTAAATAAATTTAGAAGTATTTAAAGTGTGGGAAAAATTGCACCAAGACTCTAGCAAAAAAATTATTATTTTTGCCTCTTTAGGATCTGGACATTAAGGTTTATTAATAAGTTAGGCTAAAATTAGACATAAGGAGGAGTCTGGCCCAAAGGTTAGGAGTGTTGGGCGTGAGAAGGGAACCGAGGTTCGATACCAGTGTCAGTAAATTGGGGTTTTTTAGTATACAGAGTTGCGTTGAATAGGCCTTAAAGGAAGTTAAGAATGAAGTTTGACACAAAGAGAGCCTGTGGTGCAAAGACAAGCAACGTATGTGTGTGTTAAAGAGGTCGCAGTTCGATTCCGACGTGAGCGAATCTGTTTTATTTTAAAGTGGGCCGAATCAAGGTGTAAGGTTTATAATTTATTGTGACCATATATTAGCAAGGAAGGAAGCTCGTGCAAAGGCAAGCAAGATGGGCGTGGGCACTAGGCGGACGGAGGTCCGGGGTTCGAGTCCAGCGAAGGTATGTTTTAATGTTATATTTTTAAAATGAACAGGACTTCAAAGGTAACCTTTAAGATAAAAGGTGACGGTATATTATTGAAAACAAATGCCCGTCCTAGTGGCCAGCAGGTCTTTGGGCAACCTGGGGTCCTAGGTTCGATCAGCGCTATGCAAAAGGGTGATTCTTTTTGCTGAACGTGCGTGGAAAGGACCGTATGGAATTGAAACAGTACCAAATGTAGGAGGAGTGAGTGGGGGACTGCTTGCTCAGCGGGGGAGTTTGAATTAAATTCAAACTTTGATTATGGCCATGAATTAAGGAGATAAGGAAGGAATTAAAATTGGAAAAGGATTTTATTTTATTCTAATCTTAATCTTATTTCTTTTGCTCTTATTCTTTTCTATTTTTCCCAAAAGTGAACAATTTTCTCATTTTTCTTAATTATTTTCTTTCCTTCTCTCATCTATTCCCTCTTTTCTTTTCTTTCTCCTCTTGCCAATTGTTCTTAAGCTAATCCTCTATTTTCTCTTTCGTTATTTCTTCCACAAACTCTCTACCTCTCATTCTTCCTCTCTTTATTTATAGTAAAAGCTGAACCGATCATTCTTTTCATTGCTAACCGAATATCAACAAGCCAAATCCCAAGGAGTCAAAGGAAGTCGATTGCTTTATAAAGGTATACACTTGTTCTTTTTCTTTTAGCCGATTCTTGTTATTTTAAAAAGCCTTTCAACTCTTTTGTCAACACCCTTTTGGTCCATAACCACTTTTTCTTCAAAGGACCCAAAAGCCAAAAGCACAAAGACCCTTGGGTGACTTGGTGGCCGATTCGTAGGATCCTTGTGGTACGGGTTCTGCTAGTGTTTTAGAGCTGGGACTGCGTTGAATCAGAGTTAACACGGGATTGAAACCGTTTGGGTAAGTGAACCTTGGTAAGTGCTCGTAGCTTTAATCAATTCAATATTAGGGAGGTTAAGAAAAGCCGAAACCTCTCTAGTTTAGGGAGATGGCCGAATATGGGCATAGACTCTATGGGGTCTTCTTTTAATATTTTTGGTTTATTTATTGAAGGAGCAGCAAGGTGTAGTGTCGATTTGGAGTAGCTTGGATCGCCGGAGTAGCTAGGCCTAGTCATCAATCGCGACAAAGGTAAGGTGCCTAAGGCCATTATGGATGGTGGCCGAATGTGTAAGTGTTAATATTGGAAAGTTCTTAATTTGGTTCAATTATTGCGAGCTGACCTATTTAACAATTGATTATAGGAGAAATCGTGTAGGAGATCTCGTCAAGGAATATCGCAAATCAGGTGTGTAAACGAACCCTTTCATAGCTTAAAGCGATAAAATGCCGAAAAGTAAATGCCAAATTCGCATTTCGAGGACTCGTGAGCAAGCTTAACGCTCATTAGTTAGTAGATTCGTTGAGATGATGATCGGGAACATTGAAACGGTAACAACGTGATTTTTGGCATTCACGGTAAGTTGGGCCTCGAGGGTCAATAGGCCCAACAAAGCTTTCAGGCCCATTTGGGTAAAATTGGTAGAAAACGAAAATATGTTAAATTGCATGTTAGACTTATCATGTTATGGATATAGGCTAAATGGGCCTAGATGACAAAATTGGCTAAGTAGGGCCCATTAGGGGTTTTAGGCCCAATAACTCGATTTCGCTAAAATGGGCCGAATCACTGTTTGCACCCATGGATTGTTAGTAATCGTTAATGAACATGGAAACCATAATTTTGGTAAAATTACGAGATTACCCTTATAATATGAAAATGACCGTTTTGCCCTAGGTAAAATGACCATTATACCCCTAGGGTTTATGTATGATTTTAATACATGGGATTTTGATAAATATGGTATGTATGATATGCACATGAAATGTATGCTATGCACATGATATGTATGATATGCACATGAGGTAATCATAAATGCATTGGGTTGGGTTTTTATATGGATGGAGGAAGTGAAATAGTGCTTATGCCCCAGTTATCAAAAGGGCTTATGCCCGCTTATCAAAAGGGCTTATGCCCCGATTATAAAAGGGCTTATGCCCCGCTTATTGAAAGGGCTTTTGCCCTGCTTATTAAAAGAGGCTAGGCCTCGGTTATATGATAAAGCAGACTATCTTGCCAAGGAGAGTTTGGCGGGGTGGGTCGAGTTAATCCCCACATGGTGTGTTGGTTGGTACGGGTGGAGAGTAGCGGATGGTGGGTTGAGTAGTCTCCCAAAATGGGTTGCATTCTTTCATTGAAATTATATGTGACATTGAAATGGGCCTAAGGGCCATACCGCTTCTGATAAAGGCTTCGCCCAAGAATATGAAATATGAAAAGGCTTCGCCCAAGATATGAAATATGAAATATGAAAAGGGCTACGACCCAAAGCATGATTGAGATTGATTTGGGCTTAGACCCAACAGCCGTTATTGTTTTGGGCTCGAAGGGGCTTGTTGCACATGAGTTTCCAAACTCACCCCTTTTCCTTAACCTTGCAGTGAGCCTTGATGTGGGGACTTGGGCGGAGGGGATTCAGAGTGGCCACGGTGATCGTCTTGGGCTTTAAATAAAGTGTTGGTTTCGTTTAATTTCCTTTAACTATTATTTATTTTGGGTTGTAATAAGGCCAATTTTAACTTTTCTTTTATTTCTTTTCGGATTATTTTAATTTTAATAACTTTAAAATTGGTTAATTATTATTCAAATGGGCTAGACTTAGGACGTGTTTTCAAAATGATACTTGTTTTCAAATTATCTCAACACCACGATTCATCGGTTAATCAAAGACGTCCACTTAAACGAATTTAAACTCGAAATGACAAAGTGTGGCTATGGTTGTGGGCATGTCTAGGATTGGATCCAATTAAAGAGCTTGGTACTTAAGCAGCCTTCATGGCTCACCTCCTCTGCCTCGGATACCTACCTGGTGCTTAGCTTCCATACACTTTGTTAACTCAGCAAAACATATGGCTTTTAAAAACTCTAAAACGAAACTCAGATTTTTAACTCCGATGTGGTACGTCAAATTTGGCCATAACGTCTGGGTCGGGTTTGGGGTGTTACAAGCTTAATATCATGAGTTGGATAATTTTTCTCGTGAGGATTTAGTTGTCTTGAAGCATATGCAACAACTCTACCTTCCTGCATCAGCACACAACCCAAACCATTCAAAGAAGCATCACTGTAGATTACGAACTCTTTACCAGACCTGGCTGAACTAACACAGGAGCCTTCGTCAAAAGGGTTTTCAGCTGGTCGAAACTTGTCTGACACTTTTCTGACCACTCAAACTTGATATCTTTCTGGAGTAGTTTTGTCAACGGTGTTGCGATCATCGAGAAACCCTTAACTAATTGTCGGTAGTACCCCGCGAGTCCCAAAAAGCTCCGAACTTCAGAAACATTCCTCAGAGGTTTCCAATCAAGAATGGCTGAAATTTTTTTTGGATCAACTCTAATACCTGAAGCGGATATAATATGTCCCAGAAAGCTGACCTCCCTTAACCAGAATTCACATTTACAAAATTTTGCATACAACTAATTATCTCGCAAAATCTGCAGTACAAGCCTCAAGTGTTCGGCATGCTCGGACTCGTTGTGAGAATAAATTAGAATATCATCTATGAACACCACTTCAAATCGATCTAAATACTGTCTGAATACCCGATTCATCAAATCCATGAAAACCGCAGGGGCATTAGTGAGCCCAAACGGCATCACTGAAAACTCATAGTGTCCATATCTCGTTCTGAAAGCAATCTTAGGAACATCAAAATCTCTAACTCGCAACTGATAATAGCCAGATCACAAATCAATCTTCGAAAACACGGAAGCTCCTTTCAACTGGTCAAATAAGTCATCTATCCGCGGCAACATATATTTATTCTTTATCGTCACTTTATTAAGCTGGCGATAATCAATACACATTCGCATAGTTCCGTCTTTCTTTTTCACGAACAGAACTGGAGCACCCCAGGGTAAGAATCTGGGTCGCGCAAAACCTCTGTCAGTCAACTCTTGCAATTAAGCTTTCAATTCTTTTAACTCGGTTGGTGCCATAAGATACGGAGCGATTGAATTGGTGTCGTACCCGGAACCAATTCTACGTTGAACTCTACTTCTCTAACAGGTGGCAATCCTGGTAATTCCTCAGGAAACACTTCTGGATACTCACAAACTACAGGCACAGTCTCGAGCTTTCGTTCCGATACCTTGCTATCTAGTACATATGCAAGATAAGCTTCATAACCCTTTCTCACATATTTCTGAGCTAAAACAGAAGATATCACTGCTTGTAACCCACTCAGATCACTAGACTCAATTCGAATCATTTCACCAATCGAACATCGCAAGTCTATAGCCTTTCGCTTGCAATTTACCACAGCATCATGTTCGGTTAACCAGTCCATTCCGAGAATAATATCGAATTCGTCGAAGGGTAATAGCATCAAATCCATCGAAAAATAGAAATCTTTAATTATCAATGAACATCTCTTGCATACTTTATCAACTAACACATACCGACCCAAAGGGTTTGACATTCGTATCACAAATTCAGTAGACTCAACAGGTAGAGTCTTACTGGACGCTAATGTTTCACATACATAAGAATGAGTTGAACCAGGATCAGTTAAAGCAAGTACACTAGTAGTATAGAGAGTGAATGTACCAGTGATAACATCAGGGGAGGATGCTTCCTCTCGTGCACGGATGGCATAAGCTCTGGCGGGGGCACGAGTCTTAGATCGAACCGCCATATCAGAAGTCCCTCTTTGATTACCACCCCTGCCTCCAGTATTTCTCGGTGGTCTACCTCTAGTTGTTGCACCACTCGATCTTGCACCTTGCATCTTATTTTTCTCATCAGGTTCCGTGCAATCTCGAATGAAATGATCCCGCGAACCGCATCTATAACAGGCTCTGTTAATAGACTTACCCCAACATTCACCTTCATGTTGTCTTCCACATTGTGGACACTCGGGTTTTTCTTGCCGATTGTTGCCAACACTAGCAACCGAAGTAGCTCGAGAGTCCGTTGATGGTCGCTCCTTAATAGAAATTCCTGCAGTCGTCTTTGATCTGTTAGTATCATCTCTGAACTTCTTTGCAGTCGAAAAAGAATTTTTACCCGCCGATCTTTTACGAAAGTCCTTAGCTTCATATTCAGCTTTCTTTTTCTCCTTTCCAAGCTCTTCAGCCTTGCAAGCTCGTTCAACCAGTGTTACGAATTCCTTTATTTCTAGAATACCCACCAGCAACTTTAAATCTTTGTTCAATCCCTCTTCAAATCTTTTACACATGGCAATTTCATCAGCTACACACTCCCGAGCATAACGACTGAGTCTTACAAATTCACGTTCATATTCGGATACCGTCAAACGGCCTTGTTTAAGCTCCAAAAATTCTTTGCATTTTTGATCAATGAATCGTTGACTAATATACTTCTTACAAAACTCCGTCTGAAAGAAGTCCCAAGTAACTCGTTCCTTTGGAACAATCGAAATCAGGGTTCTCCACCAATAGTAGGCTGAATCTCGTAATAAGGATATTGCACACTTTAGACACTCATCGGGTGTTCAAGACAGCTCATCGAAAACACGGATGGTATTATCAAGCCAAAACTTAGCCCTTTCAGCGTCATCAGTAGCTGTGGCTTGAAATTCCTCGGCCCCGTGCTTCCTAATCAAATCAACAGAAGGTTTACTCAGCCTCAAGGGATCAGTAGTTACTAGTATTATAGGCACCGAATGAGGATTATTTAAATTTAGAAATGGTTGAGCAGCCGGGTTTGTTCGGGCATATTGTGCAACCCACTCATTCATCATGGTAAAGAAGGCTTGCTTAGCCCCATTATCTTGATTACTCGTAGATGGTTGAGGTTCAACAGGCGCTGTCCCTTGCGCGGGAGCAGGCACTACACTCTCAATGTCATCCGCTAAGGCTCTCTATGGAGTGGATTCCATTTACTAATCAAAACAATAATTTCAACCGTCAAAAGTCATCACACTATCATATACTAGCATTATGGCAGGTATAGCTAGACTCTCACGCTCTACGGTAGTCCTAGAATCGACTAAACCGTAGCTCTGATACCAATAAAAATGTAACACCCTAATACCCGTGTCCAATATTAATTTAAGTAATTACAATAATAATAGCACGTTTCCACGAGTAACTTCTATAGTAAGCACATACTAAAACAAGGGTAAAAATGTAAGGTGATTTTTCTCCTCTTGACCGAATATACATACATAATGTATCTCGAATGCTTAACATGTTAGTTCAAGCATAACATAATCACACTCATATCACAATATGGATTCATATGTCAAGTTGATTTCACTTCAAGATTTATAATTAAACCATTATCACATCCATACATAGAACTTTAGCCATATTCACATGGCCTTATATATATACCATACTATCAAAATAGCAACCTCCCAAAATATTATTCTATACATGCCATAATGTCTATTTGAGTTTTAAACAAAGATACAAAAAAGGGGTTGTCAAAAGATGTGATGACTTCGTAACGAATCCAAGATTTCCTCGGCAAGATGATCTATGTAACACCCCGTACCCGAGACCGTTGCCGGAGTCAAACACGAGGTGTTAACGGACTTAATTCATTAATTAAACAGCTCATACAATTCATTTTAAAATTTCCAGACAAGCTGGCTAACAGCATCACAGTCGCTTTAAAAATCATATCTCGAGTTACGAAACTCGAAATCCAATTCCGTAAATTTTTCCTGAAACTAGACTCATATATATATCTACTAATTTTTTTCTAGAATTTTTAGTTGGGCCAATTAGTACAGTTTATTAGTTAAAGTCTCCCCTGTTTCAGGGTTCAACTACTCTGACCTCTGTGTATTACGAATCAGATATCTCCTGTACAGAGCTTCAATGACTATGCCGTTTATCTCTAATAAAACTAGACTCAATAAGGAATCTGTACATATAAAGCATGACTTCTAATTATCTTTGTAAAATTTATGGTGAATTTCCAAATTCAGAACAGGGGATCCAGAAATTGCTCTGGCCCTGTTTCACAAAAATTTAAACATCTCATAAAATATAGCTCATATACCTGTTTCGCTTATTCCATATGAAAATAGACTCATCAAACTTCGATTCCATAACTTATTCATTATTTAATTCCATTTCTACTATTTTTAGTGATTTTTTAAACTCATGTCACTGCTGCTGTCTGAATCTATTTTATGGTAAATTTTACCTATTTCATGGTTTCCATGGATTAGCTAGCAATTTGACATACATAATACCAAATATGATCATGATTAGCCATTCCAATGGCTAATCATTACCAAGCATTTCTATTTCCATACCACTCAATAACCATATCATAAGACCATATATACAAAATGATTATAATGCTATACATGCCATACTCAAAATATACAAGCCATTATGCCAAGATGGTATACTGGATAGTGTGAGCGTGCCTCCGACCGCTTCCGATTTCCGAGCTGGCTTGTCAACACTACAAGGAATGAAAAGGAGGAGTAAGCATAAATGCTTAGTAAGCTCACATGCAAATAGCAAGTAACATAACCATATAAGCAAACATAAAACATCATTTGCATAATCATCACCAAGACATTCATATCACCTTTTCATTTATCATCTTACCATATTGTTGTTATATCGAGTTTTCAACCCGAGGGTTAAGTACATACCTGTTCAAAGTATCCATTTCACAACACTTACCAATACGTCCCTTTCATCTTGAGTATTCCTCCATTTGAGTAGAACTTTACCCGTTGAACACATCGGAATATAATTCGGATACATGGAAAGTTTGCACATAAGTGCCACATATGTAGCCAAGCTACCATGTAACCCGCCCATAAGTGAACTCGGACTCAACTCAACGAGCTCGGGCATTCGCATCCATAAGTGAACTCGGACTCAACTCAACGAGTTTGGATGCCTAGTTACATCTCATGAACTCGGACTCAACTCAACGAGTTCGGACGCTCGCATCCATAAGTGAACTCGGACTCAACTCAACGAGTTCGGATGCCCAAATATCCCAAAGACATGTCACTTGTATCCTAATCCATTCCTAAGGTTCAACGGACCTTTTTCCCAATCATGTGTCTCAACCATCTTCTACGGAATGCCGATACCGATACTCGGTAGTATTTCATATTTTCCAAGTATATCACATAATTTGACATATTATCAAATAATTATCACAAGTATAATATTTCATAATAATTATCATATCATTTAAAAACATTAAAACATTTAAAATAATAACTATGTTACCAACATTTACATATGAACTTACCTCGTATGCTAAAATGGCTATTTTACCATTTCGTCCCACAACTTGGTATTTTCCCCATTTTAGCCCAATTTCAGTTTTCCTTGCTCTATCATTTAAAATATAGTCTAATTAGGACTCACATTATTCAAATTGACCCAAAATCATATTTTGGAAAAATTACAATTTTGCCCTAAACTTTTGCATATTTACACTTTTGCCCCAAAGCTCGTAAATTAAAATTCAGCCTATTTTCTTATGTTTTATGACATGCTGATCATTTTTCCTTCTATGGCAACATCAAATTCTCACTCTAACATGTACTTATGACTATTAGGTATTTTTACCGATTAAGCCCTTTTGCTCGTTTTCACTTAAAACCGAGTAGCACAAGTTGTCTAACATAATTTAAAACCTCATATTCTATCATAAAACACCAAAATACACAAATTTCACCTATGGGTATTTTTCCAAATATAAACCCTAGGTTAAATTATTGCTAGCATAAGCTAAATCGAGCTACGGGACTCCAAAAACGTAAAAATCATTAAAAACGAGGCTAGAACGGACTTACAATCGAGCTTGGAAGCTTGAAAACCCTAGCCATGGTTTCTCCTTGCTATATTCGTCCATGGGGTTGAAGATGAGCAAAATTGGCTTTTAATTTTGTATTTTAATTCATTTTACCCTAAATGACCAAAATGCCCTTACTACTAAACTTTCCAAAATTCCATCCATGTCCAATTTTTGTCCATAGACTTAGAAATTGGTAAAATTACTCTTTAAGGACCTCTAATTAATAATCTAATTCAATTTTATGCAAAATACTTCTAGAACACAAGTTTTGCAATTTATTCAATTTAGTCCCAAATTTCAAATTAAGCACTTTATGCATAAAATTTCTTCACGAAATTTTCACACAATCATGCAATCATATCATAGACCTTAAAATAATCATAAAATAATTATTTATATCTCAGATTTTGTGGTCACGAAACCACTATTCCGACTAGGCCCAAAATCGGATATTACAACTCTCCCCCTTCGAGGATTTTCGCCCCAAAATCTTACCGTAAAAGTGGTCTTCACTTTTAATCTCATATTTGGTGCCAAGAACTTGCACTTAGACTGTACCTCCAATACATCTCTTCAATTTCTCATATGATCTAAAAGCTTACAGCCTCAACTCTCAACTGTTCTTAAATTTTCAACCCTTCTCAATTTCCCATGATATCATGACATAAAACCCGGATCTCAACTTGATTTAATGGAGACCGAATTCCAAGAAATCCGACAATCAAAGAGACCGAAATTCCATGAATCGATGAGTAGGAATTCATTCAATACAGATGTGATTTATAGATCTCGCCAAACATTTAACAATAGGATACATCACATTTTCCTCTTTCCGCCATAGAAATAATTCTGATATGGCCTCAAGAATAATCCTTCTCATTTCCATCCCAATATCAACATTGACAAGGATAATTTTGATAGATCCCAATGCTCGGCTTTAACCCCTTTAACAACTCCAATTTTATGTAACATCGGATGCTCTAAACTATCACATTACCTCACTGTCTTGAAACACATCACAATTCATACAACAATACATTACTGAAAGTCAGGAAGTCTTTGCTCAATGTAGACTAGTCTAGTTCAGACGCTTCGGCTACCAATATTCTCATCTATCCGAACTCTGTCAACATGTAATAAACTTTTAAGCTTTCACAAGATGGAAACCTTATCATTCGTAGTGACTTAAACTAATATTCAACTCTTTCTATTAAATATACACTTCTCGTTCAAACTATTTACTCTTTGATCCGTACAAAATGAAATTCTATTATCAAACTTGGGAAAATAATCCCGACATAATTGTCACATGAAATCTTTCAAATAAATAATTTACCATACCGATCAAACTCGCGCTTTTATCACCTATGCCTTTATCGATGTCAAATCCTTACGAAATTAGAAAAATCCCAATACTAAAATCTCCACATTACCAAGATCAAATTAGAAGTATAGTCATATTTGACATGATTATCACGAGTGAAGAACGATTTGAACATGAGTCATAATTGACAAATTATGGAACAAAGATAACAAGAAAACCGAATAAAGAAATCCAAGATAGAGAAACCCAGAATAAAGAAATCCAGAATAAAGAGATCCAGGATAAAGAAACCCAAGATACGATACTATGCCGGAGAATCGAAAACCAAATTCATAGAGAAAATACGAGAATACCTCGATAATTCTTCAAAGAAAGAAAGTCCAAAAGAAAACATCATTTAATCCCACTGAAATCAAATATAACAAGATCAATATATCTTCCCATACATATATATCAGATGAAGCATCAAGTAGAAGAAACAGAATCATAATATCATATGAATTCTCTCATCAATTCTTATCGATTTAAATGAAATAGAATACCCGATGAAATAGAGCAATATAAATTATAAACCAATCAGACTACCAATGCTTTCATCCAACACCAAATTAGAAGACATTCCCATATAACAAGAATTTCTTCGAAGATCAATAGCCATAGAAATATTTACGAGAACGGGTGAACACATAGAACATCTCAAAAGAGATCGCTAAATCTGTCCGGTCATAATCACACACTCAGATAATTCACATTTGAAATATCATTTCCCCAACTAGTTCTGCCATCACAAATTTCATATTAAATCATTCACTAAAGAATGTCATTCGAATAAATTTTGATTTACACTTTTCTCGACCTTGCACTTGAGTAATTCGATTTACCAAAGAGAATTCCTTCTCTAATCGGGACAAGGCATAATTCCAATAATCTTTATATCAATCGATACTTTCGGCTCGACTTTACTTATCAGCTCATTTTCAATCTCGGATCATACTTATAATTATTCTATCACCGAACTCTTTGGGTTTTCAACAGAAACTTATTCAATACAAATCTCATGAAATTCCATTATAAGTACCACTTTGGTAAGGGGAGGGTTGTAGGACCTCGACTCGACTTTCTTATACATACACATATGACACAACTTCCATCATCATAGTAACATCATCAAAATCATGTCATTCATTCATGTTGGCTTACACCAATTTTCCTATTGTCCCATTTAGACAATATACTTATGCATACATTCTATGTTTTCTAGATAGCTTTACTTATCCATTCATTTAATTAAATTAATTCATGCTCATGACATTATATAAGGCCAAACAAACATAAATATTTGCATCACAATCACAACTTTCATTTCGTGCATGATCATGTACATATCATTACAATCATACAATTCATCTAACAATTTAACATAGATAAGTTCATTTCATTATAATCCTTTATCTCATAAAAAATTGTATATCATTAACATTCATCAACATTCAACGTCCAATCAAGACAAGGACATTTTCATTCGTATTATGGTATTATGACCTTTATTCATACCTCTACTACTTTTTATTTATTCCGTTCATCTTATCAAGTAAGCTACATACACTACATCGTATGAGCATTAAGCAAATATAGATATTTATCACAACATGAACTTTCATCTCACATATTATCACATATGTATCATAAACTTTTATTCATACTTTTTTGAACCGAGACTTATCATAATCATAATTTTACTCAAATATCTTCACATAACATTGAACATGGTCGGCACATTTCGGTTGGAGAGTACCTGCCTAAATAAGACGGTACTTATGCGCGTCGGAAGACATCACACTATCACAGATCAGTGGCATGTATAGCTAAACTTTTACACATCCTAGGTCAGTCCGAGAACCGACTAAACCTGCTCTGATACCACTAAATGTAACATCCCGTACCCGAGACCGTTGCCGGATTCGAACACGAGGTGTTAACGGACTTAATTCATTAATTAAACAGCTCATACAATTCATTTTAAAATTTCCAGACAAGCTGGCTAACAGCATCACAGTCGCTTTAAAAATCATATCTCAAGTTACGAAACTCAAATCCAATTCGTAAATTTTTCCTGAAACTAGACTCATATATATATCTACTAATTTTTTTCTAGAATTTTAGTTGGGCCAATTAGTACAGTTTATTAGTTAAAGTCTCCCTGTTTCAGGGTTCAACTACTCTGACCTCTGTGTATTACGAATCAGATATCTCCTGTACAGAGCTTCAATGACTATGCCGTTTATCTCTAATAAAACTAGACTCAATAAGGAATCTGTACATATAAAGCATGACTTCTAATTATCTTTGTAAAATTTATGGTGAATTTCCAAATTCAGAACAGGGGATCCAGAAATTGCTCTGGCCCTGTTTCACAAAAATTTAAACATCTCATAAAATATAGCTCATATACCTGTTTCGCTTATTCCATATGAAAATAGACTCATCAAACTTCGATTCCATAACTTATTCATTATTTAATTCCATTTCTACTATTTTTAGTGATTTTTTAAACTCATGTCACTGCTGCTGTCTGAATCTATTTTATGGTAAATTTTACCTATTTCATGGTTCCATGGATTAGCTAGCAATTTGACATACATAATACCAAATATGATCATGATTAGCCATTCCAATGGCTAATCATTACCAAGCATTTCTATTTCCATACCACTCAATAACCATATCATAAGACCATATATACAAAATGATTATAATGCTATACATGCCATACTCAAAATATACAAGCCATTATGCCAAGATGGTATACGGATAGTGTGAGCGTGCCTCCGACCGTTTCCGATTTCCGAGCTGGCTTGTCAACACTACAAGGAATGAAAAGGAGGGAGTAAGCATAAATGCTTAGTAAGCTCACATGCAAATAGCAAGTAACATAACCATATAAGCAAACATAAAACATCATTTGCATAATCATCACCAAGACATTCATATCACCTTTTCATTTATCATCTTACCATATTGTTGTTATATCGAAGTTTTCAACCCGAGGGTTAAGTACATACCTGTTCAAAGTATCCATTTCACAACACTTACCAATACGTCCCTTTCATCTTGAGTATTCCTCCATTTGAGTAGAACTTTACCCGTTGAACACATCGAATATAATTCGGATACATGGAAAGTTTGCACATAAGTGCCACATATGTAGCCAAGCTACCATGTAACCCGCCCATAAGTGAACTCGGACTCAACTCAACGAGCTCGGGCATTCGCATCCATAAGTGAACTCGGACTCAACTCAACGAGTTCGGATGCCTAGTTACATCTCACGAACTCGGACTCAACTCAACGAGTTCGGACGCTCGCATCCATAAGTGAACTCGGACTCAACTCAACGAGTTCGGATGCCCAAATATCCCAGTGACATGTCACTTGTATCCTAATCCATTCCTAAGGTTCAACGGACCTTTTCCCAATCATGTGTCTCAACCATCTTCTACGGAATGCCGATAATCGATACTCGGTAGTATTTCATATTTTCCAAGTATATCACATAATTTGACATATTATCAAACAATTATCACAAGTATAATATTTCATAATAATTATCATATCATTTAAAAACATTAAAACATTTAAAATGATAACTATGTTACCAACATTTACATATGAACTTACCTCGTATGCTAAAATGGCTATTTTTACCATTTCGTCCACAACTTGGTATTTTCCCCATTTTAGCCCAATTTCAGTTTTCCTTGCTCTATCATTTAAAATATAGTCTAATTAGGACTCACATTATTCAAATTGACCCAAAATCATATTTTGGAAAAATTACAATTTTGCCCCTAAACTTTTGCATATTTACACTTTTGCCCCAAAGCTCGTAAATTAAAATTCAGCCTATTTTCTTATGTTTTATGACATGCTGATCATTTTTCCTTCTATGGCAACATCAAATTCTCACTCTAACATGTACTTATGACTATTAGGTATTTTTACCGATTAAGCCCTTTTGCTCGCTTTTCACTTAAAACCGAGTAGCACAAGTTGTCTAACATAATTTAAAACCTCATATTCTATCATAAAACACCAAAATACACAAATTTCACCTATGGGTATTTTTCCAAATATAAACCCTAGGTTAAATTATTGCTAGCATAAGCTAAATCGAGCTACGGACTCCAAAACGTAAAATCATTAAAAACGAGGCTAGAACGGACTTACAATCGAGCTTGGAAGCTTGAAAACCCTAGCCATGGTTTCTCCTTGCTATATTCGGCCATGGGGTTGAAGATGAGCAAAATTGGCTTTTAATTTTGTATTTTAATTCATTTTACCCTAAATGACCAAAATGCCCTTACTACTAAACTTTCCAAAAATTCCATCCATGTCCAATTTTGTCCATAGACTTAGAAATTGGTAAAATTACTCTTTAAGGACCTCTAATTAATAATCTAATTCAATTTTATGCAAAATACTTCTAGAACACAAGTTTTGCAATTTATTCAATTTAGTCCCAAATTTCAAATTAAGCACTTTATGCATAAAATTTCTTCACGAAATTTTCACACAATCATGCAATCATATCATAGACCTTAAAATAATCATAAAATAATTATTTATATCTCAGATTTTGTGGTCACGAAACCACTATTCCGACTAGGCCCAAAATCAGGATATTACAATCTATACAAAACCAATAAACACACCAAGTGAGTTATTAACTCAATAAGTCCTAAGAAATTTTAAAAAAAAAGATGTATGATCCAATTATCTTAACAAAAATTTAAAATTTCAATCCAATATTAGCCAAATTCAAACAGGATATCACAAGGAAATCTTATGTCACATGTGTACATTATGAATTTGGTACATACTTACCTGAATTCACTATGTACTCCTACACCATTTAATCGCAAATTGAAAGGACCATGGTAAATATCATATGCATATCGTTGGCATATATATATAAATGACAAACAATGTCCAATTAATCAAATAAAGCACAAACCAAGCCGCTCCATCTATAAATCAATCTCCAATCCATTTAGATTCATTTATCATTAATTTATATCTTTGTTCAATTATATACAAATTGAGCCAATTACCTTTCTCTTCTTTCTCTCTTCCCGAGCATTATCTATTAATATACAGATATAGATCAAGTCCTATGTCTAATATCCATGCACATTTCATTACTCCCAGTTTAAAGTTTTAAACTTTTTCATTTGCACAAGCAATTGTCTACGATCGATATCGCACACTTAGTGCTCGATTTAAAGGTCCGCACACATAGTGCTCTTACTCATTCGCACACATAGTGCCGCGTTTCCTCTTACACATAGTGCCATGTAGTTTTTGCACACATAGTGCCGCATAACCTCGCACACATAGTGCTAAAATTTCTTATCTATAGCTACCACTATGTCATAGATAGGTTGATAAATCTCACATTCGATTTTCACAAATTCTTACATACCATGATTTCTTATCCAACCTATTTTATGTGCAATATTAACCGTAACTTAAATTACTTAGGAACTTACCTTTTTAGTCAGATGAACAACTCCGATCAGCTACTCAACCGCTTTTGATTTTCCTTTGGCCGGACTTGGCTCCCTTTGATTTTGAGCTCCAACTAAGCAAATAAAATAATTCAATCATCGTAGCCCCAATTTATATTCATTCCTCATAGACACACACACATATTCGGTATTCTATCTAATATTAACCATAGCCGAAAACCTATCATACAATTAAAACCCTTGTTCAAATTATTATTCACTAAAATACTATGGCCGAATCCCTCAATTAGCTAATATAGCCTCTTGTATTCAATCTAATCACATATATACAACCTAAATCCCTCTTTTAAAACATAATTCACTATCTTGGAACTCATTTTCTAACTAATTTAACTTACTCCAAAGCCGAATGCTATTTGAGCATTAAGCTCATGTTCTTTTCATTATTAAGTAAGTATTATAACTCAACTAACATCCATTTTCAATTTGAAACATCAACATTCAAAATTAAACACGAAAATTCATAGCCGAATATATATATACTTTGTCCCAAACTCATAATTCATCCATTCTAAGCTTAATTTGCCAATTAAACAAGTACTACTAATATTAAGCATTATTTCACAATTTATCTTAAATTACCAAATGGACTCATGCTCCTAATTCATATACTTAACTTCATTAGCTGACTATTCAAGCTCATTTGAGCCACATATAGTAATTTAGTTTGTTCATACTCAATTAGAAACATTTCTCCTTACAAATTATCAAAACATACACAATGTAACCCATTGAGCTCATGACCGAATGCTTCATGCATCACAAACACAAAATCATACACATGGGTCATGTTAGGAGCTTCAAAACCAATTTAAATTTCTCAAAATCCAAAGAAAAACATATGAAATCATACCTTAATTCCTAACACAAGATGGTCAAATGCCTTAGGTGTTCTTTCTTGAATTTCTTGTTTAGTTTCGGCAAAAGGGGAGACAAAAATGAGAAACTTTATTTTTATCACCCTTTTTCTATTATTAATTCATGGTTTTCTAATATAAAACTATTTAATATTGTTTCACTAATATAAAATACACAAAATGCCAAAATTTTCATCATCATTACCGTCCACTATAATCATAGTGGTCCATTTGACATGCAAGTTCTCTATGATGCTATCCATATACAATTTGGCCACTTTAACTTTTACCTATCACATTTTTATAGTTTCTCAACTAAGTCCTTTCAAGTAAAATTCCCATTCATAGGACTAAATTAAAACATCAAATTTTCACACATGCACTATCACACATAAAAGTTATGCAAATAAATTTTTAAATAAATTTTATGACTCGGTTTTGTGGTCCCGAAACCACATTCTGACTAGGGTCAAATTAGGGCTGTCACAATTCCAGTTAGCATCAGATTATTAGTCCATACTCTGTCTATGACTATCTTTTTAGTTTATCTTCAATGATGCTAGTAGAATGCATTTAATTTAGGTTTACTGATCCACCCAATATAGAATAAAAATTACTCTTACAACCCTTGTTTAGAGTCTACGAGACCTAAAAAGTAGTTTAAATCAGGCATGGATGAATTTGAAATAGTTATGGAAGTTTAGAAAATAATTAAAAAAATGTTGATTTCATGGATCACACACTCGTGTGACCAAGCCTTGTAACTCTTTGACATGGGTCACACGCCTATGTGGGTTGCCCATGTGTGACACATGCTTGTGTGGCCAAACTATGTACACCCAAAAGTACTTTAAAACTCAAGTTTACCATTTTTTACTTACTTGGGCACTAAGCAACTCAATTACAAATCATTTAACCTATTCAAAACACGATTAAACATGTCCAAAATACACCAAATTCATCACCTAATATGCCTAACCAATGTACCCTTATTGGTACCACATTTTAGATGTTCAAATACATCAACTACACATCAAACATTCAAGACCTTCATTCATATCACATTTACCATATTTAGACTAACTTTCAACTTTTAAAGTTACCAAATATGAAGCTAACCACATACCAAGAATTATGCTAAGCTACCAAACTTTAAACTATCACATGCCAAAATATAAACTAGGCTAACAAACCAACATAGCCTCAACCACCATCATATAAACAATTAACCATCATTTCACTAGCAACTATGTTAGCAACATCATATAAACAACATGAACAAAAGACTCCCTAGGTAAATGCCATTACAAAATGAAATATCACCACACTTGGGCTCAGGATTTGTGATTTTACACTGAGTCAGCAATAAATTAAACATTACCTAGCCTGCACACGAAAAACAAAACCGCACGCTGAGTAAAACTTAGTGGTGTTTCTATAATCCGAATAACATAAACTTGAAATAAGTATTTTAAAATGCAAAATGCAACAAGTAAGCTATGTTCATGTTTTTCAATTCAATAGTATAATTTTTTTGCTCATTCTTTATTCACATCTACTATGATTTTCACATGTTCAAATATATAAGAACATATCAATGGCATTTCATTTAACATTTGAATACACCATCTCCTACAATGGCATGATTCATATCTTTGATCAATACTTGAATTCATTCAAGTTTCACATCTCAATTCATTATTTCATATTTCATTTCTCATTTCGTAATCATTTCTCATCTTTTCCATTTCAACATTTTCTCATCTCATATTCATTTCTCATCTTTGTTATTTCAATATCAATCACATAAATTATTATTTTACTTACCCCTATTAATACGACACGGACTCGGACAGATACACGGATCCAACCAATACACCAGTTTGGCACCCAGTGCCTAATCGACTTGAGGTTGAAGTAATCTCTGAACTCTTCCTATCGTAGCATGCCATCTAGATCTGACTCAGCTCGATACAGTTAATAGGGATTCATTTTACTTTTCAATACAACCAATGTACATATAATCATTTATTCAATTTGATAATACTCTCATTTTTCTCAATACACATATATTCATAATCAATATATTTTATAATATACAAAATCAATTTATTTCATTTCAATTATGAATTTAATTCAATTCCCAAGTACCAAAGTACTCACCTCAAATTCTTACCATATGCAATCAACTATATATGCAATAGCCTACTATTTAATTTGAATTATAGAAACACAAATCGTGATTTTCGAGCTATTCGACATTGATTTTATCCTTCCCTTTTTTACTCGAGGATTCCGGTACGACGTTAGCTACGGAATAAAACAATTAAATCACATTAATACTACACATTTCAATTTCACATTAAATTTCAATTTTCACACTATATTTTGCTTATTTATCAATTTAGTCCCTAAAGCGAGACTAATTTTAACCTTCACAATTAACATCATATTTTTATACTAATTCACTCCAGACCATATTTAGCTTCCTGCTTTCAAATTTGACCCTATAATTTCAAAATTTTCACAATTTAGTATCTATTGTTCAAAATCAACAATTAATTTCACAGTTTAGTCATTTTTCATTTCTAACTTAAAAATCTATCTATTTAATCGCTAATACTTAAACTATTCAACCATGTCAATATTTAAAATCTTGAACAATACTAAAAATTACAATATGGGTCGGGTAGCCCTAAGTATTAGGATTCCAAAAATATAAAAATTACAAGCATAAGGACTAAATTGCACTAACCAAGTTGGATTTGAACTTCCAAACCCCTACCCATGCGTGACTTTCTCCTTTTTATTTCTTTCTTTTTTCTTTCATGATTTTGTTTGCATGTAACAGAGAATGAATCATTCTCTTTGTTTTGTTTTTATTATTATAACTATTATTATTATAACTTAATATATAATATATATACACAATACACACATGCTTAATTATTAAAACATGGCCGGTCACTATCTCACTATTTAATAAACGGTATTTTTGCTACTTTAGTCCCTTAAGCTTATTTCAATTTATAATTCAACTTTTAACCCTTACGTGATTTAGTCCTTGAACCTTAATAACTCTTAATTTCACAAAATTCACTAATCCGAAAATTAATTGGCTACTAAGCTAGCCTCGTAAATATTTAATAAAAATATTTTTGGGTTCAGTTTACAAACACAGTGTAACACCCTGAATAATTTATTTTTGATTATGTATTTTTGACACAAATGCGTATCTGCTTCAGTGGTTAAGTGTTCTGGGTGTGTGTGAGAGGTCTTGGGTTCAAGTCTCATGTTTGCAAATTTTGTTATTTTTTATCTAAACCTTACCCTTGTTCAGTGAGCTTATTTAATAATATCCGTCAATTCATATCAGAATGAGCTTGTTGGTTTGAGTGGTAAGGGAGTTAGTATACTGGAGGTCCTGTGTTCAAATCCTTACGTTGGCATGGGTGTTAATTTTTGCTCAGTTGACTGGTAGAGTTTCAGTTGAGTTTAAATTCTAAGAAAATGGTTGTTAGTGGGATAGTGGGGAGGAATTTAAGGGATTCCTAATACCATATCACGTTAATTTCTATTTTCTACTTTCTACCATTTTCTGCATCTCTTCCTTACCCTAGATTTTGTTTTTAATTTTCTATCTACTGTCGAATTTTCGTATCTCTTTATTTTAGTGCTCTTTTTGCATTACTGGTAAGTTTGGTAGGTGCATTTTTTTTTGTTTTGGTTAATGAATCATTGGTTAATAGGGTTCGTTTGGTGTTTAAGAGAAGATCAAAGGGCTAGAGCCTTAATTGTGCGAAATCTCCGTTACTCATTCAAAGGTAAGGGTTTTGGCAGAATAGAAAGGTTCATTTCAATGTAGTTCGGTTTAGTGTCAATTAAAGAAACTAATTCGATGGTTTGTTGGTCAACATTAGGTTTTGTGTGACCTAGAAGTGTTTCCGCATCAAAACCGTACTAGGTGTGTACCTGAAACATAAAAAATCAAACATTGGCGAAATCTAAAAAACTGTTCTGTCAACGCGACACGGTGTGTTGTTGGCCGTGTGCGAGACACGATCGTTTTGTTGACGAGGGCATGGTCATACATAAGACACGACTATATAGTGGTGTGAGTGTGTCCTTATGGCTACACGAGCAAGGCCAATTTTGGCGTGTGGGCCCACACGGGCATTCCATATAGGCATGTGAGCCCAAGTTTCTAAAATTTTCCCTAGGGTCGAACGGGTCACTCCGATCAACTGTGGACCTACCGTAAGGTCGATAAGAACTAACCAAACCCTAGATTATGTGATTTGATATTCTGATAGTATGCTCTGAGTAGGACACTTTTATGAATGTCAGACTATTTTGATATATGTATATATGATATTTGTACACAAGCATGATAAGCATGCTATATCTATATCTATATCTAAATCTGTATACTATATCTGTTTTTGGGGTGGGATTGAATATATGGAGGAAGTGTTCTGAAAGGCGACCCTTGCCTATATTTTGGCGGCTTGGCTGGATATTATCTGATATGTGTCGTAATGAAACAATACGGTGTGTAGGTATGGGTAGGTGATTTTAACCCCACATGGTGTGTAAAAGATGGGGATAGGATTCTACAAATTTGATTCTATTATCTATTTTCGTAAAAGACTTAGGTTCAATCTGAATCCAAATGTATATGTGATTTCTGTATAAATTGTATGTTTATTTCTATTAGGTTACACACTGAGTTTATGAAAATTCACATATGTTTGTCTGTTTTGTTCAGGTAATCCACAGGCTTAGGAGGATCGGTGCTACGGAGACTCAGCGGACTCAACTGTAAACTGTTTAAAACTTAGTAATTTATGGTTTACTTAAAATTTTGAATTCATTTGAGAGTTGTAATTTTTGGGACTCTCCAGGCTGTACGGTTTTTAACTGTTGATGTTTGGTTTGTTGAAAATTTGCATGCTTCGATATGTTTTATGAAAACAACAGTTTTACGCAAATAAAGGTTTTTCTAATAATACAAACCATATTTCTAGAATGTATCAATTTTATTAAACCTCCATTGTAATATGTGTTTTGGAAAATGAACTAATTAAATGACATTTTTCAGTAATAATCATGAATGTAAATGAGTTTTAAAATTTGAACTATTTATCAAAATAACTCAGTTCTCAAAACCCATTCCTTGTGACATTTCTAGATTTGGTAATAACGTCCAGGTTGGGTCTGGGGTGTTTCATTTAGTGGTATCAAAGCCAAGTTGCAAAACTCGGGCTGTGAATTTTGGGTTCCAAAATTTTGTTTCAAAAGAATTGGTTTGCAAATAAATTGTATAATTTGAGAAAGAATGCGGTACACTTAGTCTCCGGTGTTGATCCTATAAGTATTTCTGAAACTTAGATAGTATATTCGGAAAACACTATAGATAGTACTTTTTGAAACTATATTGAAATAGTTAGAGACTAAAATCTCTATAAACATTTTTGAACTTCTGATAATTTATGCATAAAATATCTATTAATAAATATTGGTACTGATACATAAAACTCTATAATGTAGATAAAAATTTGAAATATACAATGAGCACTTGTGGAACACACGGACGTGGTATTCATAGTCATGGTAGAGGCCGTAGGGGGCTCGAGTTAAGTCTTCCTCTCTGGGTAGTATGCCAAACTTAGATACGGTGAGACACCGGTTTCGCCTACTACTGAGATTAGGTCTCAAAGCTATTCGACTGGGGACAACGCACTGTCCCAAGCCATGTTAAGGATTTTGGAGAGGGTTGCTGGACCCCATTCTGGATTTGAGGGCCGTGGTGTGACAGCCCAAAATTGACCCTAGTCGGGAAGTGGTTTCGGGACCGCTAAACCGAGTCACCGAAATGTTTGAATGTAATATTTATTGTCTAGAATATGTAATTATGAATGTGTGAAAATTTCAAGTTTCGATTTAGCC
Organism: Gossypium arboreum; assembly: GCF_025698485.1. Classification (NCBI taxonomy): domain Eukaryota; kingdom Viridiplantae; phylum Streptophyta; class Magnoliopsida; order Malvales; family Malvaceae; genus Gossypium; species Gossypium arboreum. The sequence goes on from NC_069075.1 coordinate 71,511,296, forward strand.
GATTGCATGTGAATTCAATTAGTAGGACTTGTGTGACACTTTTGAAAAGTGAAAGGCTAATCTATAAGGACCTAATAGTGCATGTAGTCAAGGGAGGACTTGCATGTCAAATTTCCCCCAAGTTCTAGTGGCCGCCATGACAAGGAATCATGGGCAAAACATGTCATGAAACATGTTTTGTTGGTGCATTAGGGAGAAACAATAAACAAATAAGTATGGGTAATAAAGAATGAAAAAAATGTGTGTGAGTGAACCCCCTTGCCGTGTATTGAGGAAAGAGAAGAAAAAAATTTGTTCATCCATTTTTTCTCCCATGACCGAAAATACTAGAGGAAGGAAGGAATTTTGCTTCATGTTTGGTTTTGAAGAGGATTAGGAAGAGGTTGGCTATACTTGCATCAAGATTAAGGTATGTTTGAGGTTGTGCCATGAGATTCATGCATGTTTTAGTTGCTAGCTTGATGTTCTTGTTAGCCCATCGTTCAAATCTTTGCTATGTCATGGGAATGAAATTCGCCAAAGTGAATGTGGTGTTAATGCCATTGCATGCTAAATATCAAGCTTGATAATGAAACATGTGATGGGGATTGAGGACTCTTAGATTTTCTTTTAGCATTTTTGAAGGAGATACTAAGTTCTTTGTTTAATCATGACCAAAATTATGGTGTTGTGGTATTCGCCATGGTATATCCATAAGTATGATTCATGCATGTTGCATGGTAAGTAAGATTTAAGCTTTGGATATGTGTATATATTTGGATATAAGCCACTTGAGAATTGACCCTTGCACCTACATGAATATATGTTTGCACATGATGTATTGGTATGACATATATACTATTTCAAGTGTATATTTGCTTGTGATGATGTTTCGGTTATGAAGTAAATGAGAGAGGTGTATTGAGCTACGATATGTAATGCGTTAGTAGTAAAATGTATGCTGTTTTGTGTGGTATTAAGTGTATAATTGGCCTCAACATGGACATGTATGTTCGGCCACATGAGGGGAAATTGGTGTGCATGCATTCGGTTAGAGGCAAGCATATTGATGCCTATTCTTGGCTTAGAAAATTCGGCTAAGAGGAATATTAACTAATGTGTTGAGTTCGATTCATGATTTCGCACATATGCGACTTTGATGCCTAATGAGTATATATATTGGCTAAGTATCTTGTATTCCTCTTTTCGATGCTCAAATGATTAAGTCAATTTGTTTGTTTAATTAAGGTCAAGAGCCTAGAGGATCAAGTTGGATAAGGGAAGGGAAGAAGTGATCGAATAGCCGCCGAAATCGTTCGACCACATCCGAGGTAAGTTTTAAGCGATTAATCGTTGAGTAAATTCAATCATAATAGGACATAATAGGACATAATGAGTTGATTTGATAAGATATGATGTGGCCATGATATGTCTTAAGCCCAAATGGTAAGTTCATAAGTGTTTGGACTTGGAAAGTTAAGAGCAAATTGTAATAAATTGCTTGGACAGCAGCAGTAATGTGATTTTAGAAAATCACTATAAATTGTTGGTGTGGAATTATAGGCTGAATAAAACATGTAATCAAATCTTAGTTGGTCTAGTTTCTTATAAAAGAGACCGTGGAAGCAAAGGAATTTCCTATAAAGAGATATTTGAAGTTGTGCGGGACAGTGTCGGAATGACTCCGAAATCCCCTGTTCTGTTTTTGGAAAATCATTATAATTTGTACAAAAATGGTTATGAGATAAGATTTATATGCTTGGACTCCTTAATGAGTCTAGTTTCAAATGGAATCAAATAAAACACATTATGAATTCTGTACAATGAAAAATTTAATTCGTAGTGAATAGTGGTCAGATTGGTCAAACAGTGAAACAGGGGAAACTTTAAGAAAAATCTGGTATTGATTGGCCAAACCTAAAATTCTGAAAATTTTATGGATGAAAGATACATGAGTCTACATTCGGGGAAAATTAACGGTAATTGATTTTGAGTTTTGTAGCTCCAGTTATAAACAATTTAGCGACTGTTGCTCAGGAAAAGAAAACTGCTTGTAGTGAATAGGTGATTTTGTTGTAAACTTTGATGAAATTATTTGAGTTGCTTATGAGCTATTGCTGAAATTGATGTACAAGAAAAATATGAAATATGTAGGAGATGTATATATGTGATAAGGCCTAATGGCCAATGTGATGAATGTGAAAGTGTATATACATGTGATAAGGCCTAATGGCCAATGTGATGAATGTGAAAGAGTATATATGTGATAAGGCCTAATGGCCGATGTGATGAATGTGAAGGTGTATATATATGTGATAAGGCCTAATGGCCAATGTGATGAATGTGAAAGTGTATATACATGTGATAAGGCCTAATGGCCAATGTGATGAATGTGAAAGAGTATATATGTGATAAGGCCTAATGGCCGATGTGATGAATGTGAAGGTGTATATATATGTGATAAGGCCTAATGGCGATGTGATGAATGTGAAACATATGTGTGATATATATATGTGGTAAAGCCGAATGGCTAATGTGAAATATATGTGTGATGTGTATATGTGGTAAAGCCAAGGGCTAATGTGAAATATATGTGTGATATGTATATGTGGTAAAGCTGAATGGCTAATGTGAAATATATGTGTGATGTGTATGTGTGGTAAAGCCGAATGGCTAATGTGAATGTTGTAACATGTGATTAAATGTACATGAAACTTGGAAATATGTTCCGGTGAGACCCAATGACTACGTGTGGAGATTATGTCCGGTAAGACCCGATGACTACGTGTGGAGATTATGTCCGGTAAGACTTCGTAATAAGAATTGCTTATAAATATACGCAATGCGAAAGGTTAAACAGGTATGTACTCCAAGTTTATATATGATGCACACGAGAACAATCTATGGGTCTATTCCTATGATTATGTGACATCGGTTTAGTGTGAGAGGTTATGTGAAATCATACGATATATCTATGTCACATGAGCTCACTTTTATGTGAGAGTTTATCGCCTAGTGTATATGATGAGATGTGCATATTAGGAAAAGGGATAGTATGCCGAAGGAAGAGTGAAATAAAAATACGAACAACTATGTTATGATTTGGTTCTTATCTGTTGACACCGCTTAAAACTTACTAAGCATTGTAATGCTTACTCTGCTTACTTTATTTCCTCTGTTTTATAGATCTCATTGGAAGCTACAGTGCTCGGGGATCGTCAAGAACTAGTCACACTATCACTACCCACCGCTTGGTACTGCTACGTTTTGGAATATCTTATGGCATGTATGGAATAGACTAGTAGTGAGAGGATATTTTGGTCAATGTATAGGACTACCCTTTTGTTGTGGGTCATGGACCCTTTGGATTTGTATAATTTTAGATAGCCATGCGAAAATGGCTTATAAATGTTTTGAGCATAATGTTATAATCATTCAATATGTATATGCTCATTAAGAGGCATGGAAATGTTTGGCAACGATCAGCCATTAGAATGGTTCATCTTGATTATATTTTGGACTATATATGCAAGAGGGTTAGTTGAGTCATAGAAACTATGTGTTAGATAAAGTCTACCCTAAAATAGATGCTGGCAGCAGCAGTGATGTGGATGTGAAAATCACTAAAAATAGTAGAGATGGAATTAAATAGTGAATAAATTATGTAAATGAGCCTTGATGAATCTACTTTCATATGGAAGAAACGAAACAGTCATATGAGTTGTATGTTAAGAGATATTTAGGTTTTTGTGAAACAGGGCCAGAACAGTTTCTGGAATCCCTGTTCTGACTTTGGAAATTCATTGTAAATTAACCAGAGATAATTAGGAGTCATTCCATATATGTATAGATTCCTCTCTGAGTCTAGTTTCTATAGAAACAAACAGCATCAGTATTGAAGCCCTGTACAGGGAGATATCCAATTCGTAATGTGTGAAGGTCAGTGTAGTCGAACCCTGGATTAGGGGAAACTTTAACTAATAAACTGTACTAATTGGCCCGACCAAAAATTCTAAGAAAAAATATGTAGATGGACATATGAGTCTAGTTTCAGGGAAAAATTACGAATCTGATTTTCGAGTTGTGGAACTCAAGTTATGATTTTTAAGGTGACAGTGATGCAGTTAGCCAGTCGTCTGGAAAAATTTTTAATTGGACTGCGAGAGTAAATGAATTAGTCGGTTAGCACCTCGTGTTCGACTCCGGTAACGGTCTCGGGTACGGTGTGTTACACGTGGGTTGGTAACTCAATGACTCTGGTCCATTGGTGCTGAGCTGTTCAGTGGTGTCACTGGAGTCGCCCCTACTGTGGCTAAGTATTGGTTGGAGGCCACTGAGAGGATTAGGAATGATATAAACTGTACTCCCGAGCAGAAGCTAAAGGGTGTAGTCTCCTTGCTTGGCCATAAGGCATATCAGTGGTGGTTATCGGTTGAGGAGGGTACTCAGTCGGGTTGTCTAAACTAGGACTTCTTTAAGACTGCCTTCTAGGGAAAGTATGTGGGCACGAGTTATGTGGATGCTTGTAGGCATGTGTTCATGAATCTCATGCAGGGTGATAGATCAATGGCCATGTATGAGGCTAAATTTTTGAGGTTGAGTCACTACGCTCGAGGCATGATGGCGTCCGAATATGATAAATGTGTCAGCTTTGAGGACGGTCTAAGAGATAATCTAAGGGTAATCTAAGGGTACTGATTGCTCTGTAGAGAGAGTGTAAGTTTTCTATTCTTATGGATAAGGCAAAGATCACCGAGGAAGTTAAGCGCGTGGAGCTCCAGAATTGGGACTGAGAAAGAGGAAAGAATAAGAGGGATTTGGAACACTTTAGTTCTATGCAAAGCCCTAAAAAGTGGGCCAGACCTGATGGACTGGTTTGAGTGGGGGTTTTTGTTGCCCTTACTGGGATTCAGCTGTGTAGGGGTTGTGGTAGGCACCATCTGGGCGAGTTTTGGAGGAGGTTAGGGGCTTATTTGAGGTGTGGATCTTTAGAGCACTTACTAGAGAGTGTCCACAATGGGAAAATCAGATGCGAGCTTCAGGACCGGGTTCTGTACAGCCTTAGAGGGCAATTCAGCAGCCACCTAGGGCCCATGGACCAGTCAGGGGTAGTAATGGTATGGGCCTTGGACAGAGAGCACTGGGCAGAGGTGATAGTCAAACAGAAGCGGGGTAGCCTGCACTAGTTTATGCTGCTCAACGCCAAGAGGATAGAGATGCTCCTGATGTTATCACTGGTACGTTCTTTATTTTTCATATACCTTATACTACTCTAATAAACATAGGTTCTACACACTACTATATAGCTAGTACTATTTCTAAACAAATTGGGGATTCCTATTGAGAGCACTTCTAGTGAGATTATTGTACTGAGTCCGTTAGGGCAGTTTGTCCGGGTTAGTAAACTCTATATGGGTGTTCCGTTTGAGGTGCAAGGGGCTGTATTTCTGGCAAATCTAATGGAGTTACCGCTTGGGGAGTTTGATTTGATTCTGGATATGGATTGGTTGGTTGAGCACTGAGTCAGTTTAGATTGCACGTCTAAGAGGGTCGTTCTGAGGACTAAGAATGATAAGGAGGTGGTTGTGATCAGTGAGTGTCGAGATTATTTGTCTTATGTGATCTCCGTTCTTGTGGCTGAGAAAGTGGTTTGAAAAGGGTGAGAGGCGTATTTGGCTTACGTCAGTGTTTCAGTTTCTAGGGACTCTTCTATTGGGGATATCATAACAGTGAGGGATTTTTTGGATGTCTTTCCTGAGGAGTTGTCGGTTTTACCTCCGAATCTAAAAGTTGAGTTCAGCATTGAGCTTCTACTGGGCACAGCTCCGGTGTCTATCACTCTGTACCATATGGCCCCGAAAGAGCTTACAGAGCTTAAGGCTCAACTTCAAGAGCTTCTAGATCATGTTTTCATCCATCCTAGTGTGTCTCCATAGGGGCACCATTTTTGTTTGTTAAGAAAAAGGATGGGACCATGAGGATGTGTATTAATTATCGGCAACTGAATAAACTGATTGTGAAAAATAAGTATCCACTTCCAATGGTCGACGATCTATTTGATCAGTTTCGAGGGGCTTTAGTGTTTTCAAAAATTAATCTTCGTTCTGGGTATCATCAGCTTAGAGTTAAGGAGGTGGATGTTCATAAGACTGCATTTAGGACTCGTTATGGACATTATGAGTTCCTAGTTATGCCTTTTAGTTTGAAGAATGCTCCGGTGACATTCATAGATTTGATGAACCGAGTGTTTCAGCCATATCTGAATCAGTTCATCGTGGTCTTCATCAATGATATTTTGGTTTACTCTAAGACCATAGATGAGCATGATGAGCATCTTAGAGTAGTACTTCAGATACTCTGTGAGAAATAGCTCTACACTAAGTTGAGTAAGTGTGAGTTCTGATTGGGTGAGGTGACTTTTCTGGGCACATAGTTTCTGCTGAAGGGATCTAAGTTGATCCGAGAAAGATTGAGGCGGTACTTGATTGGAAACAGCCTAAGAACGTAACTAAAATTTGTAGTTCTCTAGGTCTTGCGGGTTATTATCGACGGTTTGTTAAGGGGATTTATCTAATTGCAGCTCCTTTGACTAAGCTTCTGCATAGGGTGTTCCTTTTGTTTGGAATAATATGCAACAATCAAGCTTTGAGAAGCTTAAGTCTGTTTTGACTCAAGCTCTTGTGATGATACAATCTGAATCTGGTAAAGAATTTGTGGTATACAGTGATGCGTTGCATGTCGGTTCGGGATGTGTATTGATACAAGATGGTAAAGTTGTGGCCTTTGTGTACCGTCAGCTTAAGACACATGAAGAGAACTATCCAACGCATGATCTTGAGTTAGCTGCTGTGGTTTTTGCATTGAAAATCTGAAGGCACTATCTATATGGTGAGAGGTGTATTATCTGCACTGATCACAAGAGCCTCAAGTACCTCCTTACCTAGAAGGAGTTGAATCTTAGGTAGCATCACTGGATTGAGCTATTCAAGGATTATGACTGCGTGTTAGAATATCATTCTAGTAAGGCCAATGTGGTGGCCGATGCTCTAAGAGCAATGACTGATTTGAGGGTGATGTTCACTCGTCTTAGTATGTTTGATGATGTAAGTCTGCTAGTCGAGTTACAAGTTAAGCCGACTTGGATTGATCAGACTCGAGATAAGCAGTTAGAGGATGAGTCTTTGAGTTTGCGGTTTTGTCAGATTGAGAGTGGTAGTACTTCTGATTTTGGGCTGAATAAGGATAGGGTTTTGTGTTTTCGAGATCGAATTTGTGTGCTGAATGATTCTGATTTGAGGCAGTCGATTCTGAGGGAGGCGCATATTACCCCTTATGCTATGCATCCCGCTGGGAATAAGATGTATCAAGATCTACGGGAACTGTATTGGTGGCTGGGATTGAACCATGAGGTTACAGCCTCGTTGCTCCTTGTCTGACGTGCCAGCAAGTTAAGGATGAGCACCAGTTGCCTTTGGGTTTGTTACATCCTGTTAAGATTCCTTTACAGAAATGGGAATAAGTGACGATGGACTTTGTTAGTAGGTTGCCCTTGACACCCACTGAGAAGGATTCTGTTTGGGTCATCGTGGATCGATTGACCAAGTCTTCTCATTTTATTTCGGTTCGAATGGACTACTATCTGCAGAAGCTAGCGAAGCTCTATATATCTGAGATTGTAAGATTGCATAGGGTTTCTATTTTGATAATTTTTGATAGAGATCCTTGGTTCTGGAAGAAATTGTTCGAGGCTCTGGGTTCGATATTGGGCTTCAGTACTGCATTCCATCCTCAGATAGATGGTCAATCTGAGAGGGTGATTCAGATACCAGATGATATGCTTCGGAGTTGTGTAATAGATTTCCAAGGTAGTTGGGAAGATTATTTGCTGCTAGCTGAGTTCGCCTACAATAACAATTTCCAAGCCAACTTTCAGATGACACCTTACGAGGCTTTATATGGTCGTAAGTGTCGTACTCTGTTGTGTTGGACTGAGTTGGGTGAACATCGGGTTTTGGGTCCTGAATTAGTTTTCAAGACTGAGGATAAGGTTAGACTGATTTGGGAAAATTTGAAGGCTGCTTCTGATAAACAGAAGCCTTATGCAGATTTGAAGAGGAGAGATATTGAATACTCTGTGGGTGATTTCGTGTTTCTTAAGGTTTCTACATGGAAAAAGGTTCTGAGGTTCGGTCATAAGGGCAAGTTGAGCCCTAGGTTTATTGGACTGTATCGGATTTTGAAGCATGTGGTACCTGTCGATATCAGTTGGAGCTACCTCCAAAGTTGGACCGTATCCATGATGTGTTTCGTGTCTCGATGTTAAGGCAATACCGATCTAACCCATCACACGTTGTCTCTATTGAGGAGATTGAGGTTAGATCAGACTTAACTTTTGAGGAGGAGTTGGTTCAGATTTTGGATTGTGATATTAAGGTTCTAAGGAGGAAGTGTATATTGTTGGTAAAGGTTCTGTGGCAAAACCATGGCACTGAAGAAGCCACGTGGGAACCTGAAGACTCGATGCGTCAGCAATATCCTCATCTATTTTGATTAGGTAAATTTCAAGGTCGAAATTTCTTTTAAGGGGTAGAGTTGTAACACCTTGAATAATTTATTTCTAATTTTGTATATATCTGACACTAATATGCATCTGCTTCAATGGTTAAGTGTTCTTTCTCGGTGTGTGTGTGAGGTTTTGGGTTCAAGTCCCATGTTTACAAATTTTGTTATTTTTTTATCTAAACCTTACCCTTGTTCAATGGGCTTATTTAATAATATCTATAAATTCATATCAAAATGAGCTTGTTGGTTTGAGTGGTAAGGGAGTTAGTGTGTTGGAGGTCCTGTGTTCGAATCCCTACGTTGGCATGGGTGTTAATTTTTGCTCAATTGACTGGTAGAGTTTTGACTGAGTTTAAATTCTAAGAAAGTGGTTGTTAGTGGGATAGTGGGGAGGAATTTAAGGGATTCCTAATTTCATATCTGATTTTCATTTTCTTTTCTTTTCTTTTTCAAAATTTCCTCTCTTCCAAAATTTCCAAAAGAACTTGAGGTTAATTTTTTCTTTCTACTCTCTTCCATTTACTCCTTCTCTTCCTTGCCGCCAATTTTGTTTTTGATTTTCTATCTCCTGTCGAATTTTCATATCTTGTTATTTTGGTGCTTTTTTTGAGTTACCGGTAAGTTTGGTAGGTGCATTTTTTTTTGTTTTGGTTAATGAATCATTGGTTAATTGTGTGAATTCTCCATTACTCATTCGAAGGTAAGGGCTCTGGTGGAATGAAAAGCTTGTTTATTTTGATGTAGTTCGGTTTAGTGTTAATTAAATCGACTAATTCGGTGGTTTGTTGGTCAACTTTAGGTGTTGTGTTTCCACATCAAAACTGTACCAGGTGTGTACCCAAAACGTAGAAAATCAAACTTCGAAAAAAGCCAAAAAACTATTCTATCGACGCCACATAGGCGTGTCGTCGCCCGTGTGGTTGGCCGTGTGTGAGACAAAACCGTGTGATTGAAGAGGGAATGGTTGTGTGCGAGACACGGCAGTGTGGTTGAGGAGGGCATGGCCGTGCACAAGACATGACCGTGTGGTGGTGTGAGTTTGGCCGTGTAGGTCACGCAAGCTAAGCCAAGTTGGGCGTGTGGGCCCACAAGGGCATGCCACACGATGTGTGGGTTTTGGGCCAGGCCAATCTAGGCGTGTCGGCCATATGGGCATGTAGGCCACAGGGGCGTGTGGGTCCACATGGGCAATCCATACATGCATGTGAGCCCAAGTTTCTGAAATTTTTCCTAGGGTCGCACGGGTCGCTCTAATCAACTGTGGACCTACCGTAGGGTCGGTAAGGGCTAACCAAACCCTAGATTATGTGATTTGATATTCTGATAATATGCTCTGAGTAGAATAGTTTTATGCATGTCTAACAATTTTGATATATGTTTATTTGATATTTGTACACAAGCATGATAAGCATGTTATATCTGTATCTGAATCTATATTCTGTATTTGTTTTTGGGGTGGGATTGTATATATAGAGGAAGTGTTCTGAAAGGTGACCCTTACCTATATTTTGGAGGCTTGGTTGGATATTATCTGATATGTGTCTTAATGACACAATACGGTGTGTAGGGATGGGTGAGTGTTTTTAACCCGACATGGTGTGTTAGGATGGTTAGAGATGGTGTGTAGAGGATGGGGGCAAGATTTGCATATATGATTTTGTTATCTATTTTCTTAAAGGACTTAGGTACGATCTAAATCTGAATGTATATGTGATTTCTGTATAAATTGTATGTCTATTTCTATTGGGTTACACACTGAGTTTACGAAAACTCACATCTGTTTGTTTTTTCTATTCAGGTAATCCACTGACTTAGGCGAATCGGTGCTGTGGAGACGTAGCGGTGACCACTTGACCGTAAACTGTTTAAAACTTAGGAATTTATGGTTTACTTAAAATTTTGAATTCATTTGAGAGTTGTAATTTCTAGGACTCTCTGGACTATATGGTTTTTAACTGTTGATGTTTGGTTTGTCTGTAATTCACATGCTTTGATAAAATGTTTTATGAAAATGATAATTTTACGCAAATAAAGGTTTTTCTAATAATACAAACCAAATTTCCAGAATGTATCGATTTTATTAAACCTCTGCTGTAATATGTGTTTTGGCAAATTAAATAATTAAATGACATTTTCAGTAATAATCATGAATGCAAATGAGTTATAAAAGTTGAATGGTTTATCGAAATAACTCAGTATTCAAAACCCATTCCTTTTGACATTTTCAGATTCAGCAATAACGTCTAGGCCGGGTCTGGGATGTTACAAATGGAGTCCCAAAAATACTGTAACACCCCTATCCCGTATCCGTCGCTGGAATAGGTAAGTGGCTTTACCAGACAAACAGAACATTTAAACCAATTCAGAATCACAGATATCATATAACATCATTTCATAAGCAATCATCTCTTAATATGGTCTACGAGACCTAAAATGTACTTTTAAGAAAGGTCTGGACTAAAACGAACACATTCAAAATTTTCAGAACTCAATCAAATCTTTCAAAACTGTTAAAGTCACACGCCCGTGTGACTAAGCCGTGTGACACACACAAGCACCAAACACGCCCATATGATCCAACCATGCCAAAAAGAGGTCCTATACTGACTTTTTCACACGGCCAACAAACATGGCCGTGTGCCATGGCTGTATGGTACTTAGCTAGCTACTGACTTAAGCCCACAGCCATATGACACGCTCGTGTGTCTTAACCGTGTGGCACAATGCAGGCTTGGTTTAAGCCAATTTTGCCACCCCTTTTTGGGTTCAATCCTACAAGCAATAATATACAACAATCATACCAAAATTTTCAACCAATTCCATGTTCAAAATGGCCAAATCGCATTAGAACATAGCACATTACAAACATACACCAAAATTTTGCACAAACTTATCACTGGATAGCCAACTCTCATGGCATAACATATATATATACAAATCAAAACTTAATTACATAGATATTCTAGCCTATACATGCCATACTTTAAAATTTACACTTTCAAGAGTACCAAAATCAAGTCGATAGTGTGGTGAAGATCCTCGACTATCCCCGAGCCTATAGTAGCTACGATATATGAAAAACAGACAGAAATCACACAGAGTAAACTACAAAGAGCTTAGTAAGCCAAATACAATTATTCTAACTATTAAAGCATATAAAATGGAAGTCAATAGCAAGAATTCATAGCCAAGTCATAGCAACAAAGTCTTCTATATTCAGAAATTTAGTACGATACAAGCGTACCTGTAAAGATTATACATTTCATATATACATTCTCATATCTCGTACTCTATCATCAGACGATTGAGAAGTGATTCAAATGCTCATAATGGAGTACAATGTCGACATTCCAGACGTGGTCTTACATGTAATTCAGTATCGATGCCTCTGTCCCTGACAGGGTCTTACACGAAATCAAATACGATGCCGATGTCCTAGACATGGTCTTACACGTAAATCTCAAATCGAGGCCTATGTTCCAGACACGGTCTTACACGATATCTTCGATTGATGTCAATGTTTCTTCGATTGATATCTTCAATTGACTTACCTTGTGACACCCCTAATGTGACCCTAGTCAGAGAGTGGTTTCGGGACCACAAAACCGAGTCACAAGAATAATTAGGTGTTATATTCTGTGCTTATTGTATGTGGAATTTGTATGCGTAAATATTTTGTGTCTTGATTTTTATTAATTAGATGCTAATTTATAAGAAAGGACCCATGTGTTAGGACTTGAAAATGTGATAGGTGAATTTTTAAGTGGCCTAATAATGCATGAAGTGAAATAAATGGAGTTGCATGTCAATTATCCCATTTCCTAAGGTTAGTGGCCGCCATGACAAATTATGGGCAAAGGAACATGTTTCCAACATGTTTTGCTAATGGTTGATGTTAGAATGGTTATTATATTGGTGTTAGTAGGAAGAAAAGAAAAAAAATGGGTATGTGTGGTTGCCCCTCCCCATTGCCGTGTATTGAGCAAAGAAAAAAAAAAGTTGGGTTCATCTTCCTCCTAGCTTAGCCGATCCTTCAAGAAGAAAAGGGAAGAGTTAGCATTCGGTCACTTGAGCTTGAACTAAGGTATGGAATCCATGTTAGTCTTTGAAATCTTTGCATATATGAAGCTAGTTACTAAGTCCTTTACTTGCCCATGTCAAAAATTTTGAAGGTGGTAGTAATACAAGTGTTCGACCATGGAAGATGTTTAGGGAAATGGTTGTTGCCTTTATGATTTAAGGAATAATTAGAAATGGGTGAAAGAAACAAGTCTTTGTTCTTGATTCTTCTTGGCCGATTCTAAGGGAGAAAAGAGAGCAACCATTTGGTTTCTAAGCCATAAATAAGGTGAGAAATTCATATGAATCCTTGAAATTTTAGATGAAATTGAGCTAGTTACCAAGTACTTTTTTAGGTGACCCATGTTAGAAATTGTGATTTTGGGGTGACTAGAACTTTCGGCCATAATGGTTATTGAGGATTAAGGTTATGTTTCATGCTAAACTTGATGAATCTTGGTGTATGGGTGCTTGAACTAAGCGAATGATCAAGTAGATGCATAAATACAAAGTAAGAAGAATCGGCTATTATGTGTAATACTATTGCCGAATATGAAAATGTTATACTTGAATAATGTATATGGTTGGAGTTGATAATATGAAAGGAAGGCTTAGATGTGTTTGTTTAAAGAATGAATTGTTGAAGAATGTATGTGAACTTGGCCAACGATTCGCTTAGTACATATATGATGTGAAAGTCTTGGAATTTATTTTTGATTTTTGTGTATTATGACCATGTATAATCGGCCACATGAGTAATTTGAGCACTTGATGTTATATTAAAATTCTTGAGCTTAAATATATGGATGTATGTATATGTGGTCATATAATGGCGTTTTGGTTTAAAGGTTGAATGATAAATTATAATAAAGCGAGATGATATGAGATGCGAATGTGATTGACAAGTAAACATTATTGATAAAAATATTGAATACTTCTACTTGTATTCGTTAAGCTCAAGAGCAAAGGGAGCTAAATCCGATAAAGGGAAGGAAAAAGTGGTCGAATAGCCGTTGAAGCCGTCTCGACGACATCCGAGGTAAGTCCTCAAGAAATGACCCTACTCGAATTATGTGAAATGAAATATGGATGTGTAATTATTATTGATTTATGTGTGTATGAGTATTTGAATGATACCCGGGCTAAGTCCCAAGGCGATTATGCTAGTGATATGTTTGTGTTTGAGCCTTAGTAACGAAAATGAAATATGGATGTGTAATGATTATTGATGTATATGTGTGCATGAGCAATTGAATGATATCCGGCTAAGTCCCAAGACATTTATGCTAGTAATTATATCCGGTTAAGACCGAAGGCAATTGTGCTAGTGACTACATCCGGGCTAAGACCCAAAGGCATTCGTGCAAGTTGTTAAATCCGGGCTAATACCCGAAGGCATTTGTGCAAGTCGTTCTATCCGGGCTAAGACCCGAAGGCATTCGTGCATGTGGTTATATCCGGTTGTATTCGAAGAAGCTTGGGCTGGAGGTGGCGTTGGTTGCTGTAATAAATTTATTTAGTGCGCTCGAAAAGCCCAAAGAATAAGGTATGTTTATATGTGCATTGGAAAAGTCGATATGTTTGAGTAACATTCGCTCAATCGACTAACGAGTTTTCAGCTATTGAATTGGTTGATATCTTGTGAAAGTGTATAATGATGAAGTGTGAAGTAAGTATGATTATGTGAATGTGTATTAATGAAATGATTCATTTGGCTATGTGAATGTAATGCTTTAGTTAAAGCTGATTTTATTGCTTGAGACTTACTAAGCATAAAAAATGCTTACCCGTTGCTTTGGCTCTCTGTTTTATAGATTTTGCTCGTTAGCGATCGGATTCGGGATCATTAAAGTCGAAGTCATCTACACTATCAAAGCCTCCATTTTGGTATAATTTTGGTTGAACTTTGAAATGGCATGTATAGGACTACCCTATTGTTGAAGGTCATGTACCTTTCGGTTTTGTGTAAGCTTGGATAGCCATGCGAAAATGGCTTATATACGTTTTAGTATGATTCTATAATCGTTTGTATGATGATCATTATGGGGTATGGAATTGTTTGAAAAGATTAGCCATTGGAATGGTTAATCGTGATCACACTTTGTGCTATGTATGCAAAAGGGCCAATTGAATCGTGGAAATCATGAAATAGGTAATGGTTACCTTGAAAACAGATGCTGGCAGCAGCAGTGGTGTGGTTTTGAAAATCACCAAAATTTGTAGGAATGGTATTAAATAGTGAATAAGTTATGTAAATGAACCTTGATGAGTCTACTTTCATATGGAAGAAACGAAACGGTCATAGGAGTTACATGTTAAGAGATATTAAAGCTATTGTGAGACAGGGCCAGAACGGTTTCTGGGTCCCCTGTCGCGACTTTAAAAATTTACTATAAATTATCCAGAAAGAATTAGAAGTCATGCCTTATATTTACAGATTCCATTTTGAGTCTAGTTTCATTAGAAACAAACGGCACCAGTATTAAAGCCCTGTACAGGGAGATATTCAAGTTGTAACGCGCGAAGGTCAGAGCAGTCGATCCCTGTAACATGGGTGACTTTTACTAATAAACTGTACCAATTGGCCCAACCAAAAATTCTAAAAATAAATCCATGGATGGATATATGAGTCTAAATTCAGGGAAAATTTACGGAATCAGTTTCCGAGTTTTGAAACTCGAGATATGATTTTTAAGGCGACAGTGACGCAGATTTCCAGCCTGTCTGGAAATGTCAAATTGGTGGGTGCAATATGTGGATTTGGCTTGTTAACCCCTCGTGTCCGACACCGGCGATGGTCTCGGGTTCGGGGTGTTACATACCTCGTACGGATTTCGTACGGAACGAGTCGACTATTCAACTATTTTGGACTTCCCTCGATCTAAGTCTAATTTTCTTTGTTCTTGATCTAATACAATCCGAATCCAACCATTCAATCATTCATTTCACTCAAAATAATCCATGAACAAATATTTAGTGCACTTTTCATTTTAGCCCTTACATTTTCACACTTTGACAATTTAATCCATTTTTCACAAAATCACAAATATGCAAAATTCGCCAAGACTATAACTTGGACGAATACACATGGCTTCCATACCAGCCCAAATAACATATTTAATTCACAATTTAGTCCTTCAAAACCTCATTTTCACAAATTAGCCCAAATAGCTCTATTTCATCAAAATTCAATGACAAAACTTATAACTCATCCACCAAGCCTTTATAATTCATCCAAAAACATCACAAAACTCATGATATCAATAATGGCATTTCATGAAATCTTTAACAGAAACAGAAATTCAGACATGGGTTTTGAAGAACATAAAGCAACAATCACAGAAACATAAAAATCATCAAAAACCGAACAAAATAGACTAACCTATTCACTCATGCAATGGCCAAATACCTTGAAGCTTCAATGGCTTCCTCTTTCTCTAATTTTCGGCTGAACAAGGTGAAAATGCATGGCCATTTTATGTTTATTTTATTTTATTAAACATTATAAGCCGTATACCAACTTTACCCTTATTATTTACATGTAAAAATTCACCTACTAATGTCCATATTTGTCCACCATTAAAAAATGGTATATTTGACATGCAAGGACCTTTATTTTAAAAGCCAAGCCAAATAGGTGCTTTAACACCTAGCACACAACTTTTGCATTTTAAACAATTAAATCCTTTTTCGTAACTAAGCACAAAAATTGACAAATTAAATCACAGAAACTTTACAGATATAAATTCACATATCACAGACACAGACACAGAAAATAATATTAAAATATTTTTTAGACTCAGATTTGTGGTCCCGAAACCACTGTTTCGACTAGGGTCAAAACTGAACTGTTACAATTCTCCCCCCTTAGGGATTTTCGTCCTCGAAAATTTTACCATTAAACAGATTCGGATATTGTTGTCTCATAGTATATTCAGATTCCCATGTGGCCTCCTCCATACCGTGACGATGCCACATCACCTTAACTAATGGAATTTTCTTATTTCGCAACTGTTTAACCTCGCGAGCTAAAATACAAATCAATTTTTCTTCATATGCCATATCAGGCTGAATTTTAATCTCAGACGGTGAAATTACATGCAAAGGATCAAATCTATATCGTCGTAGCATCGATATGTGAAATACATTATGAATATTTTCTAACTCAAATGGTAGCCTCAATCTATAAGTAACCGGCCCAACTCGTAAGATGATTTCATACGGTCCGATGAACCTCGGACTCAACTTTCCCTTTTTACCAAATCGAAACAGTTTCTTCCACGGAGATACTTTCAGAAACACTTTATCACCAATCTCAAATTCGATATCTTTTCATTTCAAATCTGTATATGATTTCTGATGATCAGAGGCAGCTTTCAGACTATCTCGGATTACTTTCACTTTTTGTTCTGTTTCTTTTATCAGATCAATACCATAAATTTTATTCTCACTGAGCTCGGACCAGTATAATGGAGTTCTACACTTTCTACCGTATAAGGCTTCATACGGTGCCATTTTAAGGCTTGATTGAAAACTGTTATTATAATCGAATTCAATTAAAGGTAAGTATTGTTCCCACGTACCTTCAAACTCAAGAATACAACATCTCAACATATCCTCGAGTATTTGAATAGTCCGTTCAGATTGACCATCTGTTTGCAGATGAAAAGCGGTGCTAAAATGCAATTTAGTACCCAGAGCATCTTGCAATTTCTTACAGAATCGCGATGTGAATCTTGGGTCTCTATCAGACACAATTGACAATGGTATACCATGCAATCTCACAATATCAGAAATATAAAGCTCAACTAACTTATCAAGTGAGAAATCAGATCATACTAGAATAAAATGGGCTGACTTCGTCAATTTGTCAACTACAACCCAAATCGAATCTTTCTTTCTAGAAGACAAGGGCAAACCCGAAACAAAATCCATGGTCACTCGGTCCTATTTCCACCCTGGAATCATAATCGTTTGTAGTAACCCAGATCGTACCTAATATTCAGCTTTAACTTGCTGACAGATTAAACATTTTAAAACAAAATCAGAGATATCTCTTTTCATTCCAGACCACCAATAATGCTGCTTCAGATCATTATACATTTTTGTACTACCCGGATGTACAGATAAACGAATACTGTGAGCTTCACTCAAAATCATTTGAATTAACTCCGGATTTCTCGGAACACAAATTCTATTTCTGAATCTCAAACAATCATCTTTATCAACTCTGAATTCTGAACCAGTCTCTACATCGCACTGAGTTCGTTTAGCCAAGATCTCATTATCAATCTTCTGAGCTTCGAAAATCTGCTGTAAAAACAAGCGTCTTGATTTTCATTCAGCTAAAACTGAACCATCATCAGACAGAACTAAATGAGCATTCATTGCACACAAAGCAAATAATGATTTCCGACTTAAGGCATCAGCAACAGCATTTGCTTTTCCCGGATGATAATCAATCACAAGTTCGTAATCTTTTAACAGTTCTAACCATCTTCTCTATCGCAGATTCAAGTCTTTTTGCATCATTAAGTACTTCAGACTTTTATGATCAGAAAACACGTGACATTTCTTACCAAATAGATAGTGACGTATGATCTTCAAAGCAAACATAATAGCAGCTAACTCGAGGTCGTGGGTCGGATAATTCTTTTCATGCGGCTTCAGTTGTCTCAAGGCATATGCTATAACTTTTCCTTCTTGCATTAAAACACCAACCGAGTCCGTTCAACGAAGCATCACTATAAACAATGAATTCTTTACCTGATTCAGGTTGCACAAGTACGGGAGCTTCAGTTAACAGAGTTTTTAACCGATCAAAACTTTTTTTGACACTTTTCAGACCATTCAAATTTTACATTTTTTTGAAGTAACTTTGTTAACGGAGTTGCTATCACAGAGAAATCTTTTACAAATCGTCTGTAGTAACCAGCAAGTCCCAGAAAACTGTGGACTTTAGAAACATTCCTCGGAGGTTTCCAATCCAGAATAGCTGAAATTTTGTTTGAATCAACTCGAATTTCGGAGGCTGATACAATATGGCCCAAAAAGCCAACTTCTCGCAACCAGAATTCACATTTACTGAATTTTGCATACAACTATTTATCCCGCAGAGTTTGTAGCACTATTCTCAAATGCTTGGCATGTTCATATTTATCACGTGAATAAATCAATATGTCATCAATGAATACTACAACAAATTGATCTAAATACGGTCTGAATATTCTATTCATCAAATCCATAAAGATAACAGGTGCATTCGTTAATCCAAAAGGCATAACTAAAAATTCATAATGCCTGTACCTCGTTCTAAAATTAGTTTTCAGAATATTAGAATCCTTTACTCTCAACTGGTAGTAACCCGATCTCAAATCTATCTTAGAAAACACAGTAGCACCTTTCAACTGATCGAATAAGTCATCAATTCTAGGCAGAGGGTATTTGTTCTTTATAGTCATTTTATTAAGTTGACGGTAATCAATACACATTCTCATTGTGCCATCTTTCTTTTTCACAAACAGAATAGGAGCACCCCTGGTGAAAAGCTCAGTCTAGCAAATCCTCAATCGGTCAATTCTTGCAACTGAGATTTTAATTATTTCAGCGGTTGGAGTCATTCTATACGAAGCTATTGAAATCGGAGTAGTACCAGGTACTAATTCAATGCCAAACTCAACTTCTCGAATTGGAGGCAAACCAGGTAGTTCTTCAGGAAACACATCAGAGAATTCACAGACAATAGACACTGATTCAACTTTCTTATGACTCACTTTTGAATCTAACACATAAGCTAAGTAGGCTTCAGAACCTTTTTTTTACATATTTTCTTGCTTTCATTGCAGATATCACAGCTGGTAGTCCACTCAGATCACTAGACTCAATTCGAATTATCTCATCATTCCTACACCTTAAATCAATGACTTTTCATTTACAATTCACAATAGCTTCGTGCAAAGTCAACCAGTCCATTCCCAGAATTAGATCAAATTCGTCGAAAGGCAAAAGCATCAGATCAGCAGGAAAATAGATATCTCGAATCAATAACGTGCAATTCTTGTAGACTTTATCAACCAAAACACTTTTGCCTAAAGGGTTCGATACTCTAATTACAAATTCAGTAGACTTTACAGGAAAAGTCTTACTATGTACTAAATTCATACAGATATAAGAATGCATTGATCTAGGGTCTAACAATACAGTCACAGAAGTACCATAAAGAGTAAAAGTACCAGTAATCACGTCTGGTGATAAAGCATCTGCACGAGCTCAGATAGCATAGGCTCTGGCTGGTGCTCTGGCCCCAGTAGCTCTTTGACCACCACTTGTATTTCTCGAATTTCTAGAAGGTCTACCTGTAGCTGAGGTGTTACTCGATCTCGGATTTTGTACATTCTCTTGCTCAGCATGTTCAAAATAATCTCTTACAAAATGATCCAGAGATCCACATCAAAAATAGGCTCAGTCATTCAATCTACAATTTCCCAGATGTCCTTTACCACAGTGTTTACATTCAGGTTTCTCAAATCAGACATTTCCAACAGTTGCAACAAAAGTAACAGGAGCTCTAGAATTTGAGTGCAATCTAGCTGGATCTCAGTTCTAATATCTTACATTAGTCTTTGAATAGTTTCAATCATCTTAGAATTTCTTTGACTCAGATTGAAATGCTCTACCCGAAGATCTCTTTCTAACATCTCTAGCTACAAAATCAGCTTTTCTTTTTTTCTTTACTTAATTCTTTGGCTTTACAAGCTCGCTCAACGAGTACTACCATTTCCTTAATCTCCAAAATCCCCACTAACAAACAGATATCTTCATTTAGTCCATCTTCAAACCTTTTGCACATGATTACTTCATTTGATACACATTCCCTCACAAATTCACGTTTGTATTCAGTAATAGACATACGACCTTGTTTAAGCTCGAGAAACTCTTTACGTTTCTGATCAATGAATCTCTGATTAATGTATTTCTTCCAAAATTCAGCTTGAAAGAAATCCCAAGTAACCCGTTCGCTCGGAACCACATACATTAAAGTTTTCCACCAATGGTAAGCTGTATCTCTCAAGAGGGAAACAACACATTTTACACACTCCTCAGGATTCAGAGACATTTCATCAAACACTCGTATTGTATTCTGTAACCAGAATTTGGCACTTTTAGCATCATCATTCGTTGTAGCTCAAAATTCTTCAGCCCCATACTTTCTAATCTTATCAACCGGTGGTCTACTTAGCTGAACCGGATTCACTGAGGGCATAGTAGGAATTTGAGAAGGATTAACCGGGGGTGGAGGTTGTTGTACAGCTGGATTGGTTCTAATGTATTGGCTGAACCATTCATTCATCATTTGATAGAAGGCTTGCTTAGCCTCGCTATCACGGCTACTCATAGACAATAGTGAATCATCTTGCACTGTCCCTTGCGCGGGGGCAGGCGCATTACTTTCAACATCGTCAGCTACGGTTCTATTGGGATCCATTGCTATATAAAAACACATTTCAATGTCAGGATACATCACAATATCACAATTTCAGATATATGGCATGTATAGCTAGACTCACATACATTATGGTAGTCCTAGAACCGACTAAATCATAGCTCTAATAGCAATAAAATGTAACACCCCTATCCCGTATCCGTCACCAGAATAGGTAAGGGGCATTACCAAACAAACAAAACATTTCAAACCAATTCAGAATCACAGATATCATATAACATCATTTCATAAGCAATCATTTCTTAATATGGTCTACGAGACCTAAAATGTACTTTTAAGAAAGGTCTGGACTAAAACGAACACATTCAAAATTTTCAGAACTTAACCAAATCTTTCAAAACTGTTAAAGTCACACGCCCGTGGGACTAAGTCATGTGAGACACATGGGCACCAGACACGCCCATATGATCTAACCATGCCAAAAAGAAGTCCTATACTGACTTTTTCACACGGCCAACAAACACGGCCGTGTGCCATGGCCGTGTGGTACTTAGCTAGCTATTAACTTAAGCCCATGACCATATGACACGCCCGTGTGTCTTAACCGTGTGGCACAATGCAGGCTTGGTTTAAGCCAATTTTGCCACCCTTTTTTGGGTTCAATCCTACAAGCAATAATATATAACAATCATACCAAAATTTTCAACCAATTCTATGTTCAAAATGGCCAAATCGCATTAGAACATAGCACATTACAAACATACACCAAAATTTTGCACAAACTTATCATTGGCTAGCCAACTCTCATGGCATAACATATATATATAAAAATCAAAACTTAATTACATAGACATTCTAGCCTATACATGTCATACTTTAAAATTTACACTTTCAAGAGTACCAAAATGAAGTCGATAGTGTGGTGACGATCCTCGACTATCCCCGAGCCTATAGTAGCTACGATATCTGAAAAACAGACAGAAATCACACAGAGTAAACTACAAAGAGCTTACTAAGCCAAATACAATTATTCTAACTATTAAAGCATATAAAATGGAAGTCAATAGCAAGAATTCATAGCCAAGTCATAGCAACAGAGTCTTTTGTATTCAGAAATTTAGTACGATATAAGCGTACCTGTAAAGATTATACATTTCATATATACATACTTATATCTCGTACTCTATCATCAGACGATTGAGAAGTGATTCAAATGCTCATAATGGAGTACATTGTCGACGTTCCAGACGTGGTCTTACATGTAATTCAGTATCGATACCTCTGTCCCCGACAGGGTCTTACACGAAATCAAATACGATGCCGATGTCCCAGACATGGTCTTACACGTAAATCTCAAATCGAGGCCTATGTCCCAGACACGGTCTCACACGATATCTCCGATCGATGTCAATGTTTCATTAAAAACATACAGAGTTTTTCAAATACTAGCATATTATCGGAATTTACTCAAGATTCATTCATCATGCTCTCATGGCCGTCCAATACAGAATATAACTAGTATATGCAACTTTCAATCAATTTAACACGTAATCATATTTTGACTTACCTCGTACGGATTTCGTACGGAACGAGTCCACTATTCAACTATTTCGGACTTCCCTCGATCTAATTCCGATTTTCTTTGTTCTTGATCTAATACAATTCAAATTCAACCATTCAATCATTCATTTCACTCAAAATAATTCATGAACACATATTTAGCGCACTTTTCATTTTAGCCCTTACATTTTCACACTTTAACAATTTAATCCATTTTTCACAAAATCACAAATATGCAAAATTCTCCAAGACTATAACTTGGACGAATACACATGGCTTCCATACCAGCCCAAATAACATATTTAATTCACAATTTAGTCCTTCAAGACCTCATTTTCACAAATTAGCCCAAATAGCTCTATTTCATCAAAATTCAATGACAAAACTTATAAATCATCCACCAAGCCTTTATAATTCATCCAAAAACATCACAAAACTCATTATATCAATAATGGCATTTCATGAAATCTTTAATAGAAACAGAAATTCAGACATGGGTTTTGAAGAACACAAAGCAACGATCACAGAAACGTAAAAATCATCAAAAACTGAACAAAATAGACTAACCTATTCACTCATGCAATGGCCAAATACCTTGAAGCTTCAATGGCTTCCCCTTTGTCTAATTTTCGGCTGTACAAGGTGAGAATGCATGGCCATTTTATGTTTATTTTATTTTATTACACATTATAAGCTGTATACCAACTTTACCCTTATTATTTACATGTAAAAATTCGCCTACTAATGTCCATATTTGTCCACCATTAAAAAATGGTATATTTGACATGCAAGGACCTTTATTTTAAAAGCCAAGACAAATATGTGCTTTAACACCTAGCACACAACTTTTGCACTTTAAACAATAAATATTTTTTCGTAATTAAGCACAAAAAACTGATAAATTAAATCACAGGAACTTTACAGATATAAATTCACATATCACAGACACAGAAAATAATATTAAAATATTTTTTAGACTCGAATTTGTGGTCCCGAAACCACTATTCCGACTAGGGTCAAAACTGAACTGTTACAATTCTCCCCCCTTAGGGATTTTCGTCCCCGAAAATCTTACCTTTAAACAGATTCGGATATTGTTGTCTCATAGTATCTTCAGATTCCCATGTGGCCTCTTCCATACCGTGACGATGCCACAGCACCTTAACTAATGGAATTTTCTTATTTTGCAACTCTTTAACCTCTTGAGCTAAAATACAAATCAGTTTTTCTTCATAAGTCATATCAGGCTGAATTTTAATCTCAGACGGTGAAATTACATGCGAAGGATCAAATCTATATCGTCGTAGCATCGATATGTGAAATATATTATGAATCTTTTCTAACTCAAATGGTAGCCTTAATCTATAAGCAACCAGCCCAACTCGCTCATTGATTTCATACGGTCCAATGAACCTCTGACTCAACTTGCCCATTTTACCAAATCGAAACAGTTTCTTCCACGGAGATACTTTCAGAAACACTTTATCACCAATCTCAAATTTGATATCTTTTCATTTCAAATATGTATATAATTTCTGACAATCAGAGGCAACTTTCAGACTATCTCAGATTACTTTCACTTTCCGTTCTGTTTCTTTTATCAGATCAATACCATAAATTTTATTCTCACTGAGCTCAGACCAGTATAATGGTGTTCTACACTTTCTACCATATAAGGCTTCATACGGTGCCATTTTAAGGCTTGATTGAAAACTGTTATTATAATCAAATTCAATTAAAGGTAAGTATTGTTCCCACATACCTTCAAACTCAAGAATACAACATCTCAACATATCCTCGAGTATTTGAATAGTCCGTTCAGATTGACCATCTGTTTGCAGATGAAAAGCGGTGCTAAAATGCAATTTAGTACCCAGAGCATCTTGCAATTTCTTACAGAATCGCGATGTGAATCTTGGGTCTCTATCTGACACAATTGACAATGGTATACCATGCAATCTCACAATATCAAAAATATAAAGCTCAGCTAACTTATCAAGTGAGAAATCAGATCATACTAGAATAAAATGGGCTGAATTCGTCAATCTGTCAACTACAACCCAAATCGAATCTTTCTTTCTAGAAGACAGGGGCAAACCTGAAACAAAATCCATGGTCACTCGGTCTTATTTCCACCCTGGAATCATAATCGTTTGTAGTAACCTAGGTGGTACCTGATGTTTAGCTTTAACTTGCTAACAGATTAAACATTTTAAAACAAAATCAGAGATATCTCTTTTCATTCCAGACCACCAACAATGCTGCTTCAGATCATTATACATTTTTGTACTACCCGGATGTACAGATAAATGAATACTGTGAGCTTCACTCAAAATCATTTGAATTAACTCCGGATTTCTCAGAACACAAATTCTATTTCTGAATCTCAAACAATCATCTTCATCAACTCTAAATTCTGAACCAGTCTCTACATCGCACCGAGTTCGTTTAGCCAAGATCTCATTATCAATCTTCTGAGCTTCGAAAATCTGCTGTAAAAACAAGCGTCTTGATTTTAATTTAGCTAAAACTGAACTATCATCAGACAGAACTAAATAAGCATTCATTGTACACAAAGAAAATAATGATTTTCGACTTAAGGCATCAGCAACAACATTTTCTTTTCCCGGATGATAATCAATCACAAGTTCGTAATCTTTTAACAGTTCTAACCATCTTCTCTATCGCAGATTCAAGTCTTTTTCCGTCATTAAGTACTTCAAACTTTTATGATCAGAAAACACGTGACATTTCTTACCAAATAGATAGTGACGTATGATCTTCAAAGCAAACACAATAGCAGCTAACTCGAGGTCGTGGGTCAGATAATTCTTTTCATGCGACTTCAGTTGTCTCGAGGCATATGCTATAACTTTTCCTTCTTGCATTAAAACACCAACCGAGTCCGTTCAATGAAGCATCACTATAAACAATGAATTCTTTACCTGATTTAGGTTGCACAAGTACGGGAGCTTCAGTTAATAGAGTTTTTAACCGATCAAAACTTTTCTGACACTTTTCAGACCATTCAAATTTTACATCTTTTTGAAGTAACTTTGTTAACGGAGTTGCTATCACAGAGAAATCTTTTACAAATCGTCTGTAGTAACCAGCAAGTCCCAGAAAACTGCGGACTTTAGAAACATTCCTCGGAGGATTCCAATCCAGAATAGCTGAAATTTTGTTTGAATCAACTCGAATTCTGGAGGCTGATACAATATGGCCCAAAAAGGCAACTTCTCGCAACCAGAATTCACATTTACTGAATTTTGCATACAACTATTTATCCCGCAGAGTTTGTAGCACTATTCTCAAATGCTTGGCATGTTCATATTTATCACGTGAATAAATCAATATGTCATCAATTAATACTACAACAAATTGATCTAAATACGGTCTGAATATTCTATTCATCAAATCCATAAAGATAACAGGTGCATTCGTTAATCCAAAAGGCATAACTAAAAATTCATTATGCCTGTACCTCGTTCTAAAAGTAGTTTTCAGAATATTAGAATCCTTTACTCTCAACTGGTAGTAACCCGATCTCAAATCTATCTTAGAAAACACAGTAGCACCTTTCAACTGATCGAATAAGTCATCAATTCTAGGCAGAAGGTATCTGTTCTTTATAGTCATTTTATTAAGTTGACGGTAATCAATACACATTCTCATTGTGCCATCTTTCTTTTTCACAAACAGAATAGGAGCACCCCTGGTGAAAAGCTCAGTCTAGCAAATCCTCAATCGGTCAATTCTTGCAACTGAGATTTTAATTATTTCAACGGTTGGAGCCATTCTATACAAAGCTATTGAAATCGGGTAGTACCAGGTACTAATTCAATGCCAAACTCAACTTCTCGAATCGGAGGCAAACCAAGTAGTTCTTCAGGAAACACATCAGAGAATTCACAGACAACAGACACTGATTCAACTTTCTTATGATTCACTTTTGAATCTAACACATAAGCTAAGTAGGCTTCAGAACCTTTTTTTACATATTTTCTTACTTTCATTGCAGATATCACAGCTGGTAGTCCATTCAGATCACTAGACTCAATTCGAATTATCTCATCATTCCTACACCTTAAATCAATGACTTTTCATTTACAATTTACAATAGCTTCGTGCAAAGTCAACCAGTCCATTCCCATAATTATATCAAATTCGTCGAAAAGCAAAAGCATTAGATCAGCAGGAAAACAGATATCTCGAATCAATAACATGCAATTCTTGTAGACTTTATCAACCAAAACACTTTTGCCTAAGGTTCGATACTCTAATTACGAATTCAGTAGACTTTACAGGAAAAGTCTTACTATGTACTAAATTCACACAGATATAAGAATGCATTGATCTAGGGTCTAACAATACAGTCACAGAAGTATCATAAAGAGTAAAAGTTCCAGCAATCATGTCTGGTGATGAAGCTTCTGCACGAGCTCGGATAGCATAGGCCCTAGCAGGTGCTCTGGCCCCAGTAGCTCTTTGACCACCACTTGCATTTCTCGAATTTCTGGTCTACCTCTAGCTGAGGTGTTACTCGGTCTTGGATTTTGTACATTCTCTTGCTCAGCAGGTTCAAAACAATCTCTTACAAAATGATCTAGAGATCTACATCAAAAATAGGCTCGGTCATTCGATCTTCAATTTCTCGGATGTCTTTTACCACAGTGTTTACATTCAGATTTCTCAAATCAGACATTTCCAACACTTGCAACAGAAGTAACAGGAGCTCTAGAATTTGAGTGCAATCTAGCTCGATCTCAGTTCTAATATCTTACATCAGTCTTTGAACAGTTTCGATCATCTCAGAATTTCTTTGACTCAGATTGAAATGCTCTACCCGAAGATCTCTTTCTAACATCTCTAGCTACAAAATCAGCTTTTCTTTTTTTCTTTACTTAATTCTTTGGCTTTACAAGCTCGCTCAACGAGTACTACCAATTCTTTAATATCCAAAATCCCACTAACAAATAGATATCTTCATTTAGTCCATCTTCAAACCTTTTGCACATTATTGCTTCATTTGATACACATTCTCGAGCATACTGGCTCAATCTCACAAATTCACGTTTGTATTCAGTAACAGACATAAGACATTGTTTAAGCTCGAGAAACTCTTTACATTTCTGATCAATGAATCTCTGATTAATGTAAGCTTGAAAGAAATCCCAAGTAACCCGTTTGCTCGGAACCACAGACATTAAAGTTTTCCACCAATGGTAAGCTGTATCTCTCAGGAGGGAAACAACACATTTTACTCACTCCTCAAGATTCAGAGACATTTCGTCAAACACTCGTATTGTATTCTATAACTAGAATTTGGCTCTTTTAGCATCATCATTCGTTGTAGCTCAGAATTCTTCAGCCCCATACTTTCTAATCTTCTCAACCGGTGGTCTACTTAGCTGAGCTGGATTCACTGAGGGCATAGTAGGAATTTGAGAAGGATTAACCAGGGGTGGAGGTTGTTGTACAGCCGGATTGGTTCTAGTGCATTGGGTGAACCATTCATTCATTATTTGATAGAAGGCTTGCTTAGCCTCGCTATCACGGCTACTCATAGCTGATTGTGAATCATCTTGGACTGTCCCTTGTGCGGGGGCAAGTGCATTACTTTCATGTGACATCCCTAAATTGACCCTAGTCGGAAAGTGGTTTCGGGACCACTAAACCGAGTCATAATAATAATTAACCATCATAATTGATGCTCATTATATGTATATATGCATGTGTGAAAATTTCATGTTTGGGTTTTGTTAATTGTAAGTGAATTTTTATCAAATAGGACTTATGTGAGAAAATTTAGAAATGTGCTAGGCAAATGTAAGGTGGCCTATTAATACATGTGGGAAAGTGTTGTCCTTGCATGTCAAATTAGCCAAAATGAAGCATGATGGCGGCCATGCTATGGGTGGAAACATGTCTCCAACATGTTAGACTAGTGATGCATGTAGGAAACAATAAAATAAGAAAGTTAGCATTAAAGAAATGGAAAAAGAAAATGATGATAACAAAAAAAAGAGTGTGGATGCTTCCCCCTTGCCGTACATCGGAGAAAAAAACAAAGAAAGAAAGAAAAAAAAAAGTGTTCATTCTCTCATTTTCTCCTTGCTTGGCGAATGTACTAAGAAGAAAGGGGAAGCTTGAGAAAATCAGTCATGGGAGTTTGCTAGACTAAGCTCAAGAACTCAAAGGACCAAAGTTGGACAAGGGAAAGACAAAGTAATTGAATAGCCATTGAAAGCGTGCGACAACATCCGAGGTAAGTCATTAAGCATATATTTGGTATTGATTTAAATGATCATAATATATATGCAATTGTGTTTAATGAATTGATGTGTAAATGAAAATGTATGTGTATGGAATGATGCCATTGTTGAATGTATAAAGGCAGCAAAATGCATAAGGTATTGGTCACGGCACTAAGTGTGCGGGTATAAATGGACACGGTGACAAGATTGGCACTAAGTGTGCGGGTTTAAAATTGTACAGCACTAAGTGTGCGAGTTTGATTCTATAGCACTAAGTGTGCGAGCTGAAAATATATAGCACTAAGTGTGCGGATTCACTATATGCTCTTGTATTACAATTGGCACTGAGTGTGCGACATTATCGAGTTAATCCGGACAGCGAATCGGGTAAGTACCTCGAGCTCATGACGAATAGAAAATACGTTCATGCTCGGGGTTGAATTTAGTAAGCCTTAAATCTATGTGATGATTTCAATTGCATGATTGTTGCGGAAATGAAATGATGTATGGAAATTGCCTCAAATATCTTATCGTATAAATATGAAATGTGGATGTATGGCTTGGTATGAGATTGAACCGAAAGGTCCGAGGAATTATGGTATAGTTCCGATATGGATGAAGTACCTAGCCTTGTTTCATTGTTTCACTTTGCGATGAATTTAGCTAATGGATAATTGTAAAGTGCTTATGACTTACTGAGTTATAAACTCACTCGGTGTTTTCTTGTCACCCATTTTAGGTCTCTTGGACTCGTATTGTTGCGTGCTCGGAACTGTCGTTGAAGTCATCACACCGGCTGGAGACCTTTTGGTATTGTCTTCGTAGTTGAACTAGGAGAACAATTGGCATGTATAGGCTATTATCTTTTGTTGAATTGTGGGTTGTAAACTTTAAGCCATGTGAAATGGCCTATGTGGTCGTCGAGTGGGATGCTAGAACCTATAGCCACGAGTCTTAAAAACTTTAATTTTGATAAGGTGTCCAAAATTTGTGTCATGTATGATGGATGATTTAGGGCCAAGGAAAGATTCATGAAATTGGCATAGTCTACTGTAGTAACTGTTGCGGACAGCAGCAGTGAGATGAGATTGAAAAATCACTAAAAATAGTAGAAGTAGAATTAAATAGTGAATAAATTATGAAATTTAACCTTGATGAATCTATTTTTATATGGACCAAACGAAAAGACCATATGAGTAGTATACTGAGAGATATTAAAGTTCTCGTGAGACAGGGCCGGAACGGTTTCTGGGTCCCCTGTCGCGACTTTGAAAATTTACTATAAATTATCCAGAAAGAATTAGAAGTCATGCCTTATATGTGCAGATTCAATTTTGAGTCTAGTTTCATTAGAAACAATCGACACCAGTATTAAATCCCTGTACAGAGAGATATTCAAGTTGTAACGCACGAAGGTCAGTGTAGTCGACCCCTGTAACATGGGTGACTTTAACTAATAAACTGTACCAATTGGCCTGACCAAAAATTTTAGAAATAAATCCCTGGATGGATATATGAGTCTAAATTCAGGGAAAATTTACGGAATCAGTTTCCGAGTTTTGTAACTCGAGATATGATTTTTAAGGCGACAGTGATGCAGTTTTCCAGCCTGTCTGGAAATGCCAAATTGGTTGGTACTTTGAGAGGATTTGGCCGTTAACCCTCGTGTCCGACAATCGGCGGCAGTCACGGGTTCGAGGTGTTACAATTTTATTGGTATCGAGCCATGGTTTAGTCGGTTCTAGGACTACCATAGGCGTGTGAGTCTAGTTATACATGCCAATTTGTTAGTGCTTAATAATGTGATGACTTGACGGTTGAAATTTTTGTTTTGATTAGCGATGGAACCGGGATAGAGACCCTTGGCGGATGACGTTGAAAGTGTAGCGGCTGCCCCGCGCAAGGGACACCGCCTGTTGAGCCTCGATCATCCGCGAATAATCAAAATGAAGGGCGAAACAAGCCTTCTTCACCATGATGAATGAGTGGGTCGCGCAATATGCCCGAACCAACCCGGCTACCCAACCATTCCCAAATTTAAATACTCCACCCCAAGAGCCCGTAATGCCTTCAGTTACTGATCCTGTGAGGCTGAGTAAACCACCAGAGACTGATTAGGAAGCGCGGGGCCGAGGAGTTCAAGGCCATAGTCATGATGATCTTTGAAAGAGCGAATTCGCTCGATAACCATTCGAGTGTTAGATGAACTGTCATGCACACCCGATGAATGTCTTAAGTGTGCTATATCCTTGTTACGAGACTCAACTTACTATTGGTGGAGGACTTTAATTTCCATAGTCCCAAATGAATGAGTTACTTGGGATTTCTTTCAATCCAATTTGAAAGAAATACATTAGTCAACAGTTCATCGATCGAAGCGTAAGGAGTTCTTGGAACTCAAGCAAGGCCGATATGATCAGATCTCGAATACGAACATGAGTTCGTAAGACTTAGTCGGTATGCTCGGGAGTGTGTGGTTGATGAGGTTGCTATGTGCAAAAGATTTGAAGAAGGATTGAATGAAGAGTTAAAGTTACTAGTGGGAATTTTGGAGATAAAGGAGTTCGTGACACTAGTCGAACGAGCACGCAAGGCGGAAGAACTTGGGAAGGATAAGAAGAAGGCTGAATTTGAAGCAAGAGATTACCGTAAGAGATCAACGAGTAAAGCTCCGTTCTCGGCAGTAAAGAGGTTCGGGGAGGACACCAATGAAGTCGAGGCGATCGGGAATTTCCATTAGAGCCCGACCATCGGCGGACTCGAGCTACTTGGTAGCTAGTGTGGGCAATAATCGTCAAGAGAGACCTGAATGCCCCAATGTGGAAGACGACACCTAGGTGAATGTTGGGGTAAGTCTGTTAATAGGGCTCATTACGGATGTGGTTCAAGGACCACTTCATTAGAGATTGCACGGAGCTAAATGAGAAGAATAAGATGCAAGGTGCAAGATCTAGTGGGGCGACGGTTAGAGGTAGACCCCCGAGGATTTCAGGAGGTAGGGGTGGTAATCAGAGAGGAGCCACTGATGCGGCTGTTCGATCCGAGACCCGTGCTCCTGCTAGAGCATATGCCATCTGCGCACGAGAGGAGGCATCCTCCCCTGACGTTATCACTAGTATTTTTACTCTCTTTGATACTAGTGTGATTGCATTGATTGACCCCGGCTCTACTCATTCTTATGTATGTGAAACTTTAGCATCCAGTAAGACTCTACCTGTTGAGTCTACTGAGTTCGTAATTCGAGTGTCAAACCCTTTGGGTCAATACGTACTTCGTTGATAAAGTGTGCAAGAGATGCCCCTAATAATTCGAGAATCTGTTTTCCTACCGATCGATGCTTCTACCATTTGATGAATTCGATGTTATTCTTGGTATGGATTGGCTGACCGTACATGATGCAGTGGTGGACTGCAAAAGGAAAACCATTGATTTGAGGAGTGCAAATAATGAGGTAGTCCGAGTCGAGTCTACTAATTTAAAAAGGGGTGCCAGCGATAATATCTTCTATGACCGTTCGGAGATATGTGAAAAAGAGGTGTGAAACATACCTTGCGTATGTGTTTGAAAGTAAAGAGACGGAAAAGAAACTCGAATCGGTACCAGTGGTTTGTGAGTATTCAGATGTTTTTCCGGAGGAGTTACCGGGATTGCCACCGGTTCGAGAAGTGGAATTCGGCATCAAAGTTGTACCGGGTACTACGTGTGACAGCCCAAAATTGACCCTAGTCGGAAGGTGGTCTCGGGACCACAAAAACCGAGGCATAAAAATAATTAAAAATTTATTTTGATGCCTATAATATGTGTGTGCTCATGTATGACATTTTATGATGATTGATTTAGTGTTATAAGGGTGAATTCCACAAGAAAGGACTTAGTAATGAACTTTGAAAGTATGATAGGAAATGTGTGATGACTAATTAAAGCATGCATGCAAAATAATGGACTTGCATGTCAAATTCCCCTTTATAGGTGGTGGCGGCCATGACAAGGGAGGATGGGCTAAACATGTCATGAAACATGTTTTGTTGGTGCATTAGGGTGAAATAATAAACAAAGGTGTATGGGTGATAAAAAATGAAAAAAAAATGTGTGTGAGTGTGGTAATCCCCCATTGCCGTGAGTTGTAGAGAAGGAAAGAAAAAATTTTGTTCATCCTTTCTTTGAGCCAAAACTAAGGAAGAAGGAGGATTTTTGCTTCATGCTTGGTTTTGAAGAGATCTAGAAGGAGATTTGGCCAAGTTTGCATCAAGATTAAGGTATGTATGAGGTTGTGTTAGGAGTTTCATGCATGTTTTGGTTGCTAACTTGATGTGCATGTTAGCCATGGCTCAAATCTTTGTTAAGCCATGGAAATGGTATTTGGCCAAAGTTGTTATGGTGATAAAGCCATTGCATGCTAAGTGTGAAGCTTGATGATGATGCATGCAATGATGGATTGTCTACTCTTGAGCAAGATTTGAGCCTTCTTTTTGATTTATCATGATTGAAGTTGAAAAGGAGCATGATTGTCATATTCGACCATTCATGAGCATGGTTCATGCTTCTTGCATGTTAGTTAAAATTTGTATTTTTGGATGGCTATGGACACCTTGAAAATTCGGCCATGCTCATATTGTATATATATGTTTGCACATGATGTTTTGGCTATGAAGTAAGTGATGAATAAGTTGGTTTAAAGAAGAAGATGTTGAAGAATAATTGTGAAATTTCAAGCACAATTCGGCCTAGCACACATATAAGTGCTTGATGCTATATTATAAGTTTTGAGCCACAATATGCAAAGCATTAACTAGTAAAATGCATGCTGTTTTGTGAGGTATTAAGTGCATAATTGGCCTCAACATGTACATGAATATTCGACCTTGGGTAGCCTATTGAAGGCCTTAGCATTTCCTTGATGCTCAAATAAATTGTATTGAATTGCTTGATGTAGTATAAAATGTGCATGACCATTGTGTATTCAAGCTAAAGAGTGGCCATATGACCATTTAAAATCCTTGTCATATTCGGCCATAAGCAAGCACAATGAGGTTTTAATAAATTGAATTTGTTTGAATTAGCTCAAGAGCTAAGAGGGCCACAATTGGACAAGGGGAAGGAAAAGGTGATCGAATAGCCGAAAAAGCCGTTCGACAACATCCGAGGTAAGTCCTCAAGAAGTGACCTTACTTGAATTATGTGAGATGAAATATGGATGTGTATGATTATTGATTAGGTGTGTATGAGTATTTGAATTCCACCGGGCTAAGTCCCAAGGCGAATATGCTAATGATATTAATTGTGTTTGAGCCTTAGTAACGAAAATGAAATATGTATGTCCAATGATTATTGATGTATGTGTGCATGAGAAATTGAATGATATCCGGGCTAAGCCCAAGACAATTATGCTGGAAATTATATCCGGGTTAAGACCGAAGGCAATTGTGCTAGTAGCTATATCGGGCTAAGACCGAAGGCATTCGTGCAAGTTGTTAAATCCGGGCTAAGACCAAGGCATTTGTGCAAATCGTGATATCCGGGTAAAGTCCCGTTGGCCTTGGTGCGGGTTACCATAACCGGGCTATGTCCCAAGGCGATTGAGCAATACCGACATCCGGATGAACTCGAAGGTATGTGATTTGAAAATTATGAGCTTGCTGGAAAATTTCAGCTAATGCACTTGTGAAATTTCCCAATGATAAGGTAAGTGCGGTGTGTGCTTTGCGCTAGGAGTAAGAGCGTATGAATATCCGCTCCTATGATGGAAGCGAGTTATCGGCCTTAATGAAGCCGTTATTTGTGTATGAACATAAGAGTTGGGATGGTAAAGTAAGTATGATTATGTGAATGCGCATTAATGAAATGATGCATTTAACTATGTGAATGTATTGCTGTAATTAGAGTTGATTATATTCCTTGAGACTTACTAAGCATAAAAATGCTTACTCATTGCTTTGGCTCTCGATTTTCTAGATTTCGCTCGATAGCAATCGGATTCGGGATCGTTGAAGTCGAAGTCATCCACACTATCAAGCCCCCATTTTGGTATAAATTCTTGGTTGAACTTGAAATGGCATGTATAGGACTACCCTTGTTTGTTAAATATGTGGTGATGTAAGTATATACGGCCATGCGAAAATGGCTCGAAAGGGAACATGAACTTAGAATAATTGTGGTTTGTATGTATATATTTGGTGTCATGATGTGGATATGGCTTGGAAATGGGAATGTTGGTCATATGATCAGCCATTGGCATGGTTAAAATGATCATATATGAACCTATGTATGGCAAAGACTAGTTGGTTCATGGAGACTACCAAATAGGTAAGACCTACCTTAAAACAGATGCTGCCAGCTGCAGTGACGTGAATGTGAAAAATCACCAAAATTCGTAGAAATGGAATTAAATAGTGAATAAGCTATGTAAATTAACCTTGATGAGTCTATTTTCATATGGAAGAAACGAAATGGTCATAGGAGTTACATGTTAAGAGATATTAATGCTATTGTGAGACAGGGCCAGAACGGTTTCTGGGTTCCCTGTCGCAACTTTAAAATTTACTATAAATTATCCAGAAAGAATTAGGCGACATACCTTATATGTACAGATTCCATTTTGAGTCTAGTTTCATTAGAAACAAACGACACCAACATTAAAGCCCTGTACAGAGAGATATTCAAGTTATACCGCGCGAAGGTCAGAGCAGTCGATCCCTGTAACATGGGTGACTTTAACTAATAAACTGTACCAATTGGCCCATCCAAAATTCTAGAAATAAATCCATGGATGGATATATGAGTCTAAATTCAGGAAAATTTACGAAACCAGTTTCGAGTTTTGAAACTCGAGATATGATTTTAAGGCGACGGTGATGCAGTCTTCCAGCCTGACTGGAAATGTCAAATTGGTGGGCAAACCATGTGAACTTGGCTTGTTAACCCCTCGTGTCCGACACCGGCAATGGTCTCGGGTTCGGGGTGTTACACTACGCTGATCTCAATAGCTCCGTATCGTATGGCATTAACGGAGTTAAAGGAATTGAAGGTTCAATTGCAAGAATTGACGGATAGAGGTTTCGCTCGACCGAGTTTTTCTCCATGGGGCGCACCAGTATTGTTTGTGAAAAAGAAGGACGGAAGCATGAGGTTGTGCATCGACTATCGTCAACTCAATAAAGTGACGATAAAGAATAAATATCCGTTGCCACGAATTGACGATTTGTTTGATCAATTAAAGGAGCCTCGGTGTTTTCAAAGATAGATTTGAGGTCGGGTACTATCGGTTGAGGTCCAGAATCGGACATACCCAAAACCGCTTTTAGAGCGAGGTACGGTCACTCACGAATTCTTGGTGATGCCGTTTGGGCTCACTAATGCCCTACGGTGTTTATGGATTTAATGAATAGAATTTTCAGGCCATACTTGGATCGGTTCGTAGTTGTATTTATCGATGACATTTTGGTCTATTCGAGAGATGGCCCGAACATCTTGAACACCGAGGCTAGTGTTGCAAATCTTACGAGATAGCGATTATCTGAAAAGTTCATAAATGTGAATTTTGGTTGAAAGAGGTTAGCTTTTTGGGGCACGTGGTGTCCGCATCGGTGTCGGGTGGACCGAACAAAATTTGACCATAGTCAATTGGAAACCACCATGGAATGTTATCGAAGTTAGGAGCTTTTTGGGGCTTGCGGTTATTACCGACGATTTGTAAAAGGTTTCTCGACGATAGCCACGCCAATGACGAAGTTACTCCAAAAGGATGTTAAGTTCGAATGGACGGAGAAATGTCGAGAAAAGTTTCGATCAACTGAAAGCTTATTTGATGAAGCCCCAATTCTAGTGCAACCCGAATCGGGCAAAGAGTTTGTCATTTATAGTGACGCATCCCTACTTGGGTTGGGTTGCGTCTTGATGCAAGAAAAGCGAGTTGTGGCCTATCGTCGAGACAATTAAAGCCACATGAGAAAAATTATCCGACCCATGATCTCGAATTGGTCGCCATCGTATTCGCCTTAAAGATATGGCGACATTACTTATTTGGTGAGAAGTGCCATGTATTCGGATCACAAAAGTCTCAAATATTTGATGACCCAAAGAGACTTAAATCTGCGACAAAGCGATGGCTCGAGTTGTTGAAAGATTATGAGCTCGTCATTGATTATCACCGGAAAGGCTAATGTGGTTGCGGATGCCTTAAGCGGAAATCACTTTGCTTTTCTGACGATGAATGTACACTTGTCTATCCTACCCGACAATGTGTTGGTAGCTGAATTGAAAGCCAAACCATTATTGATACGTCAAATTCGTGAAGCTCAGAAAGTCGACGATGAGTTGGTTGCAAAACGGGATGAGTGTGTTCCGAACAAGGACTCAGAATTTCAAATCGATAATGACGATTGTTTGAGGTTCAAAAGTCGTCTGTGTGTTCCAAAGAATTCGGAACTTATTCCAATAATTTTGAACAAAGCCCATTGTAGCCGAATGGCAATCCACCCGGGGAGTACGAAGATGTACAACGATTTGAAATGTCGGTTTTGGTGGCATGGTATGAAACGAGACATCTCTGATTTTGTTTCGAGATGTTTAATATGTCAACAAGTGAAAGCGGAACATTAAGTGCCTTCAGGATTACTTCAGTCGATCACGATACCCGAGTGGAAATGGGATCGAGTCACAATGGACTTTGTATCCGAACTGCCATTGTCAGTGAGTAAGAAGGATGCGATTTGGGTCGTTGTCGATGGATGACTAAGTCGGCTCACTTTATCCCGTGACGTCACGGATTTTCAATGGACAAACTAGCCAATTGTACGTTTCTCGGTTGTGAGATTACACGGGTGCCTATTTCCATCATGTGGGATAGAGATCCGAGATTTACCTCGCGATTTTGGAAGAAGTTGCAAGAAGCTTTGGGTACCAAGTTGCATTTCAAGACCGCCTTTCATCCCCAAACCGATGGTCAATCCGAGCGGATAATTCAAATACTCGAGGATATGTTGAGATGTTGCATCCTTGAGTTTAGTGGTTCATGGGAACGGTATTTACCTTTTGATTGAATTCGCACAACAATAGCTTTCAATCAAGTATTAAGATGGCGCCTTACGAGGCTTTATACGATCGTAAATCTTGTACCCCATTATTCGGGTGAACTTAGTGAAGGTAAATTCTTGAGGTTGATTTGGTTAAAGATGCCGAGCAAAAGTTCGAGTAATTCGTGAAAGTTTGAAAGTCGCTCGGATCGCCAAAAGTCGTATGCGGATTTGAAAAGGAAAGATATTGAATATCGGTTGGAGACAAGGTCTTTCTCAAAGTTTCGCCTTGGAAGAAGGTGCTTAGATTTGGTCGTAAGGGCAAATTGAGTCCGAGGTTCATCGGGCCATATGAAGTATCCGAACGAGTTGGGCGATCGCATATCGATTAATTTTGCCCCGAGCTCGAAAGGATTCTAACGTTTTCATGTCTCGATGCTTGACGATATAGGTCGATCCATCGCACGTAATTGCTCCATCTCGAGATTGAGATTCAGCCTAATTTGAGCTATGAAGAGGAACCGGTTCGCATTATGAGGCGTGAAGTAAAAGAGTTGCACAATAGGAAAATCCGTTAGTGAAGGTGTTGTGGCATAAACACGGAATGGAAGAAGCCACTTGGGAACTTGAGGACTCTATGAAAGAGCGATACCCGAGCCTATTTACGGTAAGATTTTGAGGGACGAAAATTTCTTAAGTGGGGGAGAGTTGTGACATCCCTAAATTGACCCTAGTCGGAAAGTGGTTTCGGGACCACTAAACCGAGTCATAATAATAATTAACCATCATAATTGATGCTCATTATATGTATATATGCATGTGTGAAAATTTCATGTTTGGGTTTTGTTAATTGTAAGTGAATTTTTATCAAATAGGACTTATGTGAGAAAATTTAGAAATGTGCTAGGCAAATGTAAGGTGGCCTATTAATACATGTGGGAAAGTGTTGTCCTTGCATGTCAAATTAGCCAAAATGAAGCATGATGGCGGCCATGCTATGGGTGGAAACATGTCTCCAACATGTTAGACTAGTGATGCATGTAGGAAACAATAAAATAAGAAAGTTAGCATTAAAGAAATGGAAAAAGAAAATGATGATAACAAAAAAAAAAGAGTGTGGATGCTTCCCCCCCCTTGCCGTACATGAGAGAAAAAAAAACAAAGAAAGAAAGAAAAAAAAGTGTTCATTCTCTCATTTTCTCCTTGCTTGGCGAATGTACTAAGAAGAAAGGGGGAAGCTTGAGAAAATCAGTCATGGGAGTTTGCTAGACTAAGCTCAAGAACTCAAAGGACCAAAGTTGGACAAGGGAAAGACAAAGTAATTGAATAGCCATTGAAAGCGATGCGACAACATCCGAGGTAAGTCATTAAGCATATATTTGGTATTGATTTAAATGATCATAATATATATGCAATTGCGTTTAATGAATTGATGTGTAAATGAAAATGTATGTGTATGGAATGATGCCATTGTTGAATGTATAAAGGCAGCAAAATGCATAAGGTATTGGTCACGGCACTAAGTGTGCGGGTATAAATGGACACGGTGACAAGATTGGCACTAAGTGTGCGGGTTTAAAATTGTACAGCACTAAGTGTGCGAGTTTGATTCTATAGCACTAAGTGTGCGAGCTGAAAATATATAGCACTAAGTGTGCGGATTCACTATATGCTCTTGTATTACAGTTGGCACTGAGTGTGCGACATTATCGAGTTAATCCCGGACAGCAAATCGGGTAAGTACCTCGAGCTCATGACGAATAGAAAATACGTTCATGCTCGGGGTTGAATTTGGTAAGCCTTAAATCTATGTGATGATTTCAATTGCATGATTGTTGCGGAAATGAAATGATGTATGGAAATTGCCTCAAATATCTTATCGTATAAATATGAAATGTGGATGTATGGCTTGGTATGAGATTGAACCGAAAGGTCCGAGGAATTATGGTATAGTTCCGATATGGATGAAGTACCTAGCCTTGTTTCATTGTTTCACTTTGCGATGAATTTAGCTAATGGATAATTGTAAAGTGCTTATGACTTACTGAGTTATAAACTCACTCGGTGTTTTCTTGTCACCCATTTTAGGTCTCTTGGACTCGTATTGTTGCGTGCTCGGAACCATCGTTGAAGTCATCACACCGGCTGGAGACCTTTTGGTATTGTCTTCGTAGTTGAACTAGGAGAACAATTGGCATGTATAGGCTATTATATTTTGTTGAATTGTGGGTTGTAAACTTTAAGCCATGTGAAATGGCCTATGTGGTCGTCGAGTGGGATGCTAGAACCTATAGCCACGAGTCTTAGAAACTTTAATTTTGATAAGGTGGCCAAAATTTGTGTCATGTATGATGGATGATTTAGGGCCAAGGAAAGATTCATGAAATTGGCATAGTCTACTGTAGTAACTGTTGCGGACAGCAGCAGTGAGATGAGATTGAAAAATCACTAAAAATAGTATAAGTAGAATTAAATAGTGAATAAATTATGAAATTGAACCTTGATGAATCTATTTTTATATGGACCAAACGAAACGACCATATGAGCAGTATACTGAGAGATATTAAAGTTCTCGTGAGACAGGGTCGGAACGGTTTCTGGGTCCCCTGTCA
This sequence comes from Gossypium arboreum, assembly GCF_025698485.1. Classification (NCBI taxonomy): domain Eukaryota; kingdom Viridiplantae; phylum Streptophyta; class Magnoliopsida; order Malvales; family Malvaceae; genus Gossypium; species Gossypium arboreum. The sequence continues at coordinate 71,551,779 of NC_069075.1, forward strand.
CGACTTTGAAAATTTACTATAAATTATCCAGAAAGAATTAGAAGTCATTCCTTATATGTGCATATTCCATTTTGAGTCTAGTTTCATTAGAAACAATCGGCACCAGTATTAAATCCCTGTACAGAGAGATATTCAAGTTGTAACGCACGAAGGTCAGTGTAGTCGACCCCTGTAACATGGGTGACTTTAACTAATAAACTGTACCAATTGGCCCGACCAAAAATTCTAGAAATAAATCCCTGGATGGATATATGAGTATAAATTCAGGGAAAATTTACAGAATCAGTTTCCGAGTTTTGGAACTCGAGATATGATTTTTAAGGCGACAGTGACGCAGTTTTCCAGCCTGTCTGGAAATGCCAAATTGGTTGGTACTTTGAGAGGATTTGGCCCGTTAACCCCTCGTGTCCGACACCGGCGACGGTCACGGGTTCGGGGTGTTACATTTCAACATCGTCAGCTACGGTTCTATTGGGATCCATTGCTATATAAAAGCACATTTCAATGTCAGGATACATCACACTGTCATAATTTCAGATATATGGCATGTATAGCTAGACTCACATACATTATGGTAGTCCAAGAATCGACTAAACCATAGCTCTGATAGCAATAAAATGTAACACATCTATCCCGTATCCGTCACCGGAATAGGTAAGGGGCATTACCAAACAAACAAAACATTTCAAACCAATTCAGAATCACAGATATCATATAACATCATTTCTTAAGCAATCATTTCTTAATATGGTCTACGAGACCTAAAATGTACTTTTAAGAAAGGTCTGGACTAAAACGAACACATTCAGAATTTTCAGAACTTAACCAAATCTTTCAAAACTGTTAAAGTCACACGCCCGTGAGACTAAGTCGTGTGACACACATGGGCACCAGACACGCACATATGATCTAACACGCCAAAAAGAAGTCCTATATTGACTTTTTCACATGGCCAACAAACACGGCCGTGTGCCATGGCCATGTGGTACTTAGCTAGCTATTGACTTAAGCCCACGGCCATATGACACGCCCGTGTGTCTTAACCGTGTGGCACAATGCAGGCTTGGTTTAAGCCAATTTTGCCACCCCTTTTAGGGTTCAATCCTATAAGCAATAATATACAACAATCATACCAAAATTTTCAACCAATTCTATGTTCAAAATGGCCAAATCGCATTAGAACATAGCACATTACAAACATACACCAAAATTATGCACAAACTTATCATTGGCTAGCCAACTCTCATGGCATAACATATATATATACAAATCAAAACTTAATTACATAGACATTCTAGCCTATACATGCCATACTTTAAAATTTACACTTTCAAGAGCACCAAAATGAAGTCGATAGTGTGGTGACCATCCTCGACTATCCCTGAGCCTATAGTAGCTACGATATATGAAAAATAGACAGAAATCACACAGAGTAAACTACAAAGAGCTTAGTAAGCCAAATACAATTATTCTAACTATTAAAGCATATAAAATGGAAGTCAATAGCAAGAATTCATAGCCAATTCATAGCAACAGAATCTTCTTTATTCAGAAATTTAGTATGATACAAGAGTACATGTAAAGATTATACATTTCATATATACATTCTCATATCTCATACCCTATCATCAGACGATTGAGAAGTGATTCAAATGCTCATAATGGAGTACAACGCCGACGTCCCAGACGTGGTCTTACATGTAATTTAGTATCGATGCCTCTGTACCTGACAGGGTCTTACACAAAATCAAATACGATGCCGATGTTCCAGACATGGTCTTACACGTAAATCTAAAATCGAGGCCTATGTCCCAGACACGGTCTTACACGATATCTCCGATCGATGTTAATGTTTCTTTAGAAACATACAGAGTTTTTCAAATACTAGCATATTATCAGAATTTACTCGAGATTTATTCATCAGGCTCTGATGGCCGTCCAATACAGAATATAACTAGTATATGCAATATCCAATCAATTTAACACGGAATCGTATTTTGACTTACCTCGTACGGATTTCGTGCGAAACTAGTCGACTATTCAACTATCTTGGACTCCCCTCGATCTAAGTCCGATTTTCTTTGTTCTTGATCTAATACAATTCAAATTCAACCATTCAATCATTCATTTCACTCAAAATAATCCATGAACACATATTTAGCGCACTTTTCATTTTAGCCCTTACATTTTTACACTTTGACAATTTAATCCATTTTTCACAAAATCACAAATATGCAAAATTTGCCAAGACTATAACTTGGACGAATATGCATGGCTTCCATACCAGCCCAAATAACATATTTAATTCACAATTTAGTCCTTCAAAACCTCATTTTCACAAATTAGCCCAAATAGCTCTATTTCATCAAAATTCAATGACAAAACTTATAAATCATCCACCAAGCCTTTATAATTCATCCAAAAACATCACAAAACTCATAATATCAATAATGGCATTTCATGAAATCTTTAACAAAAACAGAAATTCAGACATGGGTTTTGAAGAACACAAAGCAACGATCACAGAAACGTAAAAATCATCAAAAACCGAACAAAATAGCTAACCTAGTCACTCATGCAATGGCCATATACCTTGAAGCTTTAATGGCTTCCTCTTTCTCTAATTTTCGGCTGAACAAGGTGAAAATGCATGGCCATTTTATGTTTATTTTATTTTATTACACATTATAAGTCGTATACCAACTTTACCCTTATTATGTCCATATTTGTCCACTATTAAAAAAATGGTATATTTGACATGCAAGGACCTTTATTTTAAAAGCCAAGCCAAGTAGGTGCTTTAACACCTAGCACACAACTTTTGCACTTTAAACAATTAAATCCTTTTTTGTAATTAAGCATAGAAACGAACAAATTAAATCACAGAAACTTTGCAGATATAAATTCACATATTACAGACACAGAAAATAATATTAAAATATTTTTTGGACTCGAATTTGTGGTCCCGAAACCACTGTTCCGACTAAGGTCAAAATTGGACTGCTACAAATACATTTTTCAACACCCCAACTATCAGGTCGTTATAATTCTCGCCCACTAATTAAATTTCATCCCTGAAATTTACCTGAAAAGAGGTGGGGATATTGAGATCTCATCGTCTCTTCAGGTTCCCAAGTCGCTTCCTCAACACTATGGCTATGACTTAGAACTTTTACTAATAGAACATGTTTTGTAACACCTCTAACCCGTATCCATCACTGGAATAGGGTTACGAAGCATTACCGGAGTTTACGTTTCAAAACTATAAAAAATTTAAAACATTTAATTAACAACTTCAATCAATGCAAAACCAATCAATGACATACATATTATTCCTTTTGCAAGCCCTTGAGGCCATAAAAACGCATTAGAAACAAGTCAGGACTAAATCAGAAACATATAGAATTTTGAGGGAAAAGATGAAAATTTTCAAATTGTAGGGATCACACAGCCGTGTGCCCAAGCCATGTGGCTTACACGGCTGAGACACACGCCCGTGTCTCAGACCGTGTGGGCATTTGTAGTAGGGACACACGGCCGTGTTCCAGCCTGTGTCCGTGCCCGTGTAACTCTCTAACTTGGGTCACATGGCCAAGCCACATGCTTGTGTGCTAGGCTGTGCAACTCTCAAAATGCAACCTTTAAAAACCTATAGGGGACACATGGCCATATCGCGTAGTCGTGTGTCACACACGATTGAGACACACGTTTGTGTTTTAAGCCGTGTGGACAAGAAATAATCCAATTTCAAGCCAATCCTTTCACCCATTCCAAGCTCACACCTACAAGACATTTGCACAAACAATCAGGCTTTCAAACATACCTAAAATATGTATAATAAGATCAACTCAATAGGTCATTTATTCATACAACCAATATGCCAAAAGACACCTCAAACATAATCATCAAATCAACCTAAAATATGTGCACATTTACTATTTATCATCTATTTTGTCTCCATGCCAAAACATAATATAATTGACCATATTCCAAAACACAACCAAACATACTAAATTGGCCACTCTAAGTATACTTTTATTTGACCATTCTAACACCAACCATTTAAGCATCAAAACCATCAAATGGCACCAATCTAGCCAATTCAAAATAAATCCAACAACGAACATATATACATACCAAGTTTGACTCATGCACATCTATTCAAACCTTTACAAAGCATGCCATAACTTGAACATGTTGTGTTCAATCTATCACCTACCATTTAGCCATTCCAACAAGCATTAATTCATTGTCAAAAGACACACATCAATAAAGCCCCACAAGTACCAAGGTTACACCAACCTTAATGATATATACATGCCAAACTCATCAAACTAACATATACCACAATTCCACCTATACATGCCACTATAACATTGATCAAGACATCAAAATCTACTAATAAAATCAATGGATAGTGTGATGGATCTCCAACTAGCTTCCAATTAGGTCGAGCTTCTGATAATCTGTAAAGTAAGGGAAAAATAATTACGTAAGCAATGAATGCTTAGTAAGCTCGTACAAAATTTAAACATAGCATTCTATTTCAATAATGAACTTTATAGGTTAAATATAAAGCTATACCAATGCCTCAAGATTTATCGAACCATAAACACCAACTCAAAATGAAATAAGTCTATCAACACCACATATACTTATCAATCCTAGCATAGTAGGATTTCATAAGATTTTGAACTCTTCCCTTTATTTCCTTTCCAGTGCATTTACTTACTTTAGCTTAGTTAACAACATCAATTCATTAATTAGCATTTTTGTTGATGAACTAGATATATTCATCCATAACATAAATAAATTTGTCACAAACGAGTACATCTTTCAACTTATTATTTCCTTTTCATCAAATTACATTTCAATTATGAATTTACCATTTCACTACCTTTCCTCACCCGTTTCATATGCATAACACACAAGATATACGCATAATATCAACCATGATTATAAGCTAGTGCATTTAAACGTAGCTTCTTTTGGAATCAACTACATGCTAAACCATTTCATAAGAAATTACATACTTTTATTTATACCACCTTTTCATGTACATAAGCATATTACCAATTGAACACTTACCAAATCGATGTATTTCATTAAGACTAAACATGATATAATCCAATAATAAGCTTAACACAAGCCTAAGCACATCAACAACACATGTTAGCATACTTGAACATAATTCATGTGAACTTAACATAGATAACCATTATACTTGAACACAATCCAATTGGATTTATCATCTTTCATCACATATCATGTTTTCCATGTATCAGTAATTCAATAAGTTTATACACACCTATCTTGGTTCATATTGAACACTTACCATTTCATTTGCACAACACAAAAGACATAACCATAACATTTACCATAGTCATGATTAAACACATAACTTAGCAATATCATCACATGGTAAAATATGGTACATAAACATGGTATCGCTTAAATCATACCTTACATAATCATGAATATTCATACTTAGATCATTGGTACATCATACCTTTCCATATTTGTTGTTGAGAAGTCAATCAGAACCCTTACTGGAGCTCACACAAGTTTGTTAAACGATGGTCATAACCATCCCTTTTCTTTAACGACGGTCGAAACCATCCCTTTTCATATTTGATGGTCGAAACCATCCCTTTTCATATTTGATAGCCAAAGCTATCCTTTTTCATATTCGATGGTCGTCACCATCCTTTTTCATAGTTGATGGTCGTCACTATCCCTTTTCACAATCGATAGCCGAAGCTATCTCTTTTCATATTCAATAGCCGAAGCTATCCCTTTCCATTATCTGAGGGTTGTCGATATATCATTGGATTTTCTGTAGAGGCATGATATAATTATATAACATAATAGCATTTAAAACAACAATTTAAAATGTTATTTAAACGTACAAACTTACCTAGCTAAATTGCAGATATGACAAAGTACAGAGGCATTTTGGTAATTTTTTATTCTCCTCGATTTTCCACCCGATCTTGATCTAAATTAAAATTTTCATTCAATCTATTAAATTATACAATAAAAAATGTATTTTATGCAATTTAGTCATTTTTGAAATTTCTACAAAATTGCTCCTAAATTTTTACTTTTATTTAATTTAGTCCCTAAGCCTAAAACATGAAAATTAACCATTTTTACCCAAACTTGAGCCTATACTTATTGCATCCAATACAGCCCACTATTGCAACAATTTCACATCAAATCCTTGTATTTTTACTATTTGAACAATTTAGTCCCTAAGCGGTAAATTTATCAAAATCACTTAATAAAATACTTTTAAATAACAACTAATATTTCAAATTAATCATTTAATGTCTAAAATCACAAGGTTCATCAATGGTAACATTCAAAATCTTTAACAGTTTCAAAATCGAAGGTACAGGCTAGTTGGACCTATTTGCAATGATATCAAAAATATAAAAAATACGAAAAATTGATAAATGAATCATTTACATGCATCCATTTTTGTTCGGCTGAAGCTTGGAGCTTCTTCATTTCTTTATCCATGGTGACATTCGGTTTAAAGAAGAATGAAGAAAAACAAATCATAATTTTCATCTTTAATTTAATTATAATATTTTTTAATTATTTTAACCTTTATACATAAACAAAACAAACTTTAAAGTTCCCTTACCGTCCCACTATCATTAGGATGGCTAATTTACTCAATAAGGCCATCCAATTATAATTCATTACTCAATTAACACCTTTAAACTAATAACGATTGACTTTTTCAGCTTTTACAATTTAGTCCTTTTTAATTAATTAACTATCAAAACGTTAAATTTTTCAACAAAACTTTAATACCACCTTAAGACACTCTGTAAATATTTATACAAATATTTACAACTCAGTTTATAGAAATGAGGTCCCAATACCTCATTTTTTAAAACCACTTGACCTTAGGGTCTTACCACTTGAACTTAATAAATCGCTTATATAACATAAATTATCAAGTTAGAAACCTTTTTAAAATCACATTTTACTTGTAAAATTAAATAATAATATTTACGAATTTACCCGTCAGATTTGGTGGCCCCAAAACCACTTTTTCTGACACCAATGAAAAATGGGTAGTTACATGTTTATTACACAATTCTTTCACCTCATGAGCTAAAATTTCAACCGATTCTTCTTCATAGGACAAGTCGGGTTGAAATTCAATTTCTTCTGTTGGAATAACTTGAGACGGATCCAATTGATACCTTCTAAGCATTGACATATGGAAAACGTAGTGTATTTTCTGTAATTTCGCAGGCAAAGCTAATCGATACGCAATTGGTCCCACTCTTTCAGTGATTTCATATGGTCCAATAAAATGAGGACTCAACTTCCTTTTTCTGCCAAACCACAGAACTTTCTTCTAGGGTGACACTTTTAGAAACACCTTGTCACCAATAGCAAACTCAATATCTCTACGTTTCAAGTCTGCGTATGATTTTTGTCTATCAAAAGCTATTTTCAAGCTATCTCAGATCATCTTAACAATGTCTTTCGTTTCTTGAGTTAATTCTTGCCTAATAATTTTTCTTTCACACAATTCCGTCCAACAAATAGGTGTTCGGCACCTATGACCATATAAGGCTTCGTACAAGGCCATTTGAACACTCGATTGGAAACTACTACTGTATATGAATTCAGCCAAAGGTAAATAACATTTCCAACCTAATCCAAAATCGATTACACAAGTACGAAGCATATCTTCCAAAATATGAATAACACATTCATATTGTCCATCTATTTGCGGGTGAAAGGTTGTGCTGAAATTGAGTCTCGTACGAAGAGATTCATGCAATTGTTTCCAAAATCTCGAAGTGAATTACAGATCTCGATCAGAGATTATTGACATATGGACACTGTGTAATCTCACAATTTCCTAAATGTACACTTCATCAAGTTTTTGAAATGACCAATCAGTCCTGACTGCAATAAAATGAGCTGATTTCACAAGTCAATCAACAACCACCGACACAGTATTTTTCTTGCTCAGAGATAAAGGTAACCCCGTGACAAAATCCATCGTGATACATTCCCATTTCCACTCAGGAATAGAAATCGGCTGAAGTAATCCAGTGGGAACTTGATGTTCTGTCTTAACTCGTTGAAAAGTTAAGTATTTCGCTACATACTTGACCACATCTCTTTTCATTCCTGGCCACCAATAGGATTCTCACAGATCGCGATATAGTTTTGTTCCTCTAGGATGCAAAGCAAAAGGAATCATGAGCTTTAAGAAGTATCGACTCTTTTAATTCTACAACATCTGGAACATAAATTTGATTTTGAAAACTCAAACAATCACAATCATCAATACTGAAACTTTCTATTGCACCATTTTAAACCATTTCTCTTTTCTTCAGTAACTTGGCATCATCTAATTGTGCTACTTTAATCTTATCAAACAACACCAGCTTGACCTTCAACACCGCCAACAAGCTTCCATCATCATTAATATTAAATTGAGCAAACATTGCTCGTAACTCAATTGCTATCTTCTTGCTCAACGCCTCAGTTACGATGTTAGCTTTACTAAGATGATAATCAATAACACAATCATAATCTTTTAGAAGCTCGACCCAATGTCGTTGTCTCAAATTCAACTTCTTTTTGTGATAGGAGGTATTTAAGACTCTTGTGATTGGTATAGATGTGACACTTTTCACCATACAAATAGTGCCTTCAAACCTTTAGTGAAAAAACCACAGCAGCTAACTCTAAGTCATGCATTGGATAGTTATGTTCATGTGTTTTTAGTTGACGAGACACATACGTAATTAGTTTTTTGTCTTGCATCAACACAGAACTGAGACCACTCAACGAGACATCACTATAGACCACAAAATCTTTTTCTGATTCACGTAAAGTTAAAAATGGCACCTCAATCAACATCTATTTTAATTTCTAGAAGCTCTCTTGACATTCATTGCTCCAAATGAATTGAACATTTTTATGCAAACAACTTTGTCATCGGCAAAGCTATCTTGGAAAATTCATTTACGAATCTTCTGTAATAAACAACTAGCCCAAGGAAACTATAAATTTTTGACACATTCCACGGTGCTTTCCACTGAACAATAGCCTCAATCATTTTCAAATCAACTCTAACACCATCTGTTGAGATAACATACCCCAGAAACATAACCTCCGATAACCAAAATTTGCACTTGCTAAGTTTCCATATAATTGTTTCTTTCGCAACAATTGCAAAACAATTCTGAGATGTTGCTCATGCTTGGATTCAGATTTTGAATAGATCAAGATGTCGTCAATGGAAACTACCACAAATTGATTCAAATACGGTTGGAAAATACGGTTTATGAGATTCGTGAATGTTGCCGGAGCATTAGTCAGCCCAAAAGGCATCACTAAAAATTCATAGTGGTCATAACATGTATGAAATATCATCTTAGGTACGTCACTATCTTTTACTTTCAACTGATAGTAACTGAATCTCAAATCGATCTTAGAAAAGATTGAAGCTCCTTTTAGTTGATCAAACAAGTCATTGATAATAGGTAGGGGGTATCGATTCTTAATTGTCAACTTATTCAATTGTCGATAGTCTATATAGAGTCACATCCAGCCATCTTTCTTTAACAAATAACACTAGAGCTCCCCAAGGCAATGTATTAGGACGTATAAAGCCGCGATCCAATAAATCTTGCAAATGCACCTTTAATTCTTTCAGCTCTGTGGATGCCACATGATAAGGAGACATGGGACATCGGAGCCATACCAAGAAATACTTCAATTGCAAATTCAACCTCTCAATATGGTGGTAATCCCGGTAACTCCTCAGGAAACACATAGGATAATTCACAAACTTCATAGCCTTGATTAAGAAGTTTATTATCTTGAATTGTCAAAATGATACGAGTTAACCGACTCGTTCGAACACCATTCACTTCAATTGTGTTATTGTCTTCACTCTGAACCACAAATTTCTTTTTACGGCAATCTAGAATCACTCCCATTCCCAATATTAATCATAGTCACCTAATGGTATCAACAAATCAACAGAGAAGATTATATTCTACAATTCTAACGTACATTGCTTACACACCTGATCCACTACTACGGACTGTCCCAAAGTACATGACAGAACTATCGATACTCTAGATGTCTCGACATTTAAACTTTTCGATTTAACTAATTTAGCATTAATATATGAGCGTAAAGATCTCGGGCCTATCAAATTATAAATAGGTTCTGAATGCAATAAAAAGATACATGCCACAATGTCAGTAACATCACCGTCCTCACGTGTCCGTACAACATAAACTCGTGCTGGCACTCTGGCCTCTGTCTTGCGAGTAACATGATCACTTCCCTTTCTAGCACCACCTCTAGAAAAAGAACCACCCCAGCTTGTTCCACGACCTCTAGATGCAGGCACAGACCTTTGACAAGAAACAATAGTAGCATTCTGATTCTTTGGAAACTCTCAAGCAAAATGCTCCATAGATCCACAATGAAAACAAGCCTGAGTTAGCTTCTAACATTCACCATGGTGCTTTTTACCATAACATTCGCTATTCAGAATATCAGTATCCCTGGACAGACCTTTTATCACGTAGCCCACGTAGAAATCATCTACAACTTTCGATGTTCGATGGTACAAATTCAGTAGTGTGCTTAGTAACTGGTACAAAATCCCATTCATAATCGGCTACTAATGTCCCACTCTACTTTAACTACAAAAACTCTTACCTTCTATCTTCTATGTACAATTCTCCGATGTATTTCTTTGAAATTCCTTTTGGAAGAATTCCTAATTGGCCTATTCAATAGGTACGTGCCGTGTTACTGATTGCCACCATGTATATGCTTCTCATTGCAATAGAGAAACAACACAAATCATGCTTTCACGCGAGTTGCATTCAAGTTGTTGCAAAATGCGTTTAGTGGATTCAATCCATACTTTTGCTGCTGAAGGATCGACCCCTTTCAACCCTAAAATCTTAGTCACACCATATCTCCGCAGTTCTTTTACCAAAGCCTGTGAACGGTAGGTTCAGGCATTGTAGTAAATGTAATTCCTGCAACACGCTAAAGTACATCAGCAATAGCTCTAAGTAAATGTGAATCACCAGCTCCATCATTATCATCTCACTTAACATTGGGTCGTTGAACACTGATTGCATTAACATCCGGAGTTACGGACTCCGTTGCCTCACAGTTATCTCTATGCTCATCACTAGAGTAGAACACTTGTTCCACTTTATAATCTAATTCATTTGTCATCTTTTAACTATAAAACGAAAACAATTATAATCAGCATCCAAATCCCAACTCAACTCGACTCAACTTTGGCATGTACCTCTAGACCCAATCATGAGCTCGATTTATTCCAAGAATAGGCTAAACCTATAGCTTTGATACCATTAAATATAACGTGTCTAACCGTTCTCCATCTTCGAATTAGGGTCACAAGCATTACTAATGAATTAAACAATTAATTAAATCATAATCAACATATAAATTAACTAATAACATTATAATATGCAGGGGTAAATTCTTATACATTCGAATAATAAATCTAATACTTTCATGCTAGATTCTTATACATTCGAATAATAAATTATGCTATGCATTTCTAAACTTGGTCTTCCACTATCTACTCTCTTATCACTATTTATCCCTTCTTGAATGTCAGAATTCGGATACATACACGACTATTCCAATTATTAGCATTAGGTTATTAGTCCACACTCCATCTATGATTATCTTTTAATTTATCTTCGATGATGTTAGTGGAATACACATAATTTAGGTTTGCTGATCCACCCCAATACACAATAAAAATTACTATTATAGCCCATTTTTCCAGTCTACGAGACCTTAAAAGTAGTTTAAATCAGGTAGGGATTAATTTGAAATAATTCTGGAAGTTTAGGAAATAATTATAGAAATTTTGATTTCAGGGGTTACACACCCGTGTGGCCAAGCTGTGTGTTTTACATGGCTGAGACTCTGTAAATATTCATAAAAATATTTATGGCTCGGTTTATAACACCGAGATCTCGATCCTTTTTTTCTCAATTTCTTAACCAAATAAATCTTTATAAAACATAATTTACTATTTCAAAAATATTTTAAAAACTACATTTGGCTCGTAAATATTAAATAATATAATCTAAGAGTTCATTTGTCGGATTTGATGGTCTCGAACCACTATTTTTGACATCGCTAAGATTCGGGCTATTACAATTTACTTGTCTAAGTATGTTATGTGTGATGCTATGTGATGTTGTGCAAATGTGCAAGTGATGGTGACTAAATGGCTAAGAAAATAGCCATGTATTTGTCCACACAGGTAGACACGCAGGCATGTGTCTAGACCGTGTGACATACGGCTAGCCCTATGGGTGTGTGTTCTGGCTATGTATCCCCTGCACCTTATTTAATACAAAACAGAATGCCTAGTAATAAACACATGAGCAGAGACACGGCCGTGTGTCTTAGTCGTGTGGAGGACACGGCCATAGGACATGGGTGAGTGCCCAAGTCGTGTGAAGTCTGTACTTAAATTTTGGAATTTAATTCGCCACACGGCCTAAGGGCACGGGCGTGTGCCTTGGCTGCATGCCCCTAATTTGGTGATGAAATCATAAACAGAGACTCTACGGGCAAGGGACACAGGCGTGTCCCAAGCCACATGAGCGTGTAAGATCACACAGCCTAACCACATGGGCGTGTGGCTCTCCAAAACATGAAAAAATTTCTACGTGTAGTAAGAGTTTCGAAATTTCTCGGTTTAGTCACGATTCACCCTCGATGTATGTTTTGGGCCTCGTTGGCTCGTATAACTGACGTTAAGCATATGTTTGAATGTTTTTAATTGGAATGAAATTTTATGATACGATTTTGTGTGTTTGATTGTGTTTAGGTCCAGTAATGCCTCGAACCCTGTCCTAACATCGGATACGGGTAAAGGGTGTTACAATTCTAGTTGGTTCAACGAGAAAGAAAAGAGATTGAAATGGTAAGTTTCCAAATGGTATTATGCAAATGTTCATAGAAAGGATGAATGATTCAAATGACATATTTTCATATGGAAATGACTTATCATGTAGTTAATCCAAATGAGTTATGTATAAATGCACTAAATTGTGTATTGATGATGATGTTTAGACTTGTGGCAAGCTTGTGGTTTGAGTTACATTATGCTTATAATTATTGTTATGTAGATGAAATGGTAAGTTATATTTCATTTTCTACTAACTTAATAAGAATTATGTGCTTACATAGTTTCTTTCCTATGTTTTATAGATTATCAGAAGCTTAATTAGTTTGGTAGGTCGTCAAAGATTTATCACACTATCCAACATAAATATTGGTAGTTTTTGAATGTTTTGGCCAAGGTTATAATGGCATGTATAAGTTGAATTGTAATGTTTTTGTGATGAATGTTTAGTTGGTGGATTGGCTTGTAAAAGTTGTAAATGTTATCATGGTTTGGTACCCTTGATGCCTTGATGGTTTGTGTCATTGTGCTATCTCATGTTGCATGTTTTAGAATGGCTTATGTGGTATGTTTTGAGGTAGCTTGAATATGGTAATGTTATGGCATGTTTTGCATGGCATTGAACTAGTAATTGGTGATTGAAATGTGGTATGCATGTTTAGGTAAGTCTTGATGGTTACATTTGAGGTGCCTTTAATGGAAAATTGGTTGGTTGATTTAGGACTCTTGAATTAGTCATTATATGTATATTTTGATATGGTTTTGATGCCTTGATTATATGCACAAAAGGCCTAAAGGTTTATGCATGATTTGGTATTAGGAATGACTTGATTTTGGGCAAATTTATGTTTACACGGCCTGAGATACAAGCATGTGACTCAGTCATTTGTGACACACAGCATGGTGACACGGCTATGCGACACGACCCTGCATCTTCTGAAGGTTCCTTTGCGTACAAGTCAATGAGTTACACGGCCTAGCACAAAACCTAGCACACGGCCTGATACGCGGGCTTGTGGGGCAATTTTGAGAGTTACACGGCTTGGCACATGAGCGTGTGACATGACTGTGCAACCCTTACTCAGAGAGTTAGATGGGTGAGGACACGGGCTAGGACATGACCATGTGTCTCTAGATCAAAGGTTACACAACCTGAGACACGGGCGTGTGTCTCTGTCGTGAGACCCTTGTATTCCAAAATTTGTAACTTTTTCATAAACTTTCCAAAAGATATCAAATTGGTCTTGAATTGATTCTAGGGTATTTTTATGGATTTGAGGGCTCGATTTAGGGACAATATATATGTGAATGGTTGTTTTATATTATATTTATGATAATGTATGAAATGTATGTTTAATTTTCTGTTTGTACGGTAATGCTCTGTAACCCCAATATAGTGACGGATACGGGTTAAGGGTGTTACATTTAGTGGTATCAGAGCTACAATTTAGTCAATTCTCAGATTGAACATAGCTTGTATGGAGTCTAGAAATACATGCCTTTATATAACCTGCGATAGTGTGGTAACTCTTAACACAAATTGAACTATGTTTTCATATAGATAAAATGTCATCTAACCGAGTTAATTCCGATGAAGTTGATAGTAACGGGTAAGGATCCATTCACGGGGCAGTGTCTAGCGGTAGTAGACTTATAACTAAGGGCTAGGGAGGAGAGGCTAAAGAAGCCTTCTTCCAGATGATGTCTGAGTGGTTCTCAAAGTTCGTGTGAATGAACCCAGTGGCTTAACAACCTCCACCTCCACCTGTACCCCTACTGATCCCTGTAGTTCCTCAGGGTTTGGAACCAGTACGAGTAAACAAGCCTCCAGTTGATAAAGTCAGAAAGTATAGGGCTGAGGAGTTCCGAGGTATAGTTGAAGATGATTCAAAGAGAGTTGAGTTCTAGTTAGAAAACATGGTGAGAATTTTTGATGAATTATCATGTACTCCAGTTGAATGCTTGAAATATGTTGTTTCTTTTTTTAAAGACTCGACTTATTTGGTGGAACACCTTAGTTGCGATAGTAACAAGAGATCGAGTAAACTGGGAATTCATCCAGACAAAGCTCAGAAAAAAAATTTGAGTCAGAAATTACTTGATAAGAAACACAAAGAGTTTCTTCAATTGAAGCAAGGTTGTATGAGAGTAGCTGAATACGAGAGGGAATTTGTTCGACTCAGTAAGTATGCCCAGGTGTAATAGCCCAAAATTGGGTCTAGTTGGAACAGAGGTTTTGGGACCACAAAATCTGAGATAGAAATAATTATTTTATGATTATTTTGAGGTCTATGATATGATTTCATGATTGTGTGAAAATTTCGTGAAGAAATTCTATGCATAAAGTGCTCAATTTGAAGTTAGGGACTAAATTGAATAAGTTGTAAAACTTGCATTCTACAAGTTTCTAGTATGAAATTGATTTGAAATATTAATTAGGAGGTCTTAAATATCAATTTGACCAATTTCTAAGTGATGGAAAAAAATTGGACATGGATGGAATTTTTGAAAGTTTAGTAAGGAAGGGCATTTTGGTCATTTGGTAATTAAAAGAAATAAAAAGGGAAAATAAAGCCAAAATTGACTCATCTTTTTCGTGTAGGCTGAAATTAGCATAGGGGAAGCCATGGCTAGGGTTTTCAAGCTTTCCAAGCTCAATAGTAAGGCCGTTCTAACCCCGTTTTTCAAGTTCTTTACGTTTTTGGAATCCCGATAATTTGATTAAGCTTATTCTAACAATAATTTAAGCTAGGGTTCATATTTGGAAAAATACCCATAAGTTAAATGTGTTTATTTTGATGTTTTATGATGGAATATGACGTTTTAAATTATGTTAGACAACTTGTGCCACTCGGTTTTGAGTGAAAACGAGTAAAAGGGCTTAATCGGTAAAAATACCTAATAGTCATAAGTATATGTTAGAGTGAGAATTTGATGTTGCCATAGAAGAGAAAAGTGATCAGCGTGTCATAAAACATAGGAATAAGGGATGAGGTTTAATTCCCGAGCCTAGGGGCAAAAGTGTAAATATGCAAAAGTTTAGGGGCAAAATTGTAAATTTTCCAAAGTTTGAGTTAAGGATTGGTTTGAATAGTACATTAATTAAATAAGTAAAATATGATATTTTAGATCCCAGAAAACGAGATTTGAACCTAGAATGAGAGCAAAATCGAAGATTGGAAAAGTTAGTTAAATGGCGGTTTTAGTATCGAGGTAAGTTCATATGTATAATAATCATTAATTTATGCATGTTTTAATGTAAAATTGATATATTTACTATGATTTCGAGGTGTTGAAAGTATGTAAGTTGGTATGATAATAATACTGACAATAATCTTGTAATTTATATTTGAAAGTTAAATTTAGTGAATTAATTGAATTATGTTAAATTAAATGATTATGGTGCCAAGTTTATGAATTGATTTAAAAATATGTCTATGGTACATGAAGTGAATTGAATTATCATACATAAATGTAATTTCTATGATTATGGATATTATGGGAAATTGTAAGTTCATATGATTTTTAATAAGGCAATGTGTAATTTAATGTTTTTGCCTCGATATTAAATGAGATGTAAGTTTATATGTAAGTAATACATCAATATCACTTGTATTATGATATTTTATAATAATATTGGAAATATGTTTGTGGATAATTACTTGATTGGTGAAATTGTTGGAAAGAGAGAGAAATCCGGTTGAACCTTCTGGAAAGATTGGATGATCAGATAGTATGTAGCTAGGTCACATGTATGGTGCTAAGTGCACATCATGTGTACAAGAGAGCTACAAGACATTATGATGTAGCTAGGTCGCATGGGTGATACTTTGTGTACACCATGTAGACAAGAGAGCTATGGGATATATGTAGCTAGGTCGCATGTGTAGTACTAAGTGCAGGCTACTATGTGTACCCGATAACGTCGATCACGTGTGTAGTACTAAGTGCAGGCTACTGCATGTGTCAGATAGTTAGGTCACGTGTGTAGTACTAAGTGCAGGCTACTACGTGTACCGGATAATTGGTGACATGTGTAGTACTAAGTGCAAGCTACTATGCGTACCAGATAGTTTGGCTACATATGTGGCACTTATGTGCAAACTTTCCATGTATCTGAATTATATTCCGAAGTGTTCAACGGGAGACTCTCTATGTATTGCTTTGTGAGTGTTGTGATGAATAAGTGCAGGAATTTGGTTATGTGAATGATGTGTTCATTAAGTGACCAGGATGTGGTAAGATTATAAACAAGTAAGTTATACATGAGGATGATTTTATGGTGATCTTGTGATCATGGGCCTATACTTGTGATGTATGAAATGTGGTGAAAATGATTTGTGATATGTATGTTAAAATGAGGTTAATACAAAGAAAGTGTGAAAGAATGAATTAGCAATAAAACTGTTTTGGGAAGTAGCAGTGACGTGATTTTGAAAACTCACTAAAAATAGTAGAAATTGAAACAGAGCAAGCAAAGGAGTTCTATATTTTTAGATATTTATGTTTTTGTGAGACTAGTTCAGAATGATTACGTGATCCCCTGTTCTGACTTTTGAAAATCACAAAAATTTGGAGAAAAATAATTAGAGGCTCAAACTTATATTTTTAAAATACCTAATGAGTATATTTTCAAAATAAAACAACAAGAACATTATCCAGTTACATCTTGTGAGATAATTAATTTTAGTGAAGAGAGGTCGAATCGTCGAAAAGTGAAACAGGGAAATTTTAATGAATAAACTGTACTAATTGGCTACACCAAAAATTATGAAAATTTTATGGTGGAAAGATATGTGAGTCTAGTTTCATGGAAAATTTACGGATCTTAATTTGGACCTCTGTATCTGGAATTATAAATAAGTGACTATGACTCGTGTGGACAGTTTAATGTGAGCATTTATTTGTAAATTGTGAAATCGTACTTACAAGAATGCTATATACATTAAGGATGTGGAATGGAGAGGAGGAGGAGGAAAATAAATATATGTGGAATACATGGAAACTATGGTATATTAAATATTGATATAATGAAATAAATGATATGTGTTTATAAGAAAACAGAAAGAGAATGATATGTATCATGACATGTATATATATATGTGACTAGTCTCAATGTAATGCTTGTTGGGTATGGAGTTGAATTGAAATGTTTCAGGCAAACATGTTATTCTGCTCATCTAAATTGTGGTATTTTATAAAGATATGATCTAGCTTTAAATATGAATGCTTGATGATTAAGTTGAGGATACTTGGTAAGATGATAATCTTGGTATAAATGTATAAGTGGTACTATAATAGACAAGGTAAAATGAGTATGAGAGACACATGTATGATGACATACAAATGTTATGTTTGTGGTTTAATTGAGAATGTTTAATCATTAAATGAATACCATGTTATATGCTTTTGATTTTGTATAAGTGTGTAAGAGATTAAGGTTGACCAAAGCTTGGAAAATAGCCTAGGTATATTCCACACAAGCAGAGATACAACCATGTGTCTCAGCCGTGTATGGAATATGACTTTGGGACACGGGCGTGTGGAGCCTTAAAGTATGAAATTTCCAAGAATTTTGTAAGTTCTCGGTTTAGTCCTGAACCCTTTCTAAAGTATGTTTTGGGCTCCGTAGACTCACATAAAGGACTATGTGTAAGTGAATGAACGTTTTGAAATATGAATAAAATTTTACGGCCGGTATTTTAGTTTAATGTTTGTATGTTTGTCCAGTAATGCCTCGTACCTTATCCCGACCTTGGGTACGGGTAAGGGGTGTTACACCAGGAATGTGTACCAATAGAGGTTGCTCTATGTACTCGATTTGAAGATGACCTAAATGAAGATATCAAGCTGTTAGTCAGGATTCTTAAGTTAAAAGAATTTGTGGTTTTAGTTGATAGAGAGCACAAGGTCGAGGAACTTAGAAAAGCATAAAAGAAAAGCCGATTCTAAGTCTTGTGACTTGGGAAAAAGGCTTATGGGAAAATCATTCTCTTTCTATTGAAGAATTAAAAATAATTTCACAGTTGTTCATCAACTTCGGTGGGTTATTCTAGAAAAGAAACGACATTCGATGTAACACCTTTAACCCGTATCTATCGTCAAAATCGGGTTACAGAGTATTACCGAAGTTTACAGAGTAATTTCATATAATTCATGTCATTTACTTTTCATCCAAAATTAATCATATTGTCCCTTAAATGGATCATTGAGGCCTAATTTAAATATTAGAATCACAAATTTGTTTTTGTAAAATTCCAAAATTTTTCTTATATACAGGGGTCATACGCCCGTGTGGGTAAGCCGTGTGGCTCACACGGCCATGTGACAAGCCCATGTCTTAGGCCATGTGGGCATTCAATGTGAGGCACACGATCGTATCCTTTCCCGTGTCCTTACTAGTGTAATTCGCTGACTCGTGCCACACGGTCTGCCACACGTCCGTGTGCTAGGTTGTGTGGTCAATTTAATTTTCACAAATTAGGTGCAGATTTTACACTGCTAAGACACATGCCCGTGTTCTAAGTAGTGTAGCACACATGGCTGAGACAGATGCTCGTGTCTCCACCTGTTTGCCCAATTCTAAGCATTATGTTTCTTAATTTTAGGATGCAGGGGACACACAGCCAAACCACATGCCCATGTTCCAAGCCGTGTGTCACACATGGTCAAGGCACATGCCCGTGTGTCTATCCTTGTGGACAAAATAAGGCCATTTCCTAGCCTTATTTCTCACCCAAATTTAACTTTCAACTTACAACAACATTTGCATATATTTGCCAACCAGTTCAAATCATATAAATCAAGCAAACATCATTAATATATATGAAATAGTATCACATATTCATATGATTAAACTTACCTTCTTGTGATGATTTATATTTTATTCTAATTCAGTTTAACCAACCACATACATATATGTTAAACATGACATATATAACCTTATAATATCATATCAAAACAATCCATTTTAGCCATTCCAATGGCTAGGTTACAAACTACTATTTATATGCCAACATAGGCCAAGTTAACCTATACATGCCATTATATCAAAATAAGATTACTTTTTATACCAAAACAAGCTAGAGGATAGTGTGAAGATACTCTAACCGATCTCCAATCTTTACGAGCTTCTGAGCACTATAAAATAGAGAAAAGAAAACCTAGTAAACATTTAATGCTTAGTAAGTTCGTATAACAGGAATTTAACTTACCATATATTTACATTTAAGATAAGCATACAATAATGCATCCAAACAATTTGGCTTATAGCCTAAAACACAACTTCACCAAATCATGTTAGTCAAGTAATTCATATATTACCAAGAATATGGATGAGCTCATCGTTTAACGTCTTTTATATACATATGTTTTCCATAATATTATTCAATATGACATGTACATTTTAATGACAAATTATTTCAAGTTCAGTTTAACCATGCTAGAACTTTACCCCTTGAATTTATTTGAAATATCGATGGATACGCTCATACAGTACACTTTAGTGTACACTACTATAATTCATCAATTAATTTCTAGGGGTACCCAAATGAGGCACATAATCGGGAAGCACACTCTCGCCTTATAACGGAAAGCTCACCGTAACAGCCCGTTTTTAGTCAAATCAGAATAGTAGTTTTGGAACTACAAATCTCAGGCCAAGATATATATATTAGTATGATTTTGAGGTCTACAACATGATAGTATGATTGTATAAAATTTTGTTAAGAAATTTTATTGTTTGAATGCTCAATTCGATAAAAAGGACTAAATCGCGTAAAGTGTAAAACTTGAGTTCTATAAGATAAAGGTGTTTAATAGCTATGGAACTTTAAAGTGGAGATCCTTATGTTGTAATTAAACAATCCATAATGTGATTGGACATATAAGGACATATTATTAATTAAGGTGTTTTAAAGGTTATTAATTAAGGTTAAAATTATAATTTAGTAAATTAAACTAAGTAAAAATATAGAAAAAAAAATGCCCATCTTCCTAAGTGCATTCACAACTAAAAATGCAACCTAAAACACCATGGGAATAGCTTGAAGTATTCGGCCATCTATCTTGACTTGCATGTAAGTATTTTTGTCCTATTTTTAATGATTTCTATGTTTTTTGAGTCGTCGTAACTTAATCTAACTAGCCCAGGAACTAATTTGCAAAACTATTAAAGGTTTAGAGTTTTACCATTGATGAATATGCATGTGTTTTGATATTTGATGATAGAAAATGAATGGTTGTTGTTAGATAGACAACATTTGTTAAGTGATTTTTTTATAAAATTGTCAATTAGGAATTAAATTGAGAATTGTGATAAATTGTGTGGTAAATGTGTGAAAAAATAAAAAATATGGGTTGCTATGAGTATAGGTGAAATTCAACTAGCATGGATGTGGACTCAATTGCATGAATTTGCATTTTTATGAGCTAAGGACTAAATTGTAAAGAAGTTGAAATATTAGGGGAAAAAGTGTAAATTTCCATAATATGAAATTTGGATTAAATTGAATAGAATGATAAATAAATGAGTTAAATTTGATTAAATAGATTAAGAAAAATAACGTACGGATCTAGATCGGGGGAAAAATAAAGTATTGGACTAGTCAATCCTGGTCTGACGTTTTTGTGATCGAGGTAAGTTCGTATGTTAATAAGCATTAATGTAATTGTATTTTAAACTCTTTATAATTGTATTGTTAATGAATACGACCTTACGAAATTGTTCAACAAAGATTCGGCAAGGTTTAGATCCCCAGTTGAATCTTAGGAATAGATAGGATACAAATGACATGTCATTAAGGGTTATGTGTTTTGGGTGCTAGTCCGTACGTTCTACCGGTGGCTGAGTTTTTCAACATGTGTTGTGGATTCTCGTCAGTTTGTGTGAGAAGACCCGGTGACACCTTGAGATGAGCCTTTGCATATGAAATATGAGATTGAGATGGTTTCAACCATGTATTGGTTCAACCATGTGAGATTTTGGAGTATCCAATATTATTCCAAATGGTTCAATGGGTATATTGATGATATGAAAAAGTAAGAGGAAGATATGCATCGGTACAGGTATGTTCATGAATTGTATAAGGATTGAATCTAAGAGAATTATGAGATCATGTTTAACCTTTTGATTGAATATATGTTAGGCTTTTGGGATTCAAATCAAATTACATTATGCTATGTTTATTTCCTTAAATTATGATTAAATGGTAAGTTGTGTCTTAGACATATAAGCTTACTAAGCTTTAAAGCTTATTGTGTTTACTTTTCCTTGTTTTATAGTAATTTCGAAGCTTGCTCGGATTGGGAGTTGTCAGAGATCTCATCACACTATCAAGCTATCATTTTGGTACTTTTGAACTTGTGTATTTGGTTATATGGCATGTATAGGAGTTGTGGTTTATATGTTCTATAAGTTGGTAATGTATATAGCCAATTGATTTGGCTTGTAAATGATGTATGATTTGGTTATGTGTATAGCCATGTGATTTGGCTTATTTTGGAATACTTGGTTATGTGTTTATATGTGTAAATGGCCTTTTGTTATGTGATATATATTTGCTTTGTGAATTCCTTATTGAGAATTGGGAATGTAGGTAGCAAATGATTGAATTTGTGAATGAATTATCCCAGATCAGGGAGTTACACGGGGTCGGACACTGGCTGGGACACGGCCATGTGATCTCATTTCAAATGTCCACATGGCCTGTGACACGGGCGTGTCTTTGGCCTTGTGGGACACACGGTTGGACCACATGGGTGTGTGTCCCCTGTACTTTGAAAAGTTTCTATGTTTTCCAAAAATTTTCCTAAATTCTCAGTTTAGTCCCGAACCACTTCTAATGTTTGATTGGAGCTTCAAGGGCTCGTATTAGGGACAATATGATTGATTATGAATGACTTTTATTTGGATATGAAAAATGTATGAGAAATGTATGTTTGTTTAAGAAATAAGTCTGGTAATACTCCGTAACCCTATTCTGCAATGAATATGGGTTAGGAGTGTTACATTTATTGGTATTAAAGCTACGGTTTAGTCGATTCTCAAACTAATGTAGCGTATGTGAGTCTAGTTATACATGCCATATATAACCTGTGATAGTGTGATATCGCCTGAAAGTTTTACATCGTGTATTCATATAACAATGGATCCCAATCGAGCAGTTGCTGATGATGTAGAAAGTAATGTTGTAGCCTCCGTTCACAGGGTAGTGTCGTCTAAATTGAGACCTGCATCTGAGAGTCGAGGCGGAGAGGCCAAGAAAGCCTTCTTCTAAATGATGAACGAATGGTTCACTGAGTTTCTTTGAAAAATTCAGCTTCTCAGCAACCTCCATACCCACTTATTCCTCAATCGGTTCCCATAGCTCCTCAAGGTTTGGAACCTTTACGTTTGTGTAAGTCACCTGTGGATAAAATTTGAAAGTATAGGGCTGAATAAGAGCTACAGTTGATGATGATCCTAAGAGACCTGAGTTTTGGCTTAAGAATACGATCCAGGTATTTGATGAACTGTCTTGCACACCAGCTGAATGTGTTAAATGCACTGTATCACTTCTGAGAGATACTGCATATCAGTGGTGGAACACTTTGATATCTATGGTGCCAAGAGAAAGAGTCACATGTGAATTCTTTCAGATTGAGTTTAGAAAGAAATACATAAGTCAGCAGTTTATCAATCAAAAGTGCAAAGAATTTCTAGAATTGAAACAGGGTCGTATGACTGTTACCAAATACGAAAGAGAATTTGTGAGACTATGTAAATAAGCTCGAGAATGCATTTCCACTGAAGAGATTATGTGCAAGCGGTTTGAAGATGGGTTGAATGAAGACATTAAGCTTCTAGTCAGGATTCTAGAATTGAAAGAATTTGTTGTTTTGGTCGACAAAGCTTGCAAAGCCGAGGAACTTAGCAAAGAAAAGAGAAAAGCCGATTCTGAGTCTAGAGATTTGAGAAAGAGAGCAATGAGCAAACCCTATCATTCCTCTTCAAAGAAATCATGAGATTCGTATAATCGTTCAAATGCTTCAATGGTGTATTCTAATAGGGATCGTGGGAAGCATCACATGAGTCCAAAAGCTCAAGCTATCAAGTGTTGGTAATGTCAAAACCAACAAACCTGAGTGTCAACAATGTGGAAGATGACATTTTGGACATTGTTGGATGAATAATAAAGTTTGTTTCAAATGTGGCTCACAAGATCATTTTATTCGAGATTGTTCTGAGTTACCCCAATAAAGATAAATTTCTGAATACAAGATCGAGTAATACAACTGTTAGAGGAAGACCACCTCGAAATACGGGGAATATGACTAGTAGCAAAGGTGCGACAAAGGACTCTACTATGAGATCTGAGGCTCGAGCTCCAGCCAGAGCTTATTCTATTCACGCTCGCAAAGATGCGTCATCACCAGATGTTATCACGGGTGCATTTTCTCTCTATGACCTTGATGTAATTGCTTTGATTGATCCTGGATCAACTCATTCATATGTTTGTATGAATTTTGTGTCTAGTAAGAGTTTTCTTATTGAGTCAACTGAATTTGTGATTAAAGTATCAAACCCCTTAGGCTAGTATGTCCTAGTTGATAAAGTTTGCAAGAATTGTCCTTTGATAACTCAGGTTACTGTTTTCTGGCTGATTTGATGCTTTTATCATTTGATGTGATCTTGGGCATGGATGGGTTGACTCTGCATGATGCTGTTGTGAATTAAAGACGAAAGACTATTGAACTAAAATGTCAGAATAGTGAAATTCTTCAAATTGAATCTGATGACTCGAGTGGGTTGCCTATAGTGATACTATGAGGAAAGGTTTTAATGCTTGCCTTTCTTATGTACTGGATACAAAAGTGTCTGAATAGAAGATTGAATCAGTGCTAATGGTTAGTGAATATCCAGATGTGTTTCCAGAAGAGTTACATGGGTTGCCACCGATCAGAGAGGTCGAGTTTGCTATTGAATTAGTACCAGGAACATCACCGATATTGATAGCTCCGTACAAAATGGCTCCAATAGAATTGAAAGCTCAGTTGCAAGAATTAACAGATAAAGGTTTTGCGTGACCTATTTTTTCGCCTTGGGGTGTACCAGTTCTATTCGTAAAGAAGAAAGATGGATCGATGTGACTGTGTATCGACTATCGTCAACTTAACAAGGTTACAATTAAGAATAAGTCTCCTTTACTGAGAATTGATGATTTGTTCGATCAGTTGAAAGGAGTAACAGTATTTTCAAAGATTGATTTGCGATCTGGCTATTATCAATTTCAAATTAAAGATTTGGATGTGCCAAAACTACGTTCAAAACTAGGTACAAGCATTATGAATCTCTTGTTATGTCATTCGGATTAACTAACACTCCTGAAGTTTCTATAGATTTGATGAATAGAATTTTTAGACCATATTTGGACAAATTCATAGTTGTATTCATTGATGACATTCTGATTTATTCTCGAGACAAATCTAAACATGCCGAGCATTTGAGGATTGTATTACATACATTGATAGATAAGCAACTATTTGCTAAATTCAGCAAATGCGAGTTTTGGCTCCGAGAGGTTGTGTTTTTGGGACATATTGTTTCAGCGGAAGGCATTCGAGTTGATCCGAGTAAGATTTCAGTAGTTGTTGATTGGAAACCACAAAGAAACGTATCCGAAGTCAGAAATTTTCTGGGATTAGCTGGCTACTATAGGCGTTTTGTAAAAGGGTTCTTAATGATTGCTACACCAATAACTCAATTGTTACAGAAAGATGTGAAGTTTGAGTGGTCCAAGAAATGCCAACAGAGTTTTGAACAGTTGAAAGCACTGTTAATTGAAGCACCAAGTTTAGTTCAGCCTGAGTCGGGTAAAGAGTTTTTGATTCTCAGTGATGCATCATTGAATGGTTTGGGATGTGTTTTGATGCAAGAAGGCAAAGTGATAGCTTATGTTTCTAGACAGCTAAAACTGTATGAAAAGAATTACCAACACACGATTTAGAGTTGGCTACTATTGTTTTCACATTGAAAATTTGGCAAAATCATTTATTTAGTGAGAAGTGCCGCATATTTACCGACCACAAGAGCTTGAAGTATTTAATGTATCAGAAGTATTTGAATTTCCGACAACGAAGATGGCTCAAGTTGTTGAAAGACTATGAGTTAGTGATTGATTATCATCTGGGGAAAGTGAATGTAGTCACAGATGCTTTGAGTAGAAAACCTTTATTTCTTTTACGGGCGATGAACACATAGTTAACCTTGTCTGATGATGGTTCGATTTTAGCTGAGTTAAAAGCTAAACTGTTATTTTTACAGCAAATTTGTGAGGCTTAGAAATGTGATAATGAATTGCAAGCTAAAAGAATACAATGTGAGTCGACTACAAATTCAGAATATCAGATTGGATCCGATGATTGTTTGCTGTTCCAAGATAGAATATGTGTACCGAGAAATTCTGAGCTTATTCAGAAAATTTTACACGAAGCACACAGTGGTTGCTTATCTGTTCATCCGGGAAGTACTAAAATGTACAATGAGTTGAAATAGTTGTATTAGTGGTCAGGGATGAAACGAGATATTTCTGAATTTGTATCGAGATGCTTAGTTCGTCAACAAGTTAAATCTGAACATCAATTGCCTTCCGGACTACTACAACCAGTGATGATACCAGAGTGGAAATAGGATAGAGTTATGATGGATTTCATATCGGGATTACCCCTATCTCCAAAAAAAAAAAGATGCTATTGGGGTTGTTGTTGATCGATTGATGAAATCTATCGATTGATGAAATCTACACATTTCATTCCAGTACGTACATATTTTTTACTTGAGAGATTAGCTGAATTGTACATCTCTGAGATTGTTAGATTACACGGGGTGCCAGTCTCAATTATTTCAGATAGAGATCCGATGTTTACGTCACGATTTCGAAGAAATTGCAAGAATCTTTGGGTATGAGGTTACAATTTAGTACTGCTTTTCATCCTCAAATCGATGGTGAGTCTGAGAGAGTTACTCAGATTCTCAAGGATATGCTTCGTTACTGTGTTTTAGAGTTTGAAGGCAACTAGGAAAAATATTTTCCATTGGTTGAATTTGCGTATAAAAATAGTTTTCAATCGAGTATAAAGATGGCACGTATGAAGCTTTATATGGTCGTAAATGTTGAACTCCTTTGTATTGGTTTGAGCTTAGTAAGAACAAGATTCATAGGGTTGATTTGGTTAGAGAGACCGAAGATAAAGTGAAAGTAATTCGCGACAGTTTGAAAGTAACTTCAGTTCGACAGAAATCATTATGCGGATTTGAACCGTAAAGATATTGAATTTCAAATAGGCGACAGAGGGTTTTTGAAAGTATCACCGTGGAAAAAGATCCTTCGTTTTGGTCGCAAAGGAAAATTAAGTCCACGATTTATTGGGCTGTATGAGATTATCGAGAGAATATGGCCAGTAGCTTATCGATTTGAGTTATCATCAGAGTTAGAAAAGA
The DNA here is from genome assembly GCF_025698485.1 of Gossypium arboreum. Lineage (NCBI taxonomy): Eukaryota > Viridiplantae > Streptophyta > Magnoliopsida > Malvales > Malvaceae > Gossypium > Gossypium arboreum. The sequence continues at coordinate 71,579,243 of NC_069075.1, forward strand.
TTCACAATGAGTTTCATGTGTCGATGTTACGCCGATATAGATCAAATCTGTCACACGTAATTTCTCCAACAGAAGTTGAAATTCAGCCAGACCTGTTGTACAATGAAGAACAGATCAAAATTTTGACCCGAGAGGTTAAAGAGTTAAGAAACACAAGCATAGCTTTGGTGAAGGTCTTATGGCAACGTCACATTGTCGAACAAGCCACGTGGGAACCTGAGGAAACTATGAGAAAATATTACCCTAACCTATTTTTTGGTAAGATTTTCGGGGACGAAAATTACTAAGGGGGAGAGTTGTAACAGCTCATTTTTAGTCAAATCAAAATAGTGATTTTGGGACTACAAATTTGAGGTCAAAATATATATTTTATTATGATTTTGAGGTCTACAACATGATAGTATGATTGTATAAAAATTTCATTAAAAAATTTTATAGTTGGACTGCTCAATTCGATAAAAAGGACTAAATCGCGTAAAGTGTAAAACTTGAGTTCTATAAGCTAAAGGTGTTTAATAACTATGGAACTTTAAAGTGGAGGAACTTATGTTATAATTAAATTGTCCATAATGTGGGTGGACATATAAGGACATATTATAAAGTGTTTTAAAGGTTATTAATTAAGGTTAAAATTGTAATTTAGTAAATTAAACAAAGTAAAAATATAGAAAAACAAATGGTCATCTTCCTAAGTGCATTCACAATCGAAAATTCAACTGTTAAAGGTTTAGAGTTTTACCATTGATGAATATGTATGTGTTTTGATGTTTGATGATAGAAAATGAATGGTTGTTGTTAGATAAACAACATTTGTTAAGTGATTTTTTATAAAATTGTCAATTAGGGATTAAATAAAGTATTGGACTAGTCGATCCTATTTCGACGTTTTTGTGATCGAGGTAAGTTCATATGTTAATAAGCATTAATGTAATTGTATTTTAAATGCTTTATAATTGTATTGTTAATGAATGTGACCTTACAAAATTGTTCGACGAAGATTCAGCAAGGTTTAAATCCCGGTTGAACCTTAGGAATAGATAGGATACAAATGACATGTCATTAGGGGTTATGTGTTTTGGGTGTTGGTACGTACGTTCTACCGGTGGTTGAGTTTTCTAGCATGTGTTGCTAATTCTAGTCAGCTTGTGTGAGCAGCACCGTGTAGCTACGTCTTGACCGTCATCTTGTGTGAGCAGACCCGGTGATACCTCGAAATGAGCCTTTGCGTATGAGATATGAGATTGAGATGGTTTCGAGCATGTATTGGCACTTAGTGTGTGGGATTCCAAAGTATCCGATATTATTCCAAATGGTTCAAACGGGTATATTGAAGAAATGAACAAGTAAGAAATTGATATGCATCAGTGCAGGTATGTTCATAAATTTTATAAGCATTGAATCTAAAAGAATTGTAAGATCATGTTTAACCTTTTGATTGAATATATGTTAGGCTTTTGAGATTCAAATTAAATTAAATTATGCTATGTTTATTTCCTTAAATCATGATTAAATGGTAAGTTTTGTTTTAGACATACGAGCTTACTAAGCTTTATAGCTTACTGTGCTTAATTTTCCTTGTTTTATAGTGATTTCGAAGCTTGCTCGGATTAGGAGTTGTCAGAGATCTCATCACACTATCAAGCTATCATTTTGGTACTTTTGAACTTGTGTATTTGGTTATATGGCATGTATAGGAGTTGCGGTTTATATGGCCTATAAGTTGGTAATGTATATAGCCAAGTGATTTGGCTTATAAATGATGTATGTTTTGGTTATGTGCATAGCCATGTAATTTGGCTTATTTTGGTATAGTTGGTTATGTGTTTATATGTGTAAATGGCCTTTTGTTATGTGATATATATTTGCTTTGTAAATGCCTTATTAAGAATTAGCATGTTAAGTATTAGGCAAATAAAGCATATTTGAAAGTGATCAATTAGGTGAATTCTTGAAGGTAATATTGGTTTGTTTTGAATTGGCAAAATATAATTTATGAGCATTATAGTTGTTGGTATTGAAATAGCATGATTTAGGCTTAGTTGAGATTGGTTTGAATGCCTATTGATGCTATGTTATATGCCATTTGACATGTTTAGGTTGATGCAAATTTGGGTGAGAAAGCTGGCTTGGAAAATAGCCTATTTTTGTCTGCACGGGCAGAGACACAGGCGTGTGTCTCAGTCCTACATGACACACGGTCAGGTGACATGGCCGTATGCCCCTTGATGTTTATTTAGAAACCAAGTCTGCAGCTCCGCACGGCCCAGCACACGGGCGTGTGACTTGGCCGTGTGGCATAAGTTAGTATATCCTCCAGTTTTCACACGGCCTGGCACACGTACGTGTGAGGCCATTTCAAAGGGTACACGAGCTAGTCACACGGGCATATGGTTGGCCATGTGACCCAAGTTAGGGAGTTACACGAGGTCGGACACGGGCTGGGACACAGCCATGTGATCCCATTTAATTATTAACCAAGGTTAAAATGGTAATTTGATAAATTAAATAACTAAAACAAAACATAAGTAAAATAATGGTTGTCATCTTCCTTTTCCTTTGTTTTTCAATCGAATAAAGCCATGGATATACCTTGAAGCTTCGACCAAGCTTCCATGCATGCATGTAAGTTCATTTTAGTCTTGTTTCTAATAAATTTTATGTTTTTGATATCGTTGCAACTAGGTCCAACTAGTTAGTACCTTCGATTTTGAAATTGTTAAAGATTTTGAATGTTGCCATTGATGAGTCTTGTGATTTTTTATGTTAAATGATGAATTTGGAATGTTGATTGATAATTAAAAGTATTTTGTTAAGTGATTTTTGATGAATTTATCGATTAGGGACTAAATAATTGAAATAATAAAATTTCAAGGATTAGAGGTGAAATTGTTGTAAATATGGGCTGATATGGGTGCCAAAATATTCGGCTATCATAATTTGGCATTAAAAATGGTTAATTTGCATGTTTTGGGTGCATGGACTAAATTGAATAAAAGTAAAACTTTAGGGGTAATTTCATAAAAATGTAAAAATAACCAAATTGCATTAAATGAATTGTTTTATTGTCGAAATTAATATATTGAATGCAATTATTAATTTAGATCAAGATCAAGTGGAAAATCGAGGAAAATAGAAAATTACCAAAATGCCCCTAAATTTTGGTATTTCTGTAATTTAGCCAGGTAAGTTCGTATGAACTTTACTATGTATATTTGTTGATTAAATTGAATGTTACTATATTTTATTGAAATGAATCGATATATATATGTTATTATACAGTTTATCTTGTAACGAAACAAGAGAAATTCAGCGACGTACGATGACTATCGAGTGTTGTTTGAACCTTAGGAATATATAGGATACAAATGAAATGTCATCAGGGTTACCGTGTTTCGGTTGCTGGTCCTGAACGTCCTACTGGTTGCTGAGTTTTTAGCATGTGTTGTGGTTACTTGGAAACTTGTGTAAGTAGCATCGTGTAACTATGTTCCGACTGACAGCTTGTGTGAGTAGACCCAGGTTACCTTGTTTTGGGTGTTGGTCTTAAATGTCCTACCAATAGCTGAGGTCTAGCATTAGCTGCAGATACTCGATAGCTTGTGTGAGCATCATCATGTTGCTAACATTTCGACCAACAGCTTGTGTGAGCAAACTCATTTTACAGTTCATGTGAGCTATGACTATATGTTTAGCACACTTTGTCTGAGCTTTCCCGTGTATCTGGTATTATTCTAAATGGTTCAACGGGCATGAAAAAAGATGAACCAGTAAAGGTTTTGATTGATTTCACTACGAAAGTTATAGAAAGGTATGATGTATTGATGATTCAAGTAAGAACTTATGAAAAGTGTGATTTAAGTGATGTTATGTTTATGTCTTATGTGTTATGCAAATGATATGACATAAGACATGAAACTATATGAATGTCCTTGATATGGTGATACATGGAAATTATGTAAGTTAAGATGAGTAATAGATTCAAGTGATACATGTTGAGATTAAATCGCTATTTATGCTAATGTGCTTATGATTTGTATCATGTATACTAATATGTTTGCTATGAATGATTAGGATTTGGCCAAGCTTTGGTTGGATCATGCCATGTTAATTTATAGGTTATGCATTGTATTATGTTAGTTTTAAAGAAATACATTGAAATGGTAAGTGACCAAATGGAAAAATGCTTGAGTGCATGAAAGAGTGGTAAGAATCGGAGTATTCAATTTCTTATGAAATGGTTTATTATGTAGTTAATTTTAAAAGAGACATTAAAAATGCACTGGATTGTGGCTATAATTGATGTTTATGCTCATGTCTTGTGTGTTATACAATAAAACGATTGAGAATAGGTAAATGAAATGGTAAATAAGTAAATGAAATGGATTACCATTTTATGAAAAGGGAGATGTTTATGTAATTCAATGTATGAGACATTATTATGTTATAAATGGAAAATGTTCGAGTTGTTAATGAACCTATTCATTTGTGAGATTATATTTATATAGAATGGTAAATCATAAAGCATCGAGATAGGTTTATTTATGACATATAAAGTTCATATTTGAAATGAAATGTTATGTTTTAAGTTTATGTGATCTTACTAAGCATTCATTGCTTACGTAGTTGTTTCTCTACTTTTCAAATATCAGAAGCTCGATCAGGTTGGAAGCTTGTCGGAGATCTATCACACTATCCAACAATTATATCGGTAGATTTTGATGTCTTGGTTAAGATTATGATGGCATGTAGGTGGACTTATGATTGATGATTAGTTGAATGTTAGTTGTTGAGTTTGGCATGTATATGTCATTTTTGGTGATGTAGCCTTGGTACATTTGGTGCCTTGTTGATAAGTGTTAATTTGATAATGTGTCAAAGCATGTTTGAGTGGCCAAAGTGATATATTATTAATTGACCTCAACATGGTAAAGATATGGTCTGTTTTGGAAAGGTTTTGAATTTAATATGGTATGTTGGTTATATATCAATTATGTTCTGTTTTGGCATGGAAACAAGTTAACTGATAATTGGTTAAATATGCACATGTATAGGTATTTTGGATGTTGAAGTAGCCATTTGTTTTGGCTTGTGTTTATGGTATTTTGGATAAAATGGGATTAGTTTTGGCATGTATATAGATTTGGCCTTAAAGTGGTTGATATCTTGGTTCATGATGCTTGAATGATTAAAGATGGAATGGTAGTTTGTAATGCATGTTATAAATGTCTTGTGATATGTTTGAATGCGGTGATTTGATACTTTTGTTATAAATGACATATATATGGCTATTGGTGCTAGTTGTTGAATGGCACATTTGGTATCATTTGGTGTGTAATTGATAGGTAAATTGAATGGTATGTTTTGATATAATTTTAATTAGAAGTTAGTGAACATTTTGGCCAATTTGAGTACATGGCTATACATGTTTAAGTGCTGAGATTGAGGTGCCCTTTGGGCATATTGGTTGTATGATTATATACCTTATTTGAGTAGGTTGATGATGTATGTTTTTAGTGCAAATTAAAGGCTTGTTTATATGTGGAAAATGGATTGTAGGTATGTGCTAGATTGGGTGAGAAAAGCCGTGTGTCTGGCGATACAGCCATGTGTCCCCTGTAACTTTCAAAGGGTTGTAAGTCAAGCTGTTACACAGCCTAGCACATGGCCTGGTACACAAGCGTGTGAAGTTATTTCGAAGGGTACACGGCCTGACACACGGACGTGTGGCTTGGCCGTGTGACCCAAGTTAGTGAGTTACACGGGAATGGACACAAACTGGGATACGGCCGTTTGTCCCTACTTTGAATGCCCAGACGGCCATGTGACCCCTACAGTTTGAAAATTTTCATCTTTTTCTGAAAAATTCTAAATGTTTTTCATTTAGTCCCGATTTGTTTCTAATGTGTTTTTAGGGTCTTGAGCCGATAAGGGCAATATGTATGTTATTGATGGAATTCACTATTATTGATGTGTTTAAGTAAATGATTATATTTTTGATAGTTTTGAAATGTAAACTCTGTTAATGCTCCATAGGAGTTAGGGGTGTTACAAACATAAACTTGATATAAGTAATTAAAATGCAAAATGCAACAAGTAAGCTATGATCATGTGTTTCAATTCAATAGTATAATTTTTGGTCATTCCTTTTTCGCATCTACTAAAATTTTCACAAGTTCGAATATATAAGTATATATCAATGGCATTTCATTTAACATTTGAACACATCATCTCATTCAATGGCATGATTCATATCTTTGATCAATACTTGACTTCACTGAAGTTTCACATCTCAATTTATCATTTCGTATTTCATTTCTCATTTCATAATCATTTCTCATCTTTTTCATTTCAACATTTTCTCATCTCATATTCATTTCTCATCTTTGTCATTTCATTATCAATCACATAAATTATTATTTTACTTTCCCCTATTAACACGACGCGAATACTGACGGATTGTGACAACCCGAATTAGGGCCTAATCGGAATAGTGGTTTCGTGACCACAAATCCGAGATAGAAATAATTGTTTTATAAATATTTTGGGGTTTATGATATGATTGCATGATTGTGTGAAAATTTCGTGATGAAATTCTATGCCTAAAGTGTTTAAATTGAAAGTAGGGACTAAATCGAATAAGTTGCAAAATTTGCATACTAGAAATTTTAGTATGAAATTGTTTTGAAATATTTATTAGGAGGTCTTAAATAGCAATTCTACCAATTTTAAGTTCATGGACAAATTTAGGACATGGAAGGAATTTTGGAAAGTTTAGTAGTAAGGGTATTTTAGTCATTTTGATATTAAATGAAATAAAATGGGAAAAATAACACAAAATAGTCATCTTCCCATTTAGTTGCTGCGAAACTTCACTCTCTCCATAGCTAGGGATTCTTCAACTTTCAAGCTCCATAGTAAGTGATTCTAAGCCCGCTTTTAATGTTCTTTACGTTTTGGAATCCGGAAGCTCGATTAAGCTTATGCTAGTAATAATTTAACCTAGGGTTCATATTTGGAAAAATACCCATAGGTGAAATTTGTGTATTTTGATGTTTTATGGTAGAATATGAGGTTTTAAATTGTGTTAAATAATTTGTGCTACTCGGTTTTAAGTGAAAACGAGTAAAAGCAAGATAATCGGTAAAAATACCTAATGTTCATAACTATATGATAGAGTGGGAATTTGATGTTGTTGTAGAAGAGAAAATGTTCAGCATATCATAAAACATAAGAATAAGGGCTGAAATTAAATTCCGAGCCTAGGGGCAAAATTGTAATTTTGTAAAAGTTAGGGGCAAAATGTAATTTTTCTACAATGTGATTTTTGGATTGAAATAAATAGTATGAGTATTAAATGAGCTAAATGTGTTATTATAGATCAAGAAAGGCGCTGAACCGACCTCGAACAGGGAAAGAAAAAGTTTTGGACTAAATTGCAAAATTTCCATATTTTGCACCAAGGTAAGTTGTATGTAAATATTACAATAATTTCATGTACATTCTTATATTTCAGCCTATTATATAAATATACTAGCTGATGTTAAAATATAAATTGACTATGGGAAGAATGGAAATAAATATAGAGAGAGATCCGGTTGAACATTCTGAGAGATCGAATGAAATAGAGGGCGTAGCTAGGTCACATGTATGATGCTGAGTGCACATCATGTGTACAAGAAAGCTACGAGACACCCTGTAGTAGCTAGGTCACATGCGTGATACGAGATGTATCCCATGTAGACAAGAGAGCTACGTGAAAGATAAATGTAGCTAGGTCGCATGCGTGATTCCAAGTGAAGGACACCATGTAGACAAGAGAGCTACGTGAAAGATAAATGTAGCTAGGTGCATGCGTGATTCCAAGTGAAGGACACCATGTAGACAAGAGAGCTACGAGACAAATCGGCTAGGTCGGATGAGTGGTACTAAGTGTTCCTCATGTGTACAAGAGAGCCGAACTAAATGAAGTATGATGGTGGGGTGTGTCTTCAAACCGTTAAATATCGAGGATTGATCCGAATTGTTCAACGGGATGGTTTTGTGGTGACATTGTGGTTTGGACCTACACTTATAGTGAATGAAATGTGGTGAAAATGAATTGTGGCATATACATATATACGATAAAATGAGGTTAGCATAAAGAATGTGTGAAAGAGTGAAATTAGTATTAAAACTGTTTTTAGATGGCAGCAGTGACGTGATTTTGAAAAATCACCAAAAATAGGAGGAATATAATTAGAGGTTGAATGAGATGTGAAATTAAAGCTTAATGAGTCTACTTTCATATAAAAGAAGCAGGGCAAGCAAAGGAATTCTATATTTTGAGATATTTACAATTGTAACTGACTTGCTCAGGATGAATACGTGATCCCTGTTTCCACTTTGAAAAATCATTAAAAATTGTACAAAGCAAACTAAGAAATATAGTTTACATGCCTAAATTCCTTATTGAGACTAGTTTTAAATACAATAGACTTCAGGGTTGTTTGAGTTATGTACTGAGAGAAATTCAATTCGTAGTGGACAGAGGTCAGGCCAGTCGAGCTGTGTAACAGGGGAAAACTTTAACTAATAAACTGTACTAATCTGCTGCACCAAAATTATAAAAAAATTTAGCAAGAAGCTTTATGAGTCTAGATTCAGGGAAATTTTACGGATATGAATTTCGAGTTTTGTAACTCGAGTTATGATTTATTTAGTGAATATGACACAGCAGAGACAAATTAATCGAAGTGGAATAAGTAGTGAAGTTAAAGTAGACATACTTGAATTGTTGTGTAAACATGTTAGATTCTTAAATTAGTATTTACATACTACTTACTAAGCTATAAGCTTACTTCGTTTTCTCTCTTTTGTCTTATAGTGTTCTCCACTTGCTCAGAGTCAAGGATCGTGAAGATCTACCCGCACTATCATACTTTGGGGTATTTGAACTAAATGTTTTGAATTATGGCATGTATAGTAGGCAAAAATTATTTTGTTATGTGTCATATTTGTCTAGGTTTAAAATATTAGTTACAAGATTTTCGACCGATTACTTTGTACAAGCCATAAAAGTTGGCTAATATTGTTCAAGATATATGTTATACGATGCATTATCAAATGGGATGACATATTTCTATCTTGGTATATGGTATGTTCGGTAATACCTTGTATCTGTTCCTATGACGATAACAGGTAAGGGTGTTACATTTAGTGGTATCGAGCTATGGTTTAGTCGGTTCTCGGACTAATAAAGTGTGTGTAAAGTCTAGCTATACATGCCATAAAAATATTGTGATAGTGTGGTGACTCGATTATTCTAAACTGTGTTTTATTTTAATATAGTAATGGATCTGAAGGAACTGCGGTGATGATCTTTGCTAGTAATGTCGCCGGCTCCGCACAAGGGACCGCTACTGTGGAAAATAGACTGAGACATTGGGACAAGGAGATGAGGCTCGGGACGCCTTTCTCCAAATGATGAACAATTGGTATACTGAATTTATTCGAGCAAATCCAAATGCTCAACCTCCTCCACCCCTCCTATACCTCGGGCGATTCACTGAAGTGCTCAAAGTATAAATTTGGTAAGAATGAACAAGCCTCCGGTGACAAGATTCGAAAACAAGGGTCAAGAGTTTAGAGCAAAGGTTGATGATGATCCCGAGAAAGCGGAATTCGGCTTGAAAATTCTACCGTGTATTTGATGAGCTCTCATGTACACCGAGGAATGCTTAAAGTGTCTTGATCACTTTTGAGAGATTGACCTACCACCGGTGGAAGACTTTGGTTGCAGATGGTGCCAAAAGAAAAAGTTACTTGGGATTTCTTCCAGAAGAATTTAGAAAGAAATACATAAGTCAGCGATTTATTGATCAAAAGCGGAAGGAGTTCCTTGAATTGAAGCAAGGAAAATGTCTCATCAGAGTATGAGCGCGAATTTGTAAGACTCACAAGTATGCCCAGAATGTGTGTCCACCGAGGCCATTATGTGTAGAAGATTTGAAGATGGGCTGAATGAGGACATTAAAGTGTTTGTAGGGATTTTGGAGTTGAAAGAATTTGTAGTATTGGTTGATCGAGCTCTTAAAGTCAAGAATTGAACAAAGAAAGAAGAAAAGTCGCTATTGAGGCTCGAGATGTCGAAAAAAGACAGATAAGTAAGCCATTTCAATCTCAACCAAAGAGGTCCAAAGAGACAAACCCTCGAATGACAGTTTCAATTGGGGATTTACAGAGATCGTGGTAGAGCATATTCGGGTCTAAAGCTCAAGCTACTTGGTGGCAAGTGTGGGTAATATGCGACCTAGAAAGCCCGAGTGTCGACAATGTGGCGAGCAACATTATGGTGAGTGTTGGGGGACCGAGCGAGCTTGTTTCAAAAGCGGTTCTCATGAGCATTTTACTAGAGACTGTCCGGAGAAGGTTAAAGAAGAAAGATTTGAGTGTTAGATGAATACCACCGCTAGTAGAGGTAGACCACCGAGAAATCTGGAGGTGGGACTAGTAGTAGAACTGTGATGAAAGATTTAACGGCAAGATCGAAAGCTAGAGCACCTGCTAGAGCTTATGCTATACGTGCTCGAGAAGATGCATCATCTCCCGATGTCATTACTGGTACATTTTCTCTTTATGATACTATTGTTATTGCATTGATTGATCCTGAGTCCACCCATTCCTATATTTGCATGAATTTAGTATCCAATAAAAAGTTGCCTGTTGAATTTACTGAGTTTACGATTAAAGTGTCGAACCCCTTAGGCCAATATGTGCTAGTTGACAAGGTTTGCAAGAATTGCCCATTAATGATTCAAGGTCACTGTTTTCCTACCAACTTGATGCTGTTACCATTTGGTGAGTTTGACGTTATCTTGGGAATGGACTGGTTAACATTGTATGATGCTAAGGTAGATTGTAAACAAAAGACACTAGAGTTAAAATGTGAAAATGGAGAAATTCTGTGGGTTGAAACAGACGAATCAAATAAATTGCCTATGGTGATTTCGCACATGTCTGCATGTAAATACATGAGAAAAGGGTGTGAAGCTTATCCGCTTATGTAATGAATGTTGAGATGTCTCAACTGAAATTTGAATCAATACCTATAGTCTGTGAGTTTCGGATGTATTTCGGAGGAATTGCAGGTTGCCTCCAAACGAGAGATAGATTTTGCCATTGATTTGTTGCCGGGTCTCGCACCGATCTCGATTGCTCCATATAGAATGGCTCAATGAATTAAAAGAATTGAAGGCTCGATTGCAGGAGTTAACGGACAAGGGATTTGTGAGACCGAGTTTCTCTCCTGGGTGCTCTGTATTATTCGTAAAGAAGAAGGATGGTTCAATGAGACTTTGCATTGATTACCGTCGACAATAAGGTGACTATAAAGAACAAGTACCCATTGGCGAGGATTGATGATTTATTCGATCGGTTAAAGGGGCCACAGTGTTTTCAAAGATTGATTTGAGGTCCGGTTACTATCACCGAGAGTTAAGGAGTCGGATGTGCCAAAACCGCCTTTAGGACAAGGTATGGACATTATGAGTTTACGGTGATGCCTTTTGGCTTAACAAATGCTCCACCATATTTATGGACTTAATGAATCGGATTTTCCGGCCATATTTGGATAAGTTTGTAGTAGTGTTTATAGATGACATTTTAATTTATTCTCGAGATGAGTTTGAACATGCGAACACTTGAGAACTATATTGCGATCTTGAGAGAAAAGAAACTGTTTGCCAAGTTTAGTAAAAGTGAGTTCTGGCTTCGTGAAGTCGGATTTTTGGGGCATATAGTCTCAGGTGATGGTATTCGGGTGGATCCAAGCAAGATTTCTGCGATCGTTGATTGGAAACCGCCCAAGAATGTATCTGAGGTTAGAAGCTTTTTAGGCTTGGCCGAGTATTATAGGCGTTTTGTTGAAGGATTTTCGATAATTGCCTCTCCTATGACTAAATTGTTGCAGAAGAATGTTGAGTTTGAATGGACTGATAAATGTCAACAGAGTTTTGAAAAGTTGAAAGCACGATTGACTGAAGCACCAATTTTAGTACAGCCCGAGTCAGGAAAGGAGTTCGTAATTTATAGTGATGCATCATTGACAGGCCTTGGATGTGTGTTGATGCAAGAGGGCAAAGTAGTAGCTTATGCTTGAGGCGCTTAAACCGCATGAGAAGAACTATCCTACACATGATTTGGAACTGGCCGCTGTTGTTTTTGCCTTGAAGATTTGGCGACATTATTTATACGGTGAAAAATGCCGAATTTTTACTGATCACAAAAGTTTGAAGTACTTGATGAATCAAAAGGACCTAAATTTGCGACAGCGAAGATGGCTTGAATTATTAAAGGATTATGATCTAGTGATTGATTATCATCCGGAAAAGCAAATGTAGTTCTTGACGCCTTGAGCGAAAATTTCTTTTCACTTTGAGAGCCATGAACACGGGTTAGCATTGTCGATGACGGGTCAATTTTAGCGAGATGAGAGCTAAACCGTTATTTCTCCAGTTGATTTGTGATGCTCAAAAGAATGATAGTGAGTTGCGGATCAAGATAACTCAATGCGAATCGAGTTATGACTCGATTTTCGAGTTGGACCGGATGACTGTTTGATGTTTCGAGACGAATATGTGTGCCGAAAAATGATAAATTGATTCGAAAATATTACATGAGGCGCACAATGGTCATTTTATCGCTTCACCTGGTAGCACAAAAATGTATAATGATTTAAAGAAGTCAGATTGGTGGCGGTATGAAAAGGGACATTTCGAATTTGTAACTAAGTGTTTGATCTGTCAACAAGTAAAAGTGAACATCAAGTACCTTGAGATTACTTCAACCGTAATGGTGCTCGAGTGGAAATGGGACAAGATTACCATGGATTTTGTAACCGGTTTGCCTTTAACTCCTAAAAGAAGGATCTTGTTTGGGTAGTGGTTGATAGATTAACAAAGTCAGCCCACTTTATACCAAGACGTACTGATTACTCACTTGATAAATTAGCGAATTATATATTGCTGAAATTGTGAAGTTGCACGGAGTACCTATGTCTATAATATCGATAGAGATCCAAGATTTACCTCGAGATTTTGGAAAAAGTTACAAGAATCTTTGGGTACAAAATTGAACTTTAGTACCGCATTTCATCCACAAACAGATGGTCAAACGGAAAGAGTAATCCAGGTACTCGAAGATATGCTTAGATGCTGTGTTTTAGAATTTGGAGGTAGTTGGGAGAAATATCTATCTTTGATTGAGTTTGCCTACAATAACAGCTTATCAATCAAGTATACAAATGGCACCGTCTGAAGCCTTATATGGTCGTAAGTGTCGGACTCCTTTATATTGGACCGAGCTTAGTGAGAAAGCAGATTCACGGAGTTGATCTAGTTAAAGAAACCGAAGAGAAAATAAAAGTAATTGAGATTGCTTGAAAGTCGCTCAGATCGACAAAAGTCATATGCGATTTAAAAAGAAAAGAGATTGAATTTCAAGTGGGTGATAAAGTGTTCTTGAAGGTGTCACCATGGAAAAGATTACGAGATTTAGTCGAAAAGGCAAGTTGAGTCCGCGTTTTATTGGGCCGTCTGAGATTCTTGAGAGAATTGGACCAATGGCATATCGGTTGGCCTTACCGGCAGAGTTAGAAAAGATTCATAACGTGTTTCATGTATCAATGTTGCGACGTTATCGTTCGATCCTTCACATGTGATTTCCCAACGAAATTGAGATTCGATCGGATATGACCTATGAGGAGGAACCAATAAAGATTTTGGCTCGAGAAGTTAAGCAGTTAAGAAACAAAAGTATAGCCTTAGTGAAAGTATTGTGGCACGACATGGGATAGAAGAGGCTACGTGGGAACTGAGGAAGCTATGAGGAAACAAGACCCAAACCTCTTTCTGGTAAGATTTTCGGGGACGAAAATCTCTAAAGGGGGAGAATTGTGACAACCCGAATTAGGGCCTAATCGAAATAGTGGTTTCGTGACCACAAATCCGAGATAGAAATAATTGTTTTATAAATATTTTGGGGTTTATGATATGATTGCATGATTGTGTGAAAATTTCGTGATGAAATTCTATGCCTAAAGTGTTTAAATTGAAAGTAGGGACTAAATCGAATAAGTTGCAAAATTTGCATACTAGAAATTTTAGTATGAAATTGTTTTGAAATATTTATTAGGAGGTCTTAAATAGCAATTCTACCAATTTTAAGTTCATGGACAAATTTAGGACATGGAAGGAATTTTGGAAAGTTTAGTAGTAAGGGTATTTTAGTCATTTTGATATTAAATGAAATAAAATGGGAAAAATAACACAAAATAGTCATCTTCCCATTTAGTTGCTGCCGAAACTTCACTCTCTCCATAGCTAGGATTCTTCAACTTTCAAGCTCCATAGTAAGTGATTCTAAGCCCGCTTTTAATGTTCTTTACGTTTTGGAATCCGGAAGCTCGATTAAGCTTATGCTAGTAATAATTTAACCTAGGGTTCATATTTGGAAAAATACCCATAGGTGAAATTTGTGTATTTTGATGTTTTATGGTACAATATGAGGTTTTAAATTGTGTTAAATAATTTGTGCTACTCGGTTTTAAGTGAAAACGAGTAAAAGCAGCATAATCGGTAAAAATACCTAATGTTCATAACTATATGATAGAGTGGGAATTTGATGTTGTTGTAGAAGAGAAAATGTTCAGCATATCATAAAACATAAGAATAAGGGCTGAAATTAAATTCCGAGCCTAGGGGCAAAATTGTAATTTTGTAAAAGTTAGGGGCAAAATGTAATTTTTCTACAATGTGATTTTGGATTGAAATAAATAGTATGAGTATTAAATGAGCTAAATGTGTTATTATAGATCAAGAAAGGCACGGAACTGACCTCGAACGGGGGAAAGAAAAAGTTTTGGACTAAATTGCAAAATTTCCATATTTTGCACCAAGGTAAGTTGTATGTAAATATTACAATAATTTCATGTACATTCTTATATTTCAGCCTATTATATAAATATACTAGCTGATGTTAAAATATAAATTGACTATGGGAAGAATGGAAATAAATATAGAGAGAGATCCGGTTGAACATTGGAGAGATCGAATGAAATAGAGGAGCGTAGCTAGGTCACATGTATGATGCTGAGTGCACATCATGTGTACAAGAAAGCTACGAGACACCTGTAGTAGCTAGGTCACATGCGTGATACGAGATGTATCCCATGTAGACAAGAGAGCTACGTGAAAGATAAATGTAGCTAGGTCGCATGCGTGATTCCAAGTGAAGGACACCATGTAGACAAGAGAGCTACGTGAAAGATAAATGTAGCTAGGTCGCATGCGTGATTCCAAGTGAAGGACACCATGTAGACAAGAGAGCTACGAGACAAATCGGCTAGGTCGCATGAGTGGTACTAAGTGTTCCTCATGTGTACAAGAGAGCCGAACTAAATGAAGTATGATGGTGGGGTGTGTCTTTGAAACCGTTAAATATCGAGGATTGATCCGAATTGTTCAACGGGATGGTTTTGTGGTGACATTGTGGTTTGGACCTACACTTATAGTGAATGAAATGTGGTGAAAATGAATTGTGGCATATACATATATACGATAAAATGAGGTTAGCATAAAGAATGTGTGAAAGAGTGAAATTAGTATTAAAACTGTTTTTAGATGGCAGCAGTGACGTGATGTTGAAAAATCACCAAAAATAGGAGGAATATAATTAGAGGTTGAATGAGATGTGAAATTAAAGCTTAATGAGTCTACTTTCATATAAAAGAAGCAGGGCAAGCAAAGGAATTCTATATTTTGAGATATTTAGAATTGTAACTGACTTGCTCAGGATGAATACGTGATCCCCTGTTTCCACTTTGAAAAATCATTAAAAATTGTACAAAGCAAACTAAGAAATATAGTTTACATGCCTAAATTCCTTATTGAGACTAGTTTTAAATACAACAGACTTCAGGGTTGTTTGAGTTATGTACTGAGAGAAATTCAATTCGTAGTGGACAGAGGTCAGGCCAGTCGAGCTGTGTAACAGGGAAACTTTAACTAATAAACTGTACTAATCTGCTGAACCAAAATTATAAAAAAATTTAGCAAGAATCTTTATGAGTCTAGATTCAGGGAAATTTTATGGATATGAATTTCGAGTTTTGTAACTCGAGTTATGATTTATTTAGTGAATATGACACAGCAGAGACAGCTTAATCAAGTGGAATAAGTAGTGAAGTTAAAGTAGACATACTTGAATTGTTGTGTAAACATGTTAGATTCTTAAATTAGTATTTACATACTACTTACTAAGCTATAAGCTTACTTCGTTTTCTCTCTTTTGTCTTATAGTGTTCTCCACTTGCTCAGAGTCAAGGATCGTGAAGATCTACCCGCACTATCATACTTTGGGGTATTTGAACTAAATGTTTTGAATTATGGCATGTATAGTAGGCAAAAATTATTTTGTTATGTGTCATATTTGTCTAGGTTTAAAATATTAGTTACTGATGATTCGACCAGTTACTTTGTACAAGCCATAAAAGTTGGCTAATATTGTTCAAGATATATGTTATACGATGCATTATCAAATGGGATGACATATTTCTATCTTGGTATATGTTATGTTCTGGTAATACCTTGTATCCTGTTCCGGCGACGGTAACGGGTAAGGGGTGTTACACGGATACACGAATCCAACTAGCACACCAGTTTGGCACCCAGTGCCTAATCTAATAAATCTGAAGTAAGCCCAGCGCTATATAAATTGACACCCAATGTCTCATCGATTAAACCAAAGCAAATTGGCACCCAGTGCCTAATCAACTCAAGGTTGAAGTAATCTCTGAACTCTTCCTATCCTATGGCATGCCGTCTATATCCGGCTCAGCCCGATATAGTTAATAGAATTCATTTCACTTTTCAATACAACTAATGTCTCAATTTCATGAATATATATCATCACATATAAGTATATATTCAATTTGATAATAATCACATTGTTCTCAATACACATATATTCATAATCAATATATTTTATAATATACAAAATCAATCTATTTCATTTCAATTATGAATTTAATTCAATTCCCAAGTACCAAAGTACTCATCTCAAATGCTTACGCAAACAAATATATATGCAATAATCTACTATTTAATTCGGATTATAGAAACATAAACCGTGATTTTCAAGCTATTCGATGTCGATTTTATCCTTCTCCTTTTTACTCAAGGATTCAGATATGACATTGGCTATGGAATAAAACAATTAAATCACATTAATACTACATATTTCAAATTTCACATTAAATTTCAATTTTGACACTATATTTTGCTTATTTATCAATTTAGTCCCTGAACAGAGACTAATTTTAACCTTCACAATTAACTTCATATTTTTATAAAAATTTCACTCTAGACCACATTTAGATTCCAAATTCAACCCCACATTTTTAAATTTTTCACAATTCAGTCCCTATTGTTCAAAATCAACAATTAATTCCACAATTTAGTCCTTTTCCATTTCTAACTTAAAAATCTATCTATTTAATCCCTAATACTTAAACTATTCAACAATGTCAATATTTAAAATCTTGAACAATACTAAAAATTACAATATGAGTCGGGTAGCCCTAAGTACCGGGATTCTAAAAATATAAAATTATAAGCATAGGGACTAAATTGCACTAACCAATTTGGATTTGAACTTCCAAACCCCTAACCGTGTGTGACTTTTTCCTTTTTCTTTCTTTCTTTTGTTTGCATGTAACAGAGAATGAAACATTCTCTTTCTTTTGATTTTATTATTATAACTATTATTATTATTATTATTATAACTTAATATATAATATATATACATAATATACACATGCATAATCATTAAAACATGGCTAGTCACTATCCTAATATTTAATAAATGATATATTTGCTACTTTAGTCCCTTTAGCTTATTTCAATTTATAATTCAACTTTTAACCCTTATGAGATATAGTCCTTGAACCTTGATAACTCCTAATTTCACAAAATTCACTAATCCAAAAATTAATTGGCTATTAAGCTAGCCTTGTAAATAATTAATAAAAATTTTTGCGGGTCCGATTTAAAAAAATAGAGTCCCAAAAATATGTTTTTTGACACCCCCGACTATCGGGTCATTACAATTCTCCCCAATTAATTAAATTTCATCCCCGAAGTTTACCTAAAAAGAGGTGGGGTTATTGAGATCTCATCGTCTCTTCGGGTTCCCAAGTTGCTACCTCAACACTATGGCTACGCCATAGAACTTTTACTTACGCAATTCTTTCACCTCGTGAGCTAAAATTTCAATTGGTTCTTCTTCATAGGACAAGTCAAGTTGAATTTCAATTTCTTCCGTTGAAATAACATGAGACGGATCCAATCGATACCTTCTAAGCATTGACACATGGAAAACGTCTTGCATTTTCTGTAATTTCGAAGGCAAAGTTAACCGATACACAACTGGTCCCACTCTTTCAGTGATTTCATACGGTCCAATAAAACGAGAACTCAGCTTCCCTTTTTTGCTAAATCACAAAACTTTCTTCCAAGGTGACACTTTTTGAAACACCATGTCAGAGACAACAAACTCAATATCTCTATGTTTCAAGTTTGCGTATGATTTCTGTCTAACAAAAGCTATTTTCAATCTATCTCGAATCATCTTAATAATGTCTTTCGCTTCTTGAATTAAGTCCAGCCCAACAATTTTTCTTCCACACAATTCCATCCAACAAACAGGTGTTCGACACCTACGACCATATAAAGCTTCATACGGGGCCATTTGTGTAACACCCCTTACCCATTCCCGAGATCGGGACCAGGTACAAGGCATTACCAGACACATACTCGGACATTTTCGGGAAATACAGGTTATAAAGTTTTGTTCCAATTTGAACCCAATTTGTAACATCTCGAAATAGAGCCTAAATGGAATAGTGGTTGCGAAACCACAAATCTAAGATAGAAAAGTTTATTTCGACTAATTTTTATGATTTACTGAGTGATTAGATGCATGTGTTAGAGTATTGATAAGAAATTTTATAGATTGCATGTTTAATTTGCCTATTAGGGCTTATTTGTAGAAGTTGCTGTAATAGCCCGATTTAGGGCTTAAACGGAACGATGGTTTTAGAACCACAAATTTGAAGTCAAAAAATTTATTCCGATTAATTTTTAAGGTTTATTTAGTGATTAAAATATTGTGTAAAAATATCATTAAGTAATTTTACTGATAAGGTGCTTAATTGGACTTTTAGGACTAAATTGCAAAAGTTGCAAAATTTGTGTTCTAATTCATAAGTACTTGATTGAAATGGGAGTTTAAAGAGGAGATCCTTAAATGGTAATTAGACCATTATATTTCGTTTGGACAAAAATGGGCATGAATAGGACAAAATTTTAAAGAAAGACCTTAAAGGCATTTTAGTCATTTGGTAAATAAAAGAAATAAAAAGGGGAAAAAAAGCCAAAATTGACTCATCTTTTTCATGGAGGCTGAAATTAGCATGGGGGAAGCCATGTATAGGGTTTTAAAGCTTTCCAAGCTCAATAGTAAGTCCGTTCTGGCCCCATTTTTCAAGTTCTTTATGTTTTTAGAATCCCGGTAACTTGATTAAGCTTATTCTAGCAATAATTTAAGCTAGGGTTCATATTTGGAAAAATACCCATAGGTGAAATGTGTTTATTTTGATGTTTTACGGTAGAATATGAAGGCTTAATTATGTTAAACAACTTTTGTTAAGCGGTTTTTAAGCAAATATGAGTAAAACGGCTTAATTGGTAAAAGTTGTTATTGTTCATAACTATGTGTTAGAGTGAGAATTTGATGTTTCCATAGAAGGGAAAAATGATCAGCATGTCATAAAACATAAGACTAAGGGATGAAGTTTAATTCCCGAGCCTAGGGGAAAAAGTGTAAATATGCAAAAGTTTAGGGGCAAAATTGTAATTTTGCCAAAGTTTGAGTTAAGGACTGTTTTGAATAGTACATTAATTAAATATGTAAAATATGATGTTTTAGATCCCGAAAAATGAGATTTGAACCTAGAATGGGAGAAAAATCGAAAATTGGGAAAGTTGGTAAAATGGCCGTTTTAGTATCGAGGTAAGTTCATATGTATAATAAGCATTAATTTATGCATGTTTCAATGTAAAATTGATATAATTACTATGATTTCCGAGGTGTTGAAAGTAAGTATAATTATGATGATTTAAATGTTCAATATTAATTCGACATGGAAATGAGAAAGTATGTAAGTTTGTATGTAAATAATACATTATCTTTATTATGTTTTTATTTTTCAGCATATTTTATGTATTGCAGCTAATTTTTGAATCATAATTGACTATTGGAAGTATGGAATCAAGTATTAGAAAGAGAGAGAAATCCCGGTTGAACCTTTGGAAAGATTGGATGATACAGATGGTATGTAGCTAGGTCACATGTATGGTACTGAGTGCACATCATGTGTACAAGAGAGCTACAAGACATTATGATGTAGCTAGGTCACATGGGTAATACTATGTGTACACCATGTAGACAAGAGAGCTATGGGATATATGTAGTTAGGTCGCATGTGTGGTTCTAGGTGAAGGACACCATGTAGGCAAGAGAGCTATGAGATAAACTAGCTAGGTCACATGGGTGGTACTAAGTGTTCACCATGTGTACAAAAGAGCCAAAATTATGTGTACAATCGAGCTAGGTCACATGAGTGGTGCTAAGTGAAGGCCACTATGTGTACAAGAGAGCTTCGATTTTAAAGGTGGGCTATGTGCAATACCATCGCGTATCTGTTATTATTCCGAAGCGTTCAACTGGGAAATTGATTAAATGAAATTGTGTATGACTTTGTGATGATAAGTGTACGTATATACGTGTGTAACTTATGAGAAATATGCTCGATATGTGATTGGAAATTTGGAAAGATTGTTATGGGTAAGTGATGAATACAATTGAAGTGTGAAAGATCAAAATTGACAATAAAACTGTCCTAGATAGTTGTAGTGATGTGAATCTCAAAATTTACCAAAAATAGTAGAAATTGAATCAGATACTTAATGAGATATCAAATTAGAGCTTAATGAGTTTATTTTCATATAATAGAAACAGAGCAAGAAAAGGAATTCTATATTATGAGATATTTAAGTTTTTGAGAGACTGGTTCAGAATGGCTACGTGATCCCCTGTTCTGACATGGAAAATTTTTTAAAAATTGTACAAACATAATTAGGGGATATAATTTATATGCTTGAAATCCTTAATGAGTCTATTGTCAAATGAAATAAACTATAACATCCTTTGAATTCTGTACAAGGAGAAAATTGATTTGTAGTGAAGAGTGGTTAGAATAGTTGAGCAGTGAAATAGGGGTAACTTCAATGAATAAAATGTACTAATTGGCTAGACCAAAAATTATGAAAATTGTATGGTAAGAATATACGTGAATATAGTTTCAAGGAAAATTAACGGTTTGTAATTTGGAGTTCTGTAGCTCCAGAAATAAATAATTTAGCTGCTGGTACTCTGCTAGACAGCTTATTTTAAACCTGTTTATGATTGTAATAGTGAAAGTATGTGTATTTGTGATGGTAATATTCCGGGAACATATTGTGAATTTTTTTAAAGTATGATAATATATTGTTTATTAATATTTACATACTTTCTTACTAAGCTATAATGCTTACTCCCTTCCTTTCCTTTTTCCTATGATGTCCTAGATGTTAGCTCGAGTTGGAGGTCGCCGGAGGTTAAATCGCACTATCAAACTTTTGATTGATGTATAAAGGTTTTAAAGTATTTTTAAGTCTTTGGCATGTATGGAAACTCGTTTAATTGTTATTAAGTTGCTAGGAATTGGCCTAAAATACTGACCTATGTTAATTTAAGGTCTCTATTGTATAAAGTCATTTAATGTAGATAGTCTTGATTATATGTGTGGTTGAATTAAATCATGATATGGGCCTTGTAAGCTCTTTTTAGGGGACAACTTGAATGTGTTTGAAAAAGTTTTAAATTAAAGTGAAATTATGAATCAGTTTTTATACGATGATTAATGATTAAGTCCGGCAATGCCTCGTATCCTATTCCAGTGTCGAACACGGGTAAGGGGTGTTACATTTAGTGGTATCAGAGCTATGGTTTAGTCGGTCCTCGACTGACCTAGTATGTGTAAGAGTTAAGCTATACATGTCATATTGCTACTTGTGATAGCGTGATGCTTCCTGATCCCGATGAAATAGTTCTGTTGAGGCAGAAGTGTTTTCCAACCGAGCTACCATCGACAGTGTAAAAGGGTGTTAAGTAAGTTCGTATAATTTGGTGGATATATTGGTGTACTTAAATTGATCTTGGCGACTTGTGATGATATGTGTGAGATCAAGTGTAAAATGAAATAGATATAAGTGGAGAAATATAGAAAAGTGAAAAGAAACGAAAGTTTACCTCGTTATAAACTCATCCATGTTCGTTTGACACTAACATGATATTATGTGTCTAACTTATTTGACTAAGTGAATGTGATAAATAGATTTACTCAAATTTGTGGAATGTATGTTTGAGTGCATTTGTTTTAAAATATGAATATGTGTGTAAGTCTGTCTAAAGTAAATTATATAACTGTGATAATATTAAGATGAAATAAGACTCATAAAAGGTAAGAGTACTAGTTCATGATGTTTATGTGATAATGAATGAGTCATGAATAAGAATTTCTCTTGGAATATGAAAGATGAGATGAAGGGAAAGTTTATATTATGATAAGTGTTCATGTTGATTGGAAATTGTGTGATGCTATGAGTGTAACTTGTGAAATTAAATGAATGTTATGAGTAATTCTATTTGAGAATTATGAATGCATGTATAAGTGTATTTGTTTGTGTAAGATGATAGGAAGGTTGTGTAAAATGAATATGCATGTTGAGTTATTTGAAGCAAATTATATATATATTGCTGAGTGTTAAGTTATATGCATGAATATATAAGAGGCAAGTTAGAAGTGTTACAGCCTCACCGCCTTCCAATAAGATTAATTGACAATATGATAGCATTTGAGAATGGTTTAATAAATGAACTTAGTTGCAGAAAAGATGTCAGGTTAATATGAAGATTTTCTGAATTCTGAAATGTTACAGTTAAAAAAAGATTAGACTTAGTTAATTAACTCATCTAGGTATGATGCTTAAAGTATATGATTGCTGGATTTTTTTAAAAATAAATTTTGATTGTGAATAAGATAATGTGGATTTAGTAATGATAAAATTAGATGTAAGAATAATGATTGAGTCAGTATTAATAGCTGAATCTGAGTTTTTGGTTAAAAAAAAGTGAAAGCAAATGTGAGAATTGGAAATAGTTTTCGATTAATGTAAAGGTCATACTGAGTTGAAACTTAGTTATATTAAATTTCAATTTGATAGTGAGGTGATTTTGAAAGTACTGCTTTGAAGAAAATTTGTTTGGAGATATTTAAGAAATTTTGAGAAAAGATTTTGAATCTTTTAACTGGTAAGATTTCGGGGATGAAAATCCCTAAAGGGGGGAAGAAATGTAACATCTCGAAATAGAGCCTAAATGGAATAGTAGTTGCGAAACCATGAATCTGAGATAGAAAAGTTTATTTCGATTAATTTTTATGATTTACGAGTGATTAGATGCATGTGTTAGAGTATTGATAAGAAATTTTATAGATTGCATGTTTAATTTGCCTATTAGGGCTTATTTGCAGAAGTTGCTGTAACAGCCCGATTTAGGGCCTAAACAGAACGATGGTTTTAGAACCACAAATTCGAAGTCAAAAAATTTATTCTGATTAATTTTTAAGGTTTATTTAGTGATTAAAATATTGTGTAAAAAATATCGTTAAGTGATTTTACTGATAAAGTGCTTAATTGGACTTTTAGGACTAAATTGCAAAAGTTGCAAAATATGTGTTCTAATTCATAAGTACTTGATTGAAATGGGAGTTTAAAGAGGAGATCCTTAAATGGTAATTAGACCATTATATTTCGTTTGGACAAAAATGGGCATGAATAGGACAAAATTTTAAAGAATAAGGGCATTTTATTCATTTGGTAATTAAAAGAAATAAAAAGGAAAAATAAAGCCAAAATTGACTCATCTTTTTTATGGAGGCCGAAATTAGCATGGGGGAAGCCATGGCTAGGGTTTTCAAGCTTTCCAAACTCAATAGTAAGTCCGTTCTAACCCCGTTTTTCAAGTTCTTTACGTTTTTGGAATCCCGGTAAGTTGATTAAGCTTATTCTAGCAATAATTTAAGCTAGGGTTCATATTTGGAAAAATACCCATAGGTGAAATGTGTTTATTTTGATGTTTTATGGTAGAATTTGAAGGCTGAAATTATGTTAAACAACATTTGTTAAGCGGTTTTAAGCAAAAATGAGTAAAACGTCTTAATCGGTAAAAGTTGTTATTGTTTATAACTATGTGTTAGAGTGAGAATTTGATGTTGCCATAGAAGGGAAAAATGATCAGCATGTCATAAAACATAAGAATAAGGGATGAAGTTTAATTCCTAAGCCTAGGGGCAAAAGTGTAAATATGTAAAAGTTTAGGGGAAAAATTGTAATTTTGCCAAAGTTTGAGTTAAGGACTGTTTTGAATAGTACATTAATTAAATATGTAAAATATGATGTTTTAGATCCCGGAAAATGAGATTTGAACCTAGAATAGGAGAAAAATCGAAAATCAGAAAAGTTGGTAAAATGGCCGTTTTAGTATCGAGGTAAGTTCATATATATAATAAGCATTAATTTATGCATGTTTCAATGTAAAATTGATATATTTACTATGATTGCCGAGATGTTGAAAGTAAGTATAATTATGATGATTTAAATGTTCAATATTAATTCGACATGGAAATGAGAAAGTATGTAAGTTTGTATGTAAATAATACATTATCTTTATTATGTTTTTATATTTCAGCATATTTTATGTATTGTAGCTGATTTTTGAATCATAATTGACTATTGGAAGTATGGAATCAAGTATTAGAAAGAGAGAGAAATCCCGGTTGAACCTTTGGAAAGATTGGATGATACAGATGATATGTAGCTATGTCACATGCATGGTGCTGAGTGCACATCATGTGTACAAGAGAGCTACGAGACATTATGAAGTAGCTAGGTCGCATGGGTAATACTATGTGTACACCATGTAGACAAGAGAGCTACGGGATATATGTAGCAAGGTTGCATGCGTGGTTCCAGGTGAAGGACACCATGTAGACAAGAGAGCTTCAAGATAAACTGGCTAGGTCACATGTGTAACACCCCGATCCCGTGGCCGTTACCGGAAATCGAACACGAGGTGTTACCGAGCTTACTTCATTTATTTCCCCCAAATTTTTTTTTCCAGGCATGCTGGCTAACTGTGTCGTAGTCGCTTTAAAAATTATATCTTGAGTTCTAAAACTCAAAATCCAATTCTGTAAATTTTCCCTGAACCTAGACTCATATATCTATATGTTAGAATTTTTGTAGAATTTTTGGTTGGGCCAATTAGTACAGTTTATTCATTAAATTCTCCCCTATTTCAAGGTTCGACTATACTGACCTCTGTGCATTTCAACTTAAATATCTCCCTGTACAGGGCTTCAATGCCTATACTGTTTGTCTCTAATGAAACTAGACTCGATGATGAATCTGTACATATAAAGTACGACCTCTAATTATCTCGATAAAATTTATGGTAAATTTCCTAAGTCAGAACAGGGGATCCAGAAATCGCTCTGGCCCTGCTTCGCGAGAATTTAAACATCTCTTAACATATAGCTCATATGGTCGTTTCGCTTCTTCCGTATGAAAATAGACTCATCGATCTTCGATTACATAATTTATTAATTATTTAATTTCATTTCTAGTATTTTTAGTGATTTTTCAATCTCACATCACTGCTGCTGTTTGCATCTGTTACTAGAGTGAACTATGCCTATTTCATGATTTTCCTTGGTCTAACTAATAATTCATCATACATGTCACCAATTATGACCATGACTAGCCATGCCAGAGGCTAATCATCACCGACCATCTCCCTACTACACTATAGCCACATCATGAGTATAGCACGAAAATAAATCAGCCACGACATATGGCGTAATAATCGAGTAGACCTCAACCAATACTCAACCAAAACCGAATTACTAAGACTTGTGACCAAACATCATAAAACCAAATCCAACCGAACATTTATGCCATTTTCGCATGGCTAAAAGGTTACATACCAAATTTCAAACAAACATAATAGCCTATACATGCCGAAATGTTCTCCTAGACCAACTAAGAAGAAAATACCAAAAGTTGCTAGCCGGTGTGATGACTTCGACGACGGTCCCGAGCACACAAAATGGATCAAGAACCTAAATAAGCAACAAATAAGCACACCAAATGAGTACATAACTCAGTAATTCATAAGCACTACTCTACCGTCCAACAATAATAATCATAAGTGAAAAACAAATAATACAAAATCAATTTTTCCAACCATAACAAACTATGCTACAATTTCTTAAATTTTTGGTTCGATCTCATGCCAAGTCCTTCAATCAAATCAAATGCCAAGTCAGCCCAATCGATTTAGATCCATTTACTCAAGTTTGGAACAACGATGCACTAGATAAATTTATGCATACACCGCACAACCTCAATTTCGATATTTAGTTAGTAGCTCAATCACTTACCTCGTTCATGCACAATTTATATCAACAACCGAATGTTGCACACATAGTGCTTATTATGTTCGCACACATAGTGCCATAGTAAATCGCACACATAGTGCATTTGAGATTCCCTCATGCTTCAACCTCCCAATCGGCACACATAGTGCCACATAATTTTGCACACATAGTGCCCTATGTTGTTTCATCGTGGTAAAGCAATTTACTTAACTCAAATTGTACATATGGTCATATTAATAAGTAGGAGAATCACTCTGAAAAATATCTATCCAAGGAGTTCTCACAAAAGTGCTTAAGGACTTACCTTGTGTTGGGTATGACGGTTCCGACCGGCTACTCGATGTCCTTGGCTTTGCCCTTGCTTGATTCCCTTCTTTAACTTCTTAGGCTTAATAAATAAATTAACTAGTTTAATCATCTTGCTAAACATTTATAATTCAATTACACATGCATATGTATGTTTGTATATTCGCAACCACTCTTACTAATTACCCATTTAGTCGATTATACACATAATTAAAGGTAACATCACGAATGGGCATACTTATGTATATATATATATATACATAACTGAATGTGCACCAAAATTTGATTCAACATCACCTACATACTCACTTTGATGGCGAATATATATATACATGTACAATGTCATCTATAACATCATCCAAACACCTAAATTCTTCTCATGCACACTTGATCGACTTTTTCCCAATCTAGCATAGCTTCACCTCTATTTGTAATATCATATAGATCCACATGTGACTACATTTCTTAAGTTCAACATCTTAATGCCCATTATAGCCACTCCCATAATCTAAATCTAAAAATCGGCAACATCCCCTTTCAACTATGTTAGCCGAATACTCATTCTCTTCTTAGTCCTAAATTCAGCACCTCCAACAAAATGACTTAACAACTTCAACTTTCATGCTAACATAACAAGCAACTTAGCACATCCATATAACTAACATGTTAATAGCATCAAGGTATCAACTAAAATTTTTAAGCTTCTTTGTCAAATCCCAACTCTCCAACAACCCCAAATCCAACCATGGGATAGATAGAATTCAAACTAACAACCAAAAATATACATGAATTTAAAGGAATAACTTCAACATACCTCAACCTAGATACAAGTATGGCCGAACTTCTCCAAAGCTTTTCTCTCTTTCTTTTACTTGGTTTTTCGGCTAAAGGATAGCAAGGATGAACACACCCTTTTTTCTTGTTCATTTTCTTATTATTAATCTTTATTTCTCTTCTATTTTTATTACTTACCAATATTAAATAATAAACAACATAATCTTGGAAGAATGAAGCCATGCTTGGCCGGCCACTCAACATAATTTGGGCATTTTGACATGCAAACCCAAATTTTCATATTTCAATACTATTTGGTCCTTACTTATTTACCTATCAAAATTTTCTAAGTCTCTCAACTAAATCCTTTCAAGCAAGATTCACATTCCTAAGATAAAATTAAAACATCAAATTTTTATACAAGTACTACCACACATATAAGGTATGCAAATAAAATTTTAACTAAATTTTATGACTCGGTTTTGTGGTCCCGAAACCACATTCCGACTAGGGTCAAATTAGGGCTGTCACAACATGGGTGGTACTAAGTGTTCACCATGTGTACAAAAGAGCCAAAATTATGTGTACAATCAAGCTAGGTCACATGAGTGGTGCTAAGTGAAAACCACTATGTGTACAAGAGAGCTTCGATTTTAAAGGTGGGCTGTGCGTGATACCATCGCGTATCTGTTATTATTCCGAAGCGTTCAACTGGGAAATTGATTAAATGAAATTGTGTATGACTTTGTGATGATAAGTGTAAGTATTTACGTGTGTAACTTATGAGCAATATGCTCGATATGTGATTGGAAATTTGGAAAGATTGTTATGGGTAAGTGATGAATACAATTGAAGTGTGAAAGATCAAAATTGACAATAAAATTGTTCTGGATAGTTGCAGTGACGTGAATCTAAAAATTTACCAAAAATAGTAGAAATTGAATCTAAGACTGAATAAGATATCAAATTAGAGCTTAATGAGTCTATTTTCATATAATAGAAATAGAGAAAGCAAAGGAATTCTATATTATGAGATTTTTAAGTTTTTGAGAGACTGGTTCAGAATGACTACGTGATCCCCTATTCTGACTTGGAAAAATCATTAAAAATTGTAAAACAATAATTAGGGGATATAATTTATATTATTGAAATCCTTAATGAGTCTAGTTCCAAATGAAAAAAAAGATAACATCCTTTGAATTCTGTACGAGGAGAAAATTGATTCATAGTAAAGAGTGGTCAGAACAGTTGAGCAGTGAAATAGGGGTAACTTGAATGAATAAACTGTACTAATTGGATAGACCAAAAATTATGAAAATTGTATGGTAAGAATATACGTGAATCTAGTTTCAAGGAAAATTAACGGTTTGTAATTTGGAGTTCTGTAGCTCCAGAAATAAATAATTTAGCTGCTGGTACTCTGCTAGACAGCTTATTTTGAACCTGTTTATGATTGTAATAGTGAAAGTATGTGTGCTTGTGATGTAATATTTTGGGAACTTATTGTGACGTTGTTTAAAGTATGATAATATATTGTTTATTAATATTTACATACTTACTTACTAAGCTATAATGCTTACTCCCTTCCTTTCCTTCTTCCTATAATGTCCCAGATGTTAGCTCGAGTTGGAGGTCGCCGGAGGTTAAATCACACTATCAAACTTTTGATTGATATATAAAAGTTTTAAAGTATTTTTAAGTCTTTGGCATGTATGGAAACTCGTTTAATTGTTATTAAGTTGCTAGGAATTGGCCTAAAATACTGACCTATGTTAATTGAAGGTCTCTATTATATAAAGTCATTTAATGTAGATAGTCTTGATTATGTGTGTGGTTGAATTAAAGCATGATATGGGACTTGTAAGCTCTTTTTAAGGGACAGCTTGAATGTGTTTGAAAAAGTTTTAAATTAAAGTGAAATTATGAATCAGTTTTTATACGATGATTAATGATTAAGTCCGGTAATGCCTCGTATCCTGTTCCGGCATTGAACACCGGTAAAGGGTGTTACACAATCAAACAACATCTTAGTGTCCTTATTATGGGTCTACGAGGCCCAAAACATACATTGAAAATGGTCCGGGACTATACCAAGGACCTAAGAAAATTTTAAGAAAATTTCTAGCTTAATGTCTCACACGCCCGTGTGGAAACAATGCACACACCCGTGTGCTTTGGGACACGCCCGTGTCCCCTACCCATGTGAAATTAATTGAATTTATTTCCTATTTCGAACCTACAGGGGTTTTCACATGGTCTAGCACACGCCCATGTCCTTAGCCTATGTCCTCACACGGCCTAGACACGCCCGTGTGATTGCCCGTGTCCAAAAACTTAGACATTCTGTTTATGACGTCAGCATGCATTTAGGGGCACATGGCCAAGACACACGCCCGTGTGTTAGGCCGTGCCCTCCACATGGTTGAGACACACGGTCGTGTTTCTACCCATGTGTTTACTACCACGCATTCTGACTTAAAACTTTTTAGGTACAGGGGACACATGGCCGTTTCACATGCCTATGGGGCGGTCCGTGTGTCACACACGGCCTAGACACAAGCCCGTGTGTCTACCCGTGTGGACCTTGTTAGGCTATTTTCCAAGCCTTTGGTCACCCTCTATCATTCCCATACTCTTATATATTACCATAATACATAGCAAGGCCTAATTATACATCCCAAATGACCTTGATATATTTCATTGCATATAAACCTCATCTCATCGGTTTTATACATGCTAGGTTATTCTCTTTTGTATTAAGGATTTCTATGTAACATCCTGATTTTTGGGTTTTTCGCGATTCCTGATATTTTAAGTAAATTTCTAAAATTTGGTAGGTGATGATGGAATTCATAATTTGGGTGTGTAAATGGGCTTATGGAAGGCCCATGAGTTGGCCAAAACCCGGTGGAATTTTTAAATTTTGGACTTAGGAGTTAGGGGTTCTGGCTAGGTGCCCTTATATTAAGTTGTGGGTAAAGTGTATCACAAAAAGAGCTTTGGTAGAGTGGCAAGGGTGACGCCACTAAGCTCCTAAAAAGGTGGCTTGTGGGCATAGAGGAAGACCTGGGTTTGATTCCCTGTGTTGGCAAATAAGAGTATTTATTTTTGTGTGCAAGAAGGGTAAGTGTTGGAACTTAAGTGGATTCTATAAGAGGAGAGTTGGATCAAGTCAAATGCATAAATTAAGGAGGGATAAGGGGAGAGATTTTAGGGATGTGATAGGGAGATAGAGTTGGCCGAATAAGGGAGATTGGAGAGGGGATTTTCGGCAAAGGGGCATTAGGTTAGTAATTTCGGCATTAGGGTCTTAGTTGTGCCGATTTCTTCTTTGGTGTGTAGCCTTTTCTCTCTTTTCTTTTCCAGCCGAATCTACCTCCCTCCTATTCATTTTCTTCCTTTTTCTTTCTTTCAAATCAGCCCACTATTTCCTTTCATTCACCATTGTTTTCCTTATCTCTATTTTTGCCGAAGTGCAAAAAGCCGAATCGATGAAGATAGGGGTGCCGATTCTTTGTGACCAGCAACCTTTTCTTCCTTCTCAATAGTTGGCGTTCGATTCCCTTACCTTTTAGACATCCGGATTCAAGAGGAGAAAGACGTGGTAAGTGTTCAAACTCTAAACGATTCCTAGTGTAGCTTTGGCCAAAAGTCAAACTCCAAGTTTAGGGAGATGGCGAATATGGGCATAGACTCTATGGGGTCTTCTTTTAATATTTTCGGTTTATTTATTGAAGGAGCAGCAAGGTGTAGTGTCGATTTGGAGTAGCTTGGATCACGGAGTAGCTAGGCCTAGTCATCAATCGCGACAAAGGTAAGGTGCCTAAGGCCATTATGGATGGTGGCGAATGTGTAAGTGTTAATATTGGAAAGTTCTTGATTTGGTTCAATTATTGCGAGCTGATCTATTTAACAATTGATTATAGGAGAAATTGCATAGGAGATCTCGTCAAGGAATATCGCAAATCAGGTGTGTAACGAACCCTTTCATAGCTTAAAGCGATAAAATGTCGAAAAGCCGAAATGTCGAAATTCTGGCATTTCGAGGACTTGTGAGCAATGACGCTCACTAGTTAGTTAGAATCGATGAGACGGTGATCGAGAACGATGGAAACGGTAAGAATGTGATTTTGGCATTCTTGGTAAGTTGGGCCTCGAGGGGAAGTGGGGCCCATTGGGCTTTCGGCCCATTTGGGTAAAAATTGGTAGAAAACGGAAATTTGTTATATGGCATGATAATACTTGTAAAACCGTTATGGAATATAGGCTAAATGGGCCTAGATGACGAAATTGGCTAAGTAGGGCCCATTAGGGGTTTTAGGCCCAATAACTCGATTTTGCTAAAATGGGCCGAATCACTTGTTTGCACCCATGGACTGTTAGTAATCGTTAATGAACATGGAAACCCTAATTTTGGTAAAATTACGAGATTACTCTTATAATATGAAAATGACCGTTTTGCCCTAGGTAAAATGACCATTATACCCCTAGGGTTTATGTATGATTTTAATACATGGGATTTTGATAAATATGGTATGTATGATATGCACATGAAATGTATGCTATGCACATGATATGTATGATATGCACATGAGGTAATCATAAATGCATTGGGTTGGGTTTTATATGGATAGAGGAAGTGAAAAGGGCTTATGCCCCGATTATCAAAAGGGCTTATGCCCGATTATCAAAAGGGCTTATGCCCCGATTATAAAAGGGCTTATACCCGATTATTGAAAGGGCTTTTGCCCGATTATTAAAAGAGGCTAGGCCTCGGTTATATGATAAAGCACTATCTTTGCCGATGGAGAGTATTGCGGGGTGGGTCGAGTTAATCCCCACATGGTGTGTTGGTTGGTACAGTGGAGAGTAGCGGATGGTGGGTTGAGTAGTCTCCCCAAATGGGTTGCATTCTTTCATTGAAATTATATGTGATATTGAAATGGGCCTAAGGGCCATACTGTTTTCGATAAAGGCTTGACCCGATAA
This sequence comes from Gossypium arboreum, assembly GCF_025698485.1. Taxonomy (NCBI): domain Eukaryota; kingdom Viridiplantae; phylum Streptophyta; class Magnoliopsida; order Malvales; family Malvaceae; genus Gossypium; species Gossypium arboreum. Next base: position 71,612,007 of record NC_069075.1, read on the forward strand.
TATGAAATATGAAAAGGCTTGACCCGTGTTATGGAATATGAAACATGAAAAGGGCTATGGCCCAAGATATGTTGAGATTGGATTTGAGCTTAGACCCAACAGTCATTATTGTTTTTGGGCTCGAAAGGGCTTGTTGCACATGAGTTTCCAAACTCACCCCCTTTCCTTAACCTTGCGGTGAGCCTTGATGTGGGGACTTGGTAGGAGAGGATTGAGTGGCCACAGTGATCATCTTTGGGCTTTTAAATAAGTGTTGGTTTTCATTTAATTTCCTTTAATTATTATTTATTTTGGGTTATAATAAGGCCAATTTTAACTTTCCTTTTATTTCTTTTGAATTATTTTAATTTTAATAACTTTAAAATTGGTTAATAATTATTCAAATGGGCTAGACTTAGGGCGTGTTTTCAAAATGATACTTGTTTTCAAAATATCTCAACACCACGATTAATCGATTTATCAAAGACGTCCAGTTAAACAAATTTAAACTCGATATAACAAAGTGTGGCTATGGTTGTCGGCATGTCTAGGATTGGATCCAATTAAAGAGCTTGGTACTTAGCGACCTTCATGGCTCACCTCCTCTGTCTCGGATACCTACACGGTGCCCGGCTTCCATACACTTTGTTAACTCAATAAAATGTATGGTTTTAAAACACTAAAACGGGCGTGGGTTTTCAACTCCAATGTGGCACGTCAGATTCGGCCATAACGTCTGGGCCGGGTTTGGGGTGTTACATTTAGTGGTATCAGAGCCTAGGTTGCAACAACTCGGCTGTGGATCGGTCCGAAAATCTATTTGAAAACTTAGGCACGAGAAGGGTATTTTTGGAAATGGTTTCGAAAAGTTCATTTTAAAGATGTTTTATGGAAAATATATGTTAAAAAGGTACCATCTTTCTGTTTTAATCAAGAGTTCAAAATAAAGGAGTTTTCAAATCAAAGTTTTCAAATTTCTATTTTCGATTATCAAAAACATGGTTTTTTTTTGGAGAAAGAAGTGGCATCTGAATCCCGGCACCAAGTCTGTAAGTATATTTTCCTTACAATATATGATATTGATATGATATTATGAATAGTCTTTGAGACCCTACTATGATACTTTAGCTAGGGTAGAGTCAGAAACAGTAGGAATGAGGCCGTAGCTAGGCTACGATGATCTGAAAAATCTTTGAACTGCTATATCTACATAAGACATTTTCTTAATAAACAATGGAACATTATACTAATTTCATAAAATTCGTAAATCGGATAATTCAATATGAGTACTAGAGGAGCGTGGGGACGAGGCCGCGGGACGTGGTCGCGGAAGGGTGCAAGCTGAATCTTCATCCTCGGGGCATAGGCCACCGAGGAGCCACCGTGCCATAAGCAACGGAGACCGGTCTTATGATCGGGTGCGGGGATGACGCTTTATCCCAAGCCATGTTAAGGGTTTTAGAAAGAGTGGCTGGAGCTAATCTTGGGACGGTGAATAGGGGTCTATATCGGAGCGACTCAAGACCAACGAGCGAGGTATTTAGGGGTGTATCTGGAGTGGCCCGAATGTGGCGTAATATTGGTGGAGGCTCTGAGCGGATCATGGACGATCTAGGCGCTTTCGGTGGAGCAAAAGTGAAAGGAGCGTGTCATTTGCTACGTGATTTAAGCATACCGATGGTGGATCACCGTAAGGAGAGTACCCCAATTGAGCAAGTAACACGGGAATTGTTCAAAGCGCCTTTAAAGGGAGGTATGTTGGAGCAAGCTATGTGGATGCTCGTCGAAAGGAATTCTTGAATCGACTCAAGGTGATAAGGCATAGGCAGTATGAGGCGAAATTTTTGAGGCCGAGTCGATATGCTAGTGGTATAGTGGCAATGAATATGAGCGATGTCCGCTTCGAGGATGGTCTCCGCGATGAGCTTAGGATATTGATAGCTCCACGGAGGGAGCGTGGTTTTGCTGCATTGGTAAAAAGGCTAAGATAGCCGAGGAGGTGAAGTGAGTGAGTGACAGAATCGTGAGAAGGATCAACCTGATTCAAGAGGGATTTGAGACCCTCGAGTGCCACGAATCAAAGTGTTAAAAGAGCAAGGATGGAGGAACCGGTTCGAGCGGTTCGATAAATACTTATAGACCGCAGCTTGCGGGGACTGTGGTAGGGTGCATATGGGGAGTCTTTGAAACGAATGGAGCATGTTTTCGATGTGGGTCAAAGGAGCATAAGTTCGAGAGTGTCCTCGTAGGACATTTCGGAGCTAGCGGCGAGCAAAGGGATGTCCAACCACGGCGAGGAGGACCACCACCACAGAGGGGTCGGGGCAAGGTAGAGGTGGCAATGGTAATGGCCGAGGGCGTGGGGCACTGGCGGAGGTGCTGGTCATCTTGGCTCGACAACCAGATTGGTTTATCTTTGCGACGTCGTGAGGAGGGTGGCGCTCGATGTTATAAGCGATACGTTCTTCATTCATAGCATGCCTTACACTTCTTTGATTGATGTGGGTTCCACCCACTCGTATGTTGCTTGTGATGTATCTGGGGCTTTGGATGTGCTTCCTGAGAAGGCTGTGAGTGGGGTATCAGTAATAAGTCCATTGGGACATTCGGTTAAGGTAGATAAAATTTTTAGGGCAGTACCGTTAGTGACACAAGATAAAATCTTTGAAGGAGATTTGATGGAGCTGCCATTTTGGGATTTTGATCTTATTTTGGGAATGGATTGGTTAATTAAGCACAAGGCGACGTTGGATTGTGCTGCAAAGAGGATGGTACTAAGAACTGTCGAAGATGAAAAGATAATGGTCATAAGGGAACGAAGGGATTATTTATCCAATGTTGTTTCGGCGTTAAGAGCTGAGAAGTTGATCCGGAAAGGTTGTGAGGCGTACTTGGCCTTTGTAAGTCAAACAGGACTTGAGGAGATAACGGTGGAGTCGGTTAGGACTATTAAGGAATTTCAGGATGTATTTCCAGATGAACTTCCTGGATTACCCCCGAGCAGAGAAGTCGAGTTTGGAATCGACTTACTACCTGGAACAGCTCCTGTGTCCATTGCGCCTTATCGGATGGCACCAAAGGAGTTGGTAGAATTGAAAGCTCAGATTCAAGAGTTATTGGATAGAGGGTTTATAAGACCAAGTGTTTCTCGATTGGGTGCACCGCAGTCTGTTCAGTAAGAAGAAAGATGGGACTATGCGAATGTGTATTGACTATCGGCAGTTGAATAAGCTGACTATCAAGAACAAGTATCCGTTACCAAGAATCGATGATCTGTTCGACCAATTAAAAGGAGCCTCGGTGTTTTCTAAGATCGACCTTCGGTCGGGATATCATCAATTAAGAGTTAAAGAGGGGGATATTTATAAGACGGCGTTCAGGACTCGATACGGTCATTACGAGTTTCTGGTAATGCCATTTGGGTTGACTAATGCACCGGCAGCATTCATGGATTTGATGAATCGGGTATTCCAGCCATACTTGGATCAGTTTGTAGTCATTTTTATTGATGATATCTTGGTGTATTCGGAAGCGAAGAGAAGCATGATGAGCATCTTCGTGTAATCGCAAGTGTTAAGGGAGAAGCAACTTTATGCAAAGTTTAGTAAGTGCGAGTTTTGGTGAAGGAAGTTACCTTCTTAGGGCATGTTGTGTTTCTTGAAGGGATCAAGGTGGACCTCGAAAGATTGAAGCAATCTTGGAATGGAAGCCACCGAAGTCGATAATGTAGATTCAAAGTTTTACGGGGTTGGCGGTTATTATCGGAGATTCGTGGAAGGATTTTCGTGATGGCAAGACCGTTAATCTAAACTTATAAGGAAGGGAGCACCTTTTGTTTGGACAGATAAGCAGCAAGAGGCTTTTGAGAAGTTGAAGAAGGTTTTGACGGAAGCGCCAGTATTGATTCAGCCAGAGGCTGGTAAGGATTTCACTGTGTACAGCGATGCGTCACATGTAGGTTTGGGCTGCGTGTTGATGCAAGAGGGTAAAGTGGTCGCTTATGCTTCACGACAGCTTAAGCCACATGAGGTGAACTACCCTACGCATGACTTGGAATTGGCAGCGGTAATCTTTGCACTTAAGATATGGAGGCATTACCTATATGGAGAGAAATGCATCATCTATACGGATCACAAGAGTCTTAAGTACTTGCTGACTCAAAAGGAGCTGAATCTTAGGCAGTGAAGGTGGATAGAGTTGTTAAAGGACTATGACTATTCGATTGAGTACCACCCAGGTAAGGCGAATGTCGTGGCTGATGCGCTAAGTCGAAGAGCTGTGGCAGAATTAAAGGCGATGTTTGCTCGTCTAAGTTTGTATGCCGACGGGAGTTTGTTGGCGAGTTACTGTGTGAGACCGACTTGGGTAGAACAGTTAAAGAAGCAACAGTTGGAGGACGAGTCGTTAGTTGCTCGGTTTCGGCAAGTTGAGAAGGGGGAGAATCCTGACTTTGGGTTAAATAGTGAGGGAGTTCTTTGTTTTCGAGGAAGAATTTGTATGCCGAAAGACTCCGACTTGAGATTGATGATTTTGAAAGAGGCACATAATGGACCTTGTGCTATGCATCCAGGAGGGAGTAAGTTGTATCGAGACTTGCGAGAGCAATATTGGTGGCCTAGGCTTAAGCGAGAAGTGACCGAATTTGTTGGGAGATGTTTGACATGTCAACAAGTGAAGGCCGAGCATCAACTACCTTCGGGATTGTTACAGCCGGTAAAGATACCACTTTGGAAGTGGGAAAGGGTAACTATGGACTTTGTAAGTGGGTTGCCGTTGACACCTTCTAAGAAGGATTCGGTTTGGGTGATTGTGGATAGACTCACGAAATCTGCTCATTTCATACCTGTCCGAACCGATTACTCACTTCAGAAGTTGGCCAGATTGTATGTGGCGGAAATAGTACGGTTGCATGGTGTGCCATATCGATAATTTCAGACCGAGACCCAAGGTTTACATCTCGATTTTGGTAGAAGTTACATGAGACATTGGGAACGCGATTGGATTTCAGTACGGCTTTTCACCCTTAGTCGGATGGGCAGTCAGAGAGGGTTATTCAGATTTTAGAGGATATGTTGAGGGGTTGTGCTATTGAGTTTAGAGGCAGCTGGGAGGACCAATTGCCCTTAGCGGAGTTCGCGTATAACAACAGTTACCAAGCAAGTATTCAGATGGCTCCATATGAGGCATTATATGGGCGAAGGTGTCGCTCGCCTACTTGTTGGGCAGAATTGGGGGAAAGGCAAATACTTGGACCAGAGTTGGTGGCAGATACTGAAGACAAGATTAAGGTAATCAGGAAGAGGTTAAAAGAGGCGGCGGATCGACAAAAGTCTTATGCCAATCTGAAGCGTAAGGATATTGAATATGCGGTAGGAGACATGGTCTTTTTGAAAGTTTCGCCTTGGAAGAAGATCTTGAGATTTGGTAAGAAGGGTAAGTTGAGCCCACGGTTTATTGGGCCTTACCGAATCATTAAGCGGATAGGGCCGGTGGCTTATCAGCTAGAGTTACCTCCAGAACTGGATCGCATTCACGATGTCTTCCATGTGTCCATGCTAAAGCGATATCGTTCGACCCAACTCATATCGTGCGGTTGTAGAAATTGAGGTACAGTCGGATTTGACCTTTGAAGAGGAACCTGTGCAAATACTTGATCGTGAAGTCAAGGTGTTGAGAAGGAGGTCAGTCCCGTTGGTGAAGGTACTTTGGAGGAACCATGGCAAGGAAAAAGCTACTTGGGAGACCGAAGAGGCAATGCATCAGCAGTACCCTCAACTGTTTGGATCAGGTAAATTTCGAGGCCGAAATTTCTTTAAGGAGGGTAGAGTTGTAACATCCTGATTTTTGGGTTTTTCGCGATTCCTGATATTTTAAGTAAATTTCTAAAATTTTGTAGGTGATGATGGAATTCATAATTTGTGTGTGTAAATGGGCTTATGGAAGGCCCATGAGTTGGCCAAAACCCGGTGGAATTTTTAAATTTTGGACTTAGGAGTTAGGGGTTCTGGCTAGGTGCCCTTATATTAAGTTGTGGGTAAAGTGTATCACAAAAGAGCTTTGGTAGAGTGGCAAGGGTGACGCCACTAAGCTCCTAAAAAGGTGGCGTGTGGGCATAGAGGAAGACACAGGTTCGATTCCTGTGTTGGCAAATAAGAGTATTTATTTTTGTGTGCGGGAAGGGTAAGTGTTGGAACTTAAGTGGATTCTATAAGAGGAGAGTTGGATCAAGTCAAATGCATAAATTAAGGAGGGATAAGGGGAGAGATTTTAGGGATGTGATAGGGAGATAGAGTTGGCGAATAAGGGAGATTGGAGAGGGATTTTCGGCAAGGGGCATTAGGTTAGTAATTTGGCATTAGGGTCTTAGTTGTGCCGATTTCTTCTTTGGTGTGTAGCCTTTTTCTCTCTTTTCTTTTCCAGCCGAATCTACCTCCCTCCTATTCATTTTTCTTCCTTTTTTCTTTCTTTCAAATCAGCCCACTATTTCCTTTCATTCACCATTGTTTTCCCTTATCTCTATTTTTGCGAAGTGCATAAAAAGTCGAATCGATGAAGATAGGGGTGCCGATTCTTTGTGACCAGCAACCTTTTCTTCCTTCTCAATAGTTGGCGTTCGATTCCCTTACCTTTTAGACATCCGGATTCAAGAGGAGAAAGACGTGGTAAGTGTTCAAACTCTAAACGATTCCTAGTATAGCTTTGGCCAAAAGTCAAACTCCAAGTTTAGGAGATGGCGAATATGGGCATAGACTCTATGGGGTCTTCTTTTAATATTTTGGTTTATTTATTGAAGGACCAGCAAGGTGTAGTGTCGATTTGGAGTAGCTTGGATCGCCGGAGTAGCTAGGCCTAGTCATCAATCGCGACAAAGGTAAGGTGCCTAAGGCCATTATGGATGGTGGCCGAATGTGTAAGTGTTAATATTGGAAAGTTCTTGATTTGGTTCAATTATTGCGAGTTGATCTATTTAACAATTGATTATAGGAGAAATCGCATAGGAGATCTCGTCAAGGAATATCGCAAATCAGGTGTGTAACGAACCCTTTCATAGCTTAAAGCGATAAAATGCCGAAAAGCCGAAATGCCGAAATTCTGGCATTTCGAGGACTTGTGAGCAAGCGAATGCTCATTAGTTAGTTAGAATCGATGAGACGGTGATCGAGAACGATGGAAACGGTAAGAATGTGATTTTTGGCATTCTTGGTAAGTTGGGCCTCGAGGGGCCGAAGTGGGGCCCATTGGGCTTTCGGGCCCATTTGGGTAAAAATTGGTAGAAAACGGAAATTTGTTATATGGCATGATAAGACTGTTAAAACCGTTATGGAATATAGGCTAAATGGGCCTAGATGACGAAATTGGCTAAGTAGGGCCCATTAGGGTTTTAGGCCCAATAACTCGATTTCGCTAAAATAGGCCGAATCACTTGTTTGCACCCATGGACTGTTAGTAATCGTTAATGAACATGGAAACCCTAATTTTGGTAAAATTACGAGATTACTCTTATAATATGAAAATGACCGTTTGCCCCTAGGTAAAATGACCATTATACCCCTAGGGTTTATGTATGATTTTAATACATGGGATTTTGATAAATATGGTATGTATGATATGCACATGAAATGTATGCTATGCACATGATATGTATGATATGCACATGAGGTAATCATAAATGCATTGGGTTGGGTTTTTATATGGATGGAGGAAGTGAAAAGGGCTTATGCCCCGATTATCAAAAGGGCTTATGCCCGATTATCAAAAGGGCTTATGCCCGATTATAAAAGGGCTTATGCCCGATTATTGAAAGGGCTTTTGCCCGATTATTAAAAGAGGCTAGGCCTCGGTTATATGATAAAGCGATTATCTTGCCGATGGAGAGTATGGCGGGGTGGGTCGAGTTAATCCCACATGGTGTGTTGGTTGGTACGGGTGGAGAGTAGCGGATGGTGGGTTGAGTAGTCTCCCAAATGGGTTGCATTCTTTCATTGAAATTATATGTGATATTGAAATGGGCCTAAGGGCCATACCGTTTCTGATAAAAGGCTTCGCCCAAGAATATGAAATATGAAAAGGCTTGACCAGTGTTATGGAATATGAAACATGAAAAGGGCTATGGCCCAAGATATGTTGAGATTGGATTTGGGCTTAGACCCAACAGTCATTATTGTTTTGGGCTCTGAAGGGGCTTGTTGCACATGAGTTTCCAAACTCATTTCTTTCCTTAACCTTGCAGTGAGCCTTGATGTGGGGACTTGGGCCGGAGAGGATTCAGAGTGGCCACGGTGATCATCTTTGGGCTTTTAAATAAGTGTTGGTTTTCATTTAATTTCCTTTAATTATTATTTATTTTTGGGTTATAATAAGGCCAATTTTAACTTTCCTTTTATTTCTTTTCGGAATTATTTTAATTTTAATAACTTTAAAAATTGGTTAATAATTATTCAAATGGGCTAGACTTAGGACGTGTTTTCAAAATGATACTTGTTTTCAAAATATCTCAACACCACGATTAATCGATTTATCAAAGACGTCCACTTAAACAAATTTAAACTCGATATAACAAAGTGTGGCTATGGTTGTGGGCATGTCTAGGATTGGATCCAATTAAAGAGCTTGGTACTTAAGCAGCCTTCATGGCTCACCTCCTCTGTCTCGGATACCTACCTGGTGCCCAGCTTCTATACACTTTGTTAACTCAATAAAATGTATGGTTTTAAAACACTAAAACGGAACGTGGGTTTTCAACTCCAATGTGGCACGTCAGATTCGGCCATAACGTCTGGGCCGGGTTTGGGGTGTTACATTCTATGTCTTACAACACAATTAAGATTGGCTCATTATCTTAACTCATTGCCAAATTGTGGCCTAACCACCCCATGTGATTTGGTCATATTACATATGACTAATTGTAACACACTGTATTTAATCATTACAAGAACATTGGAACATGATCATGCACAATTTGGTAGGTCGTAACCTATGCCAAAATGAGTCAATTCCTATGGCCATATACAAGTGAATATGTATTCTTTTATAAGCCTTCATATTGGCTAATCAAATGACACATATAACAAAATAACAAAAGCCCTATACATGCCATTGAACAAAAAAAAAAGTATCTATATACCAAATCTCGACAAGATGATAGTGTGTTGATTCTCCAACCGTCTTCCAACCTCTACGAGTCCTCGAGCTCTATAAGATAGGGAAAAGAGAGGGGTAAGCATTTACATGTTTAGAAAGCCCGAATAACTGGAAAGTAAACTTACCGATTAGTTAGCATACATCCATATTAGGCAATGAAACCAACAAGCATGAGTAAGTTTTCCCCATCACATGCACTCAATTGACAAGTTAGTCTTATAACAATACACCATGTAAATTTGTCTTAGGTGAGCTCATCATCCAACAATTTCATTTTTATATCTCATGTTAATCCCGTTGAGTTTCTCGAAAATTTTGATGGATTATCCATTTACCGTCGAGTCATAAGAGCGATCATCTCAAGTACGTACTCCTGCGAACCTCACATCTTACAGCGAGATTACCAGTCCAGGCTAAATCCCCCGCAATATAAACCCATAGGGTGATGTCGGGATTACCAGTCCAGGATAAATTCCTTATAGCGACAAACACCCTTAATGTGCTCGGATTTGAATTACCAGTCCAGGCTAAATTCAGACCCTCATCGGATTACCTGTCCGGGCTAAATCCACAATGCACACAAATTCTTTGCGAGGCTCAATCACTCAAGGAACACCCATCCGAGCTGGATCCTTTCTATATTTGAGATCAATGGATTACTCGTTTGGGCTAAATCATTTTTTTGCAACATATGCAAGATCTCAAGTCATGTAAGCCATGGTTTATCCATCGAATTTCCATTTTTACTTCAACCAGGACATTTATTATCATATCATTATTATTAACATATTTAATGGATTTTCATGCCATCATTATAACCAATTATCATACATTCATAACACATGCAATTAGGCATATTAATAGTTTACTTAAAGTCATTCAAACTTACCTGGTATTCGTTTTGGTTCCACGTTTCGGTTATTCCGAAACCTTTCGTTTCCCTCGATCGACCTCCGGAATTTATTCCTCAGGATCTATAACAATAAAAATGAATTATTAATACCTCACATTATACTTTTCGAGTCTAAATTTCACCCCCGGACAAAATGACCGTTTTGCCCCTAACCTTTCACATTATTTACGATTTAGTCCCTAGGCTCATATGATGAAATGCATGAATTTTCTACATTACCCAAGCCTAGCCAAATGTTCTTTCCTCTTATGGAAGCCCACAATTTTCCATTAATTCACATTTCTACCACATATTTTACACTTTTTGCAAAAAGGTCCTTTTAGGGGTTTTTCATGAAAATCACCTAGAAAAAGATGTTTAACACACATCCAACTTTCATATTCCTCCATAAAACATCAAATAATAAACATGTCACACATGGGTCACTTTGCAAACATGAACCCTAACTCAAAATATGGGTAGAAATGGAGAGAGCAAACTACTGGGATTTCAAAAATACGAAGAACATTAAAAACGAGGCTTGGGAACACTTACTATTGAGCTTGAAAATGTTGAAAACCCTAGCTATGGAGGGCTTGAGAAATTTGGTTGGATGAGGGAGACAAATGGCTGATTTTTGCCTCCATTTTCCTATTTTTTTCATTAATTAGCCAAATGACCAAAATGCCCTTAAGCCCTTTCTTTAAAATTTTATCCATACATGCCCATTTTTGTCCAAAAACTTAGAAATTGGGAAAATTTCTTGTTAAGGACTTCTAATTAATAATCTAAAGCAATTTCATACAAATTGCTTCTAGAATCCAAGTTTTGCACTTAATTCAATTTGGTCCTTATTTTCCAATTGGACACCTTAATCATAGAATTTCTTCATGAAACTTTAACACATGTATATTTTCATATTCTAGACCTCATAATAATCATAAAATAAATATTTTAGTGTTTGATTTGTGGTCTCGAAACCACTGTTCTGACTAGGCCCTACTTTAAGATGTTACAATTTGAATACTCGATTGGAAACTATTATTATATACGAATTCGACCAAAGGTAAATAACATTCCCAACTTGATTAAAAATTGTTTACATAAGTGTGAAGCATATCTACCTAAATCTGAATAACATGTTCAGATTGTCTGTCTATCTGCGGGTGAAAGGCTGTGCTGGAATTGAGCTCGTATGAAGAGATTCATGCAATTGTTTCCAAAATCTCAAAGTGAAATGCGGATCTCAATCAGAGATAATTTACATAGGGGTACCGTGTAATCTCACAATTTCTAGAATATACACTTCAATAAGTTTTTGAAATGACCAATCAGCCCTGACTACAAAAAAATGGGCCGATTTTGTAAGTCAATCAACAATCACCCACGCAGCATTTTTCTTGCTTGGAGATAAAGGTAATCTAATTACAAAATCTATCGTGATGTGTTCCCACTTCCACTCAGGAATAGAAATTAGCTGAAGTAATCCAGTGGGAACTTGATGTTCTGCCTTAACTCGTTGACAAATTAAGCATTTAGCTACATACTCGATCACTTCTCTTTTCATTCCTGGCCACCAATAAGATTCTAGCATATCATGATACATTTTCATTCCTCTAGGATGCAAAGCAAAAGGACTATCATGAGCTTCGTAAAGTATCAACTCTCTTTATTCTGCAACATTTGGAATACAGATTTGATTTTGAAATCTCAAACAATCACAATCATCAATATTGAAACTTTCTATTGCACCATTTTGAACCATTTCTCTATTCTTCACTAACTTGGCATCATCTAATTGTGCTACTTTAATCTAATCAAACAACACCGCTTGACCTTCAACTCGGCCAACAAGCTTCCATCATCATTGATACTAAGTTGAGTAAACATTGCTCGCCACTCAACAGCTATCTTCCTGCTCAATGCCTCGGTTACGGCGTTAGCTTTAGCAGGATGATAATAAATAACACAATCATAATCTGTTAAAAGCTCGACCCAACTTCGTTGTCTCAAATTCAACTCCTTTTGTGACAAAGGGTGTTTAAGACTCTTGTGATTGGTATAGAAGTGACACTTTTCACCATACAGATAGTGTCTCTTGATCTTTAGAGCAAAGACTATAGTAGCTAACTCTAAGTCGTGCGTCAGATAGTTATGTTCAGGCGTTTTCAGTTGACGAGACGCATACGTAATCACTTTCTCGTCTTGCATCAAGACACAACCAAGACCACTCAACGAGGCATCACTGTAGACCACAATTTTTTTTTCAATTCCAGTAAAGTTAAAACTGGCGTCTCAGTCAGCATCTGTTTTAACTTCTCAAAGCTCTTTTGACATTCATTGCTCCAAATGAATTGAACATTTTTATACAACAGCTTTGTCACCAGCAAAGCTATCTTGGAAAATCCATTTACGAATCTTTTGTATTAACAAGTTGGCCCAAGGAAACTGCAAATTTTTTACACATTCCTCGGTGATTTCCATCGAGCAATAGCCTCAAGTTTTTTTGAATTAACTCTAACACCATCCACTGAGATAACATGCACCCAAAAATACAACTTTCGAGAACCAAAATTCGCACTTGCTAAGCTTTCCATATAATTGTTTCTCTCACAATAATTGCAAAACAATTCTGAGAAGTTGCTCATGCTCAAATTCAAAATTTCAATAGATCAAGATGTTGTCAATGAAAACTACCACAAATTGCTCCAAATATGGTTGGAAAATATGGTTCATGAGGTCCATGAATGCCGTCAGAGCATTAGTCAACCAAAAAGGTATCACTAAAAATTCATAGCGGCCATAACGTTGTACAAAATGTTGTCTTAGGTACGTCACTATCTTTCACTTTCAACTGATAGTAACCAGATCTCAAATCAATCTTAGAAAAGACAAAAGCTTCTTTTAGGTGATCAAACAAGTCACCAATACGAGGTAGGGGGTCCGATTCTTAATTGTCAACTTATTCATTCGTCGATAGCCTATACAGAGTAGCATCAAGCCATCTTTGTAACACCCCTTACCCGTATCCCAAGCCGGAATAGGGTTTGAGGCATTACCATACTTACGTCATAACATTTAAATACATTCAAATCATACATTTTGCATATAATTTAAAACCCTTATCATTTACAATCATATTGTCCCTTACTAAGCTCATCACAGCCTTAAAACATGCTCAGAAGAGGTTTGGGACTAAACCAATGACATTTGAAACCTTTTGGAAACTTAGAAAATTTTCATCTCTGCAAGGGTCACATGCCCGTGTACCCCGGCTGTGTGCCTCACAGGGCACCAGACACACCCATGTGATCCGGTCTTGCAAAAACAGAGTATACATACTGACTTTCACCCACAGCCAACAGACACGCCAGTGTGCTATGGCCATGTGATACTTAGCTAGCTACTAACTTAAGCCCACGGCCATATGACACGCCCATGTGTCTTAGCCGTGTGGTCTTAAGAGGTTACTACTTTGCATACATGGCCACAAGGCACGCTCGTGTGCCCTGGCCGTGTGGCACAATGCAGGCTTGGTTTAAGCCAAAATTGCCACCCCTTTTTGGGTCATTCCTACAAGCAACATAAAACAACATTTATACCAGAATTTTTAGCCAATTCCATGCTCAAAATATACTTTACTATAACTAAATCATCATCATTCAATAACTTATTCAAATCCATACCAAAACTAAGCACAAACATATCATTTGCTAGCAAACTCTCATGGCATAACATATATACATATCAAAACTTAAATACATATAAACATTCTAGCCTATACATGCCATATACCAAGCCCCAAAGTGTAAAAATACCGAAAATCAATAGTAGGATAGTGTGATGCGATCTCCGTTGACTTCCAACCCGAGCAAACTTCCGAAACATTATAAAATATAGAAAAATAACACAAAGTAAGCTTTACAGCTTAGTAAGTTCATAATTCAAAGAAATAGAGCTTATAACTTCAATTTATAAGCATAAACCATTTAAGTCAATCCAACATGTCTTGGCCTTAGCCTAAAACAACATTAGCTTTTAAATTTTTATTATCACATGAACTAGAAAATTATCATAAAGCATTATGACCTGAGTTTACATTTCTTATGCGTATTCAGATATCAAGCACATAGCTTAATATCTTTAAATCGTCCAAAAACTTATTCTTTTCCATGCTTTCAATAGCAATTCAAATCTAAGAATTTTCCAATCTTTACCCTTTTCTCGTAACCATTAAGCCACAATTTAAATGCATAAAAATAGAGCATATCTCAACTCATTTTGACCCAAAAGCCTAACATGTAATCATCAACCAGATATATTATTCAATCACTATTCATTTCACAATGATCATGAACTTACCATTTTCATAGATTAATACTCAATTGAATTTTCATACATACCTGTACCATATTGTACCAATTTTCGTGCATACCTGTACCATATTGTACCAATTTTCGTAGATACCTGTATCATCTGGTACCAATCTCATACTCAATCACATCTTTCATTTACCCGTTGAATATTCAATGTATCGACACTAGATGCCATACCCGATGCCTTGCACACTAAGTGTCGTTCTGGATGTTTCGCAAACTAAGTGCCATCCTCGTTACTTCGCACACTAAGTGCCATTTTGGATGTATCGCACACTAAGTGCCATCCCCGATACTTCGCACGTTAAGTGCCACATATAATTATTCGATGTATTAATTAACATAGTAATAGTCATGAATATATATTTGTACAATTTCAATGCATTAAATATTGAAATATAATAATACTTAATGCATACGAACTTACCTCAATCGTCAAAACGTTGAAATGGATCGACTAGTCTGAAACTTTGTTTTTCCCTCGATATAGACTCGTACGAGGCTTAACTTGATCTAATCAATCAAATTCAGTTATTTCAATTCATATTCTATTCATTTTAACTCAATTTCATATTTTTGTAAAATTACTATTTTACCCCTAAAATTTCACACTTTTACAATTTAGTCCTTATCACATAAAATAACAATTTCATGAAATTAAACACAAACCCAATCTAGCCAAATTTTCCATATATTACTATCAGCCCATATTTTCAATTTATTACACATAGTAACCACTAAATTTCCACATTTCACAATTTAATCCAAAATTGACATTTTTACCAATATTCATTTTACAACACTTGTACATTTAAGAATAATGATTTATTTTCCAGCATCAACTAACAAAATACTCATGCATTCAACAATGGCAACATTCAAGTACTTTAACAGTTTTGAAATCGGAGATACGGGCTAGCTAGAACACAAAGCAACGATCCCAAAAACGTAAAAATTATTAAAAACGGGAATAAAAAACCATACCATGCAATCCAATTTCCACGGCCGAATGTAAAAGCTTCCATGGCTGCCATTCTTTCTCAATTTTCGGTTTCCAAAATGATAGTGGAAGATGATACATAATTTGTTTTATTCATTTTAACATTAATTTTCAATTTACTATTTTAACCTTTTAATTTAAAACAAATTTCAACAATACGAACTCCCATAAATGTCCACTAACACTTAAATGGTATAATTACAACATAAGTGCCTCTACTTTAATAAATTATAGCTATTAGACACCTTAACTAATAGCACACATGTTTTACACTTTACGCGATTTAGTCCTTTTTGCTTAATTAACTATCGAAACGATAAAATTTTTCAACGAAACTTTAATACCATCTTATTACCACTCCGTAAATATTTATAAAAATATTTATGACTCGGTTTATAGAAACGAGGTCCCCAATACCTCATTTTCTAAACCCACTTAACCTTAGGGTCATACTACTTGAACTTAATAAACCGTTTATAAAACAAAAAAAAATCACAATATCAAAAACATTTTTAAAATCACAATTAACTCGTAAATATTAAATATAATATTTACAAACCTACTCGTCAGATTTGGTGGCCCCGAAATCACTGTTTCGAATAACCCTAAAAACGGGCTGTTACAAGTCTCCCCCCTTAAGGATTTTCGTCCTCGACAATCTTACCAGAGAATAAATTAGTGATTTACTTTCACTAGTCTCATCAATTTCTCACATAGCCTCAGATCTCTCAACTTTCAATCTCATGAGCTAAGATTATGATCTGCTCTTTGCTATACATCATAACAAGCTGAGTTTCTACTTCTGTACAAGATATTATAGATAAAGAATCTTATTTGTATCATCACATCATATATATAAGAAACACATTATAGATCTCAAGTTCTAATAATAATCTCATTCAGTCTAATGAATTGGGAACTCAACTTTTCTTTATAGCTAAATCGAGAAATTCTATTCCCACTATAATACTTTCACAAATACTAAATTCTAATTGAAAATTCAATGCTTTTACGCATCAAGCCCACATATATTTCTGCCAATCTGAAACTGCTTTTAGACAGTCACTAATTACTTTCATTTCCCCTCAGTCTCTCCAATCACATCAACCCCGAAATTCTTTTTATCAAAATTCAATTCAATACAACGAAGCTCAGTAATTGTATCCATACCATGCTTACACAATTGTATCTTAATACTCATTTCATAACTAAAATTTTACCTTGTGAATCTGAATCTCTCCCTCAAATTAGCCAACCGTTGAAGAATGTAATGCGATGCTAAATTGAAACTGTCTATCTAAAGCTCACTGAAATTTTCTATCAAATCACAATATAGAATTCAAGTTTCTATCTGAAATAATAGAGTCTGGCATACTGTGTAATCTAAAAATTTCTAATATGTATAACTCAGCTAATCTACCAAGAGAGAAATTCATACGCACGGAGATAAAATATGCATACTGTCTATTTCATTTCTACTCAGATATCAATACATCTTTAATGAGCCCCAAAAAACTCGATAATTAGTTTTAGCCACCAGACATTTGGATACAAAGTTAGAAGTATCACTTTTCATATTTATTCACCAATACAATTGTCTTAGATTATTGTACATCTTAGTACTCCCCGAACGGACATATAATTACTACTGTGCTAGATGTCACAATTGTTGTAAAATCTCTAGATTTCTCGGTATACGAACTCTATCTTGACACAACGAACGACTTTCGGTTCCAATCTGAAATTCTAAATTAGAAATCAATTTACGTTATACCCTTTTTTTTTTAACTTGTAATTCACTGACACATCTTTTAGCCTTACAAATTTGCTTATTAAACATCAACTTAGTTTCTAGCTCAACTAATAACTACTCATCATTTGATAAGATTAATAGTATGATTATCGGTCGTAAAACACATAAAGATTCTCACTTAGAACCCCAATGATTATAATCGTTTGCCCAGATTGATAATCAATCACTGACTCATAATCTTTCAACTGTTCAAACCATCTTTAATTCTTGTGTCGAATAACTCTTTACTTGATGCAGGCTAAACCAGAACTGATGCTTCAATTAATAATGTCTTCAACTGTTTACCACTTTATTAATAAATATCACATCATTCAGACTTCTCAATCACGATCTACAAGAACATTTCTCAATAAAGCTGTTCTGATGGATATAACTCTGTATCATGTCTTCTAGAATATGAATCCTGCATTCAAAATATTCATCTATTTATCCGTGAACATTCAAATTTTATTTCCACCCTGTGGATAGATTCAGATACAAGTAACTCGATTTATCCTTCAAGTAATTAATCTAATTAAACAAGACAACTGAATCGATCTCGACTATCAAGTAATAACTTTTCAATTATTAATCAACGAAACTTTAAACCATACTAAATCCAAAACCATCAGATAGATTAAAATTATAGTGCCATAATAAGGTCGACATCTCAACCGTATAGATATATAATGTCCCAGTTATCAATAATGCATTTTGAACACAAGAGAAATTGAAATATAATTACATTCATTCAATAGATATTTTTCACAGATAACCATATAAAATCATAAGAAAGCAGAGATACTGAAATCTCAAATATATCACTATACTGATCTTTTTAAGAAAGTACCCATATCAGATAATAGATATCTCAGTGATGTCTTCAAGGAAATCCAGAAGTAAAGCAACACTCATATGCACCGAAATCAATGATAACAGAAACAATATAATCTTCATGTATACTAAGTAGATCAACAACCTGTAGGAACAGAATACCAGCATCACATAGATCCTATCGTCGATCTTTTCTTTTAATAAAATGAAATAGAATATCAGAGAAAGATATAATAATGCCGATTGTAACCCGAACAGCCCAACAATGCTTTCATATATCAATATATATAGATAGCATTCTCATATGATAAGAATTTCATCTGAAAATATACAACTTCACATACCTCTGAGGATAATTGAACACATAGAGTACCTAGAATAGTTCTCATAAACCATTCGACTATAATCGCTATGCTCAAATATCTTTATAATTCAAATATGATTCTACTGTTTATCTCTGAAATCACTAATTTCTCATTATCCCAACACTAATAGAGGTCAATATGGAAGAACTTCCAGTTAATATATTCTTTAGATATCATACTTGAATATTTGGTTTCATCTAATTTAACTTTTCTTTTAACAGTGACTTTGCATATTACAAATGGCCTTCAACAAGATCTAATATCTTTTCTGTTACTCTATTCACTTGTGGACTCATTCTCTTATCTGATCACAGTACTAATCCTTCAATCACGAAACTCTGTATTCTACACTTGTAAGCTTATTTAAGCCATATAATACGGATTTCATTACAATACTCTACCGATGGGGGGGTGAGGGTCATAAAGCCTCAAATTTATCTCTCACATATATATGCACATCACACATACTATTATGAATGGCCAATTCATTACTAATTCCACATTCTCAAAATACCTAACCATCTTTTACTTATGATCACCTTCGTACTTAACACATAATTCATACGCTAAATCAAATCATCAATTCACAATCAAAATATTCACGCAACAATCACATACCAAACATCACAACTCATATACTCATATAATTATAACATTTATCAATAGTAGAATATCATGCATTCTGATTTATACCTTTATTAGTTTCAACTCATCACCAACACATTTTCACTCAAGCGTTTAAGTATAACATTCTGTACTATCATAATTAGCTTGGTTGGAAAGCATATTTGTCTTACAAAATAATTTCGTTAGAGCCGGGAGATGTCACACTATCATGAGTAGTAATATGGCATGTATAGCTAGAGTCACATACGCTAGGTTAGTCCGAGAATCAACTAAACCATAGCTCTAATACCACTAAATGTAACACCCCTTACCTGTATCCTAAGCCGAAATAGGGTTTGAGGCATTACTGTACTTAAGTCATAACATTTAAACACATTTGAATCATATATTTTGCATATAATTTAAAACCTTTATCATTCACAATCACATTGTCCCTTACTAAGCTCATCACAGCCTTAAAACATGCTTGGAAGAGGTTCGGGACTAAACTGATGACATTTGAAACCGTTTGGAAACTTAGAAAATTTTCATCTCTGCAGGGGTCATACGCCTGTGTACCCCGGCCGTGTGCCTCATAGGGCACCAGACACACCCATGTGATCCAGCCGTGCTAAAACAAAGTATACATACTGACTTTCACCCATGGCCAACAGACACGCCAGTGTGCTATGGCCATGTGATACTTAGCTAGCTACTGACTTAAGCCCATGGCCATATGACACGCCCATGTGTCTTAACCGTGCGGTCTTAGGAGGTTACTGCTTCGCATACATGACCACAAGGCACGCTCGTGTGCCCTGGCCAGGTGGCACAATGCAGGCTTGGTTTAAGCCAAAATTGCTACGCCTTTTTTGGGTCATTCCTACAAGCAACATAAAACAACATTTATACCAGAATTTTCAGCCAATTCCATACTCAAACATGCTTTACTATAACTAAATCGTTATCATTCAATAACTTATTCAAATCCATACCAAAACTAAGCACAAACATATCATTTGCTAGCCAACTCTCATGGCATAACATATATACATATCAAAACTTAAATACATAAACATTCTAGCCTATACATGCTATATACCAAGCCCCAAAGTGTAAAAATACCGAAAATCAATAGTAGGATAGTGTGATGCGATCTCCGTTGACTTCTAACCCGAGTAAACTTTCAAAACACTACAAAACATAGAAAAATAACATAAAGTAAGCTTCACAGCTTAGTAAGTTCGTAATTCAAAGAAATAAAGCTTATAACTTCAATTTATAAGCATAAACCATTTAAGTCAATCCAACATGTCTTGGCCTTAGCCTAAAACAACATTAGCTTTTAAATTTTTATTATCACATGAACTAGAAAATTATCATAAAGCATTATGACCTCGGTTTACATTACTTATGCGTATTCACATATCAAGCACATAGCTAAATATCTTTAAGTCATCCAAAAATTTATTCTTTTCCATGCTTTCAATAGCAATTCAAATCTAAGAATTTGCCAATCTTTACCCTTTTCTCGTAACCATTAAGCCACAATTTAAATGAGTAAAAATAGAGCATATCTCAACTCATTTTGACCTAAAAGCCTAACATGTAATCATCAACCAAATTTATTATTCAATCACTGTTCATTCCAAAATGATCATGAACTCACCATTTTCATAGATTCAATACTCAATTGAATTTCTGTACATACCTGTACCATATTGTACCAATTTTCGTACATACATGTACCATATTATACCAATTTCCATAGATACCTGTATCATCTCGTACCAATCTCATACTCAATCACATCTTTCATTTACCCATTGAATATTCAATGTATCGCACACTAGATGTCATACCCGATGCCTTGCACACTAATTGTCGTTTTGGATGTTTCATAAACTAAGTGCCATCCTCGTTACTTCACACACTAAGTGCCATTCTGGATGTATCGCACACTAAGTGCCATCCCCGATACATCACACGTTAAGTGCTACATATAATTATTCGATGTATTACTTAACATAGTAATAGTCATGAATATATCATTTGTACAATTTCAATTCATTAAATATTGAAATAGAATAATGCTTAATGCATACGAACTTACCTCAATCGTCAAAACGTTGAAATGGATCGACTAGTCCGAAACTTTGTTTTTCCCTCGATATAGACTTGTACAAGGCTTAACTTGATCTAATCAATCAAATTCAGCTATTTCAATTCATATTCTATTCATTTTAACTCAATTTCATATTTTTGTAAAATTACTATTTTACCCCTAAAATTTCACACTTTTACAATTTAGTCTTTATCACATAAAATAACAATTTCATGAAATTAAACACAAACCCAATCTAGCCGAATTTTCCATACATCATTATGAGCCCATATTTTCAATTTATTACACATAATAACCACTAAATTTCCACATTTCACAATTTAATCCAAAATTGATATTTTTACCAAAATTCACTTTACAACACTTGTACATTTATGAATAATGATTTATTTTCCAGCATCAACTAACAAAATACTGATGCATTCAACAATGGCAACATTCAAGTACTTTAACAGTTTTGAAATCGGAGATACGGGCTAGCTAAAACATAAAGCAACGATCCCAAAAACGTAAAAATTATTAAAAACGGGAATAAAAAACCATACCATGCAATCCAATTTCCATGGCCGAATGTAAAAGCTTCCATGGCTGCCATTCTTTCTCAATTTTCGGTTGCCAAAATGATAGTGGAAGATGATACATAATTTGTTTTATTCATTTTAACATTAATTTTCAATTTACTATTTTAACCTTTTAATTTAAAACAAATTTCAACAATACCAACTCCCATAAATGTCCACTAACACTTAAATGGTATAATTACAACATAAGTGCCTCCACTTTAATAAATCATAGCTATTAGGCACCTTAACTAATAGCACACATGTTTTACACTTTACACGATTTAGTCCTTTTTGCTTAATTAACTATCAAAACGATAAAATTTTTCAACGAAACTTTAATACCATCTTATTACCACTCCGTAAATATTTATAAAAATATTTATGACTCGGTTTATGGAAACGAGGTCCCCAATACCTCATTTTCTAAACCCACTTAACCTTAGGGTCATACCACTTGAACTTAATAAACCGTTTATAAAACAAAAAAAAAATCACAATATCAAAAACATTTTTAAAATCAGAATTAACTCGTAAATATTAAATATAATATTTACAAACCTAATCGTCGGATTTGGTGGCCCCGAAACCACTGTTTCGAATAACCCTAAAAATGGGCTGTTACAATCTTTCTTTTTAACAAATAACACTGAAGCTCTCCAAGGCAATACGCTAGGACATATAAAGCCGCGATCCAGTAAATCTTGCAAATGCACCTTTAATTCTTTCAGCTTTGCTAATGCCATACGATAATCAGACATGGACACTGGAGCCGTACTTGGAAGCACTGCAATTGCAAATTCAACCTCTGGATCTAGTGGTAATCTCAGTAACTCTTTGAGAAACACGTTGGAGAATTTACAAACGGTACGAATCTTAATGCTCTGAGTATCACCAAGATTCGAGTTGATAACATAGGCTAGAAAAGCTTCACAGCCTTGATTGAGAAGTTTATTAGTTCGAATTGTCAAAATGATATGAGTTGTCCCACTCATTCGAACACCATTCACTTCAATTATGTTACCATCTTCACTCTGAACCACAAATTTCTCATTACTGCAATCCAAAATCACTCCATGTTTAGTAAGCCGATCCATTCCTAATATAAAATCAAAGTCACCAAATGGAATTATCAACAAACCAACAGGGAAGATTATATTATGTATTTCTAACGGACATTGCTTACACACCTGATCCACTATTACGGACTGTCCCAAAGGGCTTGACACAACTATCGTTACTCTAGATGTCTTGGCGTTTAAACTTTTCGATTTAACTAATTCAGCATTAACATATGAGTGTGAAGATCCCAGGATCATCAAAGCATAAATAGGTTCTAAATACAATAAAAAGATACCTACCACAACATCAGTAGCATCACTACCCCCACGTGTCTGTACAACATAAGCTTGTACTGGCACATTAGCTTCTGTTTGGCGAGTAAGAGTATCACTTCCCTTTCTAGAACTACCTCTAGTAATAGTATCACTTCCCTTTCTAGCACCACCTCTAACAAAAGAACCACCCTGACTTGTTGCATAACCTCTAGATGCAGGAATAGACCTCTGAGAAGAAACAAGAGTAGCATTCTCATTCTTTGGACACTCTCGAGCAAAATGCTCCATAGATCCACAGTGAAAACAATCCCGAGTTAGCTTCCAACATTCACCATGATGCTTTTTACCAAAACATTCACAATTCAGAATATCAGTATCCCTGGACAGACCTCGCACACTACCCGTGGACACAGTCGATTGTTGATAACAGTTTCTATCAGACCAACAGACTTAATAGTTGATTTCTAGCCACCGCGATTCCTTCATTTGTTTTGGTTGTGAATACGAGCTAGCAGCTCCAAACTGCTTCCCAGAAGTGCCAGTAACCTTAGCCTTTTTATCATGTCCCAAGGCTTGTTCTACCATCTTTGCCCGTTCAACTAGATTAACAAACTCTATAATCTGATGTGATACCAACTGTACCCAAAGTTCATTATGTTGCCTACGTAGAAATCATCTACAACTTTCGATGTTAGATGGTACAAATTCAGCAGCGTACTTACTAAGTCATACAAAATCCCATTCATAATTGGCCATTAACATTCCATTCTGCTTTAACAACAAAAACTCTTGCCTTCTATCTTCTATGTACAATTCTCTGACGTATTCCTTCTGAAATTCCTTTTGGAAGAATTCCCAATTGGCCTGTTCAATAGGTACGTGTCGTGTTACCGACTGCCACTATGTATACACTTGTCCTTGCAGTAGAGAAACATCACAAATCACGCTTTCACATGAGTTGCAATCAAGTTGTTACAAAACGTGTTTAGTGGATTCAATCCATACTTCTGCTACTGAGGGATCGACCCCTTTCAACCCTAAAATTCAATCACACCATATCTCCACAGTTCTTTTACTGTAGCCCATCGAACCATCGGTGCAGGTACTGTAGTAGACGTAGTTCCTACAACACCCTAAAGTGCATCAACGATAGCTCTAAATAAATGTGAATCATCAGCTCCATCATTATTATCTCGCTCAACTTTAGGTTCTTGAACACTAGTTGGGTTAACATTCGGAGTTACTGACTCCGTTGCCTCACAATCACCACTATGCTCATCACTAGAGTAGAACTCTTGTTCCACTTCATTATCTGATTCATTTGTCATCTTTTAGCTATAAAAAAAACCATTATAATCAGCATCCAAATCCCAACTCAACTTGACTCAACTTTGGCATGCACCTTTAGACTCAATTATGAGCTTGACTTAGCCCGAGAATTGGCTGAACCTATAGCTCTAATACCACTAAATGTAACACCCCTAACCCCTCTTCAACGTCGGATTAGGGTCACAATCATTACTAACGAATCAAACAATTAATTCAATCATAATCAACATATAAACTAAATAATAACATTATAATATGCAGGGGTAGATCACAACAATCTAATATTTTCATGCTAGATTCTTATACATTCGAATAAAAAATTATGCTATGCATTTCTAAACTTGGTCTTCCCTTGTCTACACTCTTATCACTATTTATCCCTTCTTAAATTTCAGAATTCGAATACATACAAGACTATTCCAGTTAGCATCAGAGTATTAGTCCATACTCCGTCTATGATTATCTTTTTAGTTTATCTTCTATGATGCCAGTGGAATGCACTTAATTTAAGTTTGCTGATCCACCCAATACAGAATAAAATTTACTCTTACAACCCCTGTTTCGAGTCTACAGGACCTTAAAAGTAGTTTAAATCAGGCAGGGACTAATTCGAAACAATTATGGAAGTTTAGAAAATAATTAAAAAATGTTGATTTCATGGATCACACACTCGTGTGGCCAGGCCTTGTAACTCTTTGACATAGGTCACACGCCTATGTGGGTTTCCCATGTGTGACACATACCTGTGTTGCCAAACTGTGTACACCCAAAAGTACTTTAAAACTCAAGTTTACCATTTTTTACTTACTTGGGCACTAAGCAACTCAATTACCAATCATTTAACCTATTCAAAACACGATTAAACATGCCCAAAATACACCAAATTCATCACCTAATATGCCTAACCAATGTACTCTCATTGGTACCACATTTTAGATGTTCAAATACATCAACTACACATCAAACATTCAAGACCTTCATTCATATCACATTTACCATATTTGAACTAACTTTCAACTTCTAAAGTTACCAAATATGAAGTTAACCACATGCCAAGCATTATGCTAAGCTACCAAACTTTAAACTATCATATGCCAAAATATAAACTAGGCTAACAAACCAACATAGCCTCAACCACCATCATATACACAATTAACCATCATTTCACTAGCAACTAAGTTAGCAACATCTTATAAACAATATGAACAAAAGTCTCCCTAGGTAAATGCCATTACAAAATGAAATATCACCACACTTGAGCTCAAGATTTATGATTTTACACTGAGTTAGCAATAAATTGAACAGTACCTAGCCTGGGAACGAAAAACAAAACCGCACGCTGAGTAAAACTCAGTGGTATTTCTATAACCCGAATAACATAAACTTGATATAAGTATTTTAAAATGAAAAATGCAACAAGTAAGCTACGTTCATGTGTTTCAATTCAATAGTATAATTTTTTGCTCATTCTTTATTCACATCTACTAAGATTTTCACATGTTCAAATATATAAGAACATATCAATGGCATTTCATTTAACATTTGAATACACCAGCTCCTGCAATGGCATGATTCATATATTTGATCAATACTTGAATTCGTTCAAGTTTCACATCTCAATTCATAATTTCATATTTCATTTCTCATTTCGTAATCATTTCTCATCTTTGCCATTTCAACATTTTCTCATCTCATATTCATTTCTCATCTTTGTTATTTCAATATCAATCACATAAATTATTATTTTACTTACCCATATTAACACGACACGGACTCAGACAGATACATGGATCCAACCAATACACCAGTTTGGCACCCAATGCCTAATCAACTCGAGGTCGAAGTAATCCTTGAACTTTTCCTATCTAGAGCATGCCATCTATATCTAACTCAGCCCAATACAGTTAATAGGGATTCATTTTACTTTTCAATACAACCAATGTACATATAATCATTTATTCAATTTGATAATACTCACATTTTCTCAATACACATATATTCATAATCAATATATTTCATAATATACAAAATCAATTTATTTCATTTCAATTACGAATTTAATTCAATTCCCAAGTACCAAAGTACTCACCCCAAATGCTTACCATATGCAATCAACTATATATGCAATAATCTACTATTTAATTTGAATTATAGAAACACAAATCGTGATTTTTGAGCTATTCGACATCGATTTTATCCTTCCCTTTTTTACTCGAGGATTCCGGTACAATGTTAGCTACGGAATAAAACAATTAAATCAGATTAATACTACACATTTCAATTTCACATTAAATTTCAATTTACACACTATATTTTGCTTATTTATCAATTTAGTCCCTAAAGCGAGACTAATTTTAACCTTCACAATTAACATTATATTTTTATACTAATTTCACTCTAGACCATATTTAGCTTCCTCTTTTCAAATTTGACCCCATAATTTCAAAATTTTCACAATTTAGTATCTATTGTTCAAAATCAACAATTAATTTCAGTTTAGTCATTTTTCACATCTAACTTAAAAATATATCTATTTAATCCCTAATACTTAAGCTATTCAACCATGTCAATATTTAAAATCTTGAACAATACTAAAAATTACAATATGGGTCGGGTAGCCCTAAGTATTAGGATTCAAAAAATATAAAAATTACAAGCATAGGGACTAAATTGCACTAACCAAGTTGGATTTGAACTTCCAAACCCCTACCCTTGCGTGACTTTCTCCTTTTTATTTCTTTCTTTTTTCTTTCATGATTTTGTTTGCATGTAACAGATAATGAATCATTCTCTTTCTTTTGTTTTTATTATTATAACTATTATTATTATAACTTAATATATAATATATATACATAATACACACATGCTTAATCATTAAAACATGGTCAGTCACTATCTCACTATTTAATAAATGGTATTTTTGCTACTTTAGTCCCTTTAACTTATTTCAATTTATAATTCAACTTTTAACCCTTACGTGATTTAGTCCTTGAACCTTAATAACTCTTAATTTCACAAAATTCACTAATCCAAAAATGAATTGGCTACTAAGCTAGCCTCGTAAATATTTAATAAAAATATTTACGGGTTTAGTTTACAAACACGGTGTAACACCCTGAATAATTTATTTTTGATTTTGTATATATTTGACACAAATGCATATCTGCTTCAGTGGTTAAGTGTTCTAGGTGTGTGTGAGAGGTCTTAGGTTCAATGGTTAAGTGTTCTAGGTGTGTGTGTGAGGTCTTGGGTTCAAGTCTCATGCTTGCAAATTTTGTTATTTTTTATCTAAACCTTACCCTTGTTTAGTGGGCTTATTTAATAATATTTGTCAATTCATATCAGAATGAGCTTATTGGTTTAAGTGGTAAGGGAGTTAGTGTGCTGGAGGTCCTGTGTTCAAATCCCTGCGTTGGCATGGGTTTTAATTTTTGCTCAGTTGACTGGTAGAGTTTCAGTTGAGTTTAAATTCTGAGAAAATGGTTGTTAGTGGGATAGTGGGGAGGAATTTAAGGGATTCCTAATATCATATCTGATTTTTATTTTATTTTTCAAAATGTCCTCTCTTTTCCAAAATTCCCAAAAGAATCTGATGTTAATTTTTATTTTCTGCTTTCTGCCATTGTAACACCCCAAACCCGGCCTAGAAGTTTGGCTCGAATTTGGCATGTCACATTGAACTGTTTTTCGAAAACCATGTTTCCATTAAAAACCCTTCTTAATAATTAAAAACTTATACCCTTTTTAAACCTTGTTAGAAACCTCAGCTGAATAACATTCTTAACAACTTTGTGAAAATCTTGGCAGTTGCGGAAGCTTGATTTAAAAACAATTGCGGATACGTGATGTTTTGAACAGCAGTAGTTGCATTGGAAAACCGTGTTCTAATACTAGAAATTATAAGAACAATAAATAAAATTCCAAATTTGAAATCCAGAAAATTTGTGACAGCCCAAAATTGACCCTAGTCGGGAAGGGGTTTCGGGACCACAAAACCGAGGCATAAAAATAATTTGATATTTATTTTGATGCCTATAATATGTGTTAACTCATGTGTGACATTCTTGATGCTTTAATTTAGAGTTATAAATGTGAATTTCACTAGAAAGGACCCAGTAGTAAACTTTGAAAGTAGGATAGGGAAATGTGTGATGACTAATTAAAGCATGCATGCAAAACAATGGCCTTGCATGTCAAATATCACTCTTTTACAAGTGATGGCCGGCCATGACAAAGAATATGGGCAAAACATGTCATAGACATGTTTTGTTGGTGAATCATGGGTGAAAAAATAAATTAATGAGCATGGGTAATAAAGAAATGGAAAAAGAAAAAAATGGTCTCATGCATGCCCCATTACAGTGTATTGAGGAAGAGAAAAGAAAAAATTTGTTCATCCATTTTCATTCTCTCTTGACCGAAAATACTAGAGGGGAAGGGAGGAATTTTGCTTCATGCTTGGTTTGGAAGAGGATTAGGAAGAGGTTTGGCTATACTTGCATCAAGATTAAGGTAAGTTCGATGTTTTGCCATGAGATTCATGTATATTTTTGTAGTTAGCTTGAGTTTTAACTAGCCATGGTTCAAATCCTTACTATGTCATGGAGATGATATTCGGCTAAAGTGAGGTTGTGTTGATATCATTTGCATGCTAAAAGTGAAGCTTTGTAATGGTGCATGTGATGGTGGATTGATGATTATTGAATATTTTTTTTTTACACTTTTGAGTGAGAGTTTGATAGATACCATGAGGTTAAACTTCATGACATTGTAAGCTTGTAAGTTGGATGATGAAGTTCATGCTTTGTGAAGGTAAATGGGGTAGAAGGAGCATTCGGCCATAATGAAAATATATGAGATAGTCATAGTCATCCTTATGATTCGGCCCTTGCACCTATATGTATATATGTTTGCACATGATGTATTGGCATGACATATATACTATTTCAAGGTATATATTTGCTTGTGATGATGTTTCGGTTATGAGGTACATGAGAGATGTGTATTGAGCTAAATATGTAATGCGTTAGTTAGTAAAATGTATGCTGTTTTTGTGTGGTATTAAGTGCATAATTGGCCTCAACATGGACATGCATATTCGGCCACATGAGGGGAGTTGGTGTGCATGCATTCGGTTAGAGGCAAGCATATTGATGCCTATTCTTGGCTTGGAAAATTCGGCTAAGGAGAGTACTAACTAATGTGTTGAATTCGATTCGTGATTTCATACACATGTGACTCTAATGTCTAATGTATATAAGGGCTAAGTACCTTGAGCTTCACTTTGATGATTGAATGAATTGTATTGAATTGCTTGTTGTGATTAAAAAATTGTGCATGACCATTGAGTATTTGAGCTAAAGGATGGCCAAGGCCATAGGACCATTTAAATTTCCTTGTCATATTCGCCATAAGCTATCATAATAAGATTTTAATAAGTTAAATTTGTGTGAATTAGCTCAAGAGCTTAGAGGACCACCGTTGGATAAGGGAAAGGAAAAAGTGATCGAATAGCCGTCGAAATCGTTCGACAACATCCGAGGTAAGTCTTGAGTAATGACCCTACTTGAATTATATTGAAATCATGCTCCTTGTGTGTGGCTATTGAGCCGAAATTGTAAAGGTTTGATAAATATTTTGTGTTTGAGCCTTAGTAACGAAAATGAAATATGGATGTGTCGTGATTATTGATATATGTGTACATGAGCATTTGAATGATACCCGCTAAGTCCCAAGGCATTTATGCTAGTGATTATATCCGGCTAAGACCCGAAGGCATTCGTGTGAGTTGTTATATCCGGGTTAAGACCCGAAGGCAATTGTGCAAGTTACTAAATCCGGGTTAAGTCCCGAAGGCAATTGTGCTTGTGGTTATATCCGGTTAAATCCCAAAGGTACGTGACTCGGAAATGAGCAATCTTGCTGTAAAAATTTCAGTTTATACACTTGTGAAAATTCCAGCAATGAGGTATGTTCGTATGTGCTTGAATTAGTTGAGTCCTTACAAATAAGTATTCGCCAGTTGATAAACGAGCTACCGGCCTTTAGCTAAGTTGTTCTTTGTGTATGAACATAAGGGTCGGTAATGTGAAGTAAGTATGATTATGAGAATGTGTATTAATAAAGTGATTCATTTAGTTATGTAAATGTAATACTTTAGTCAAAGCTGATTTCATTACTTGAGACTTACTAAGCATTAAAATGCTTACCCGCTGCTTTGGCTCTCTGTTTTATAGATTTTGCTCGTTAGCTATCGGATTCGGGATCATTGAAGTTGAAGTCATCCACACTATCAAAGCCCCCATTTTGGTACAATTTTGGTTGAACTTTGAAATGGCATGTATAGGACTACCCTTTTGTTGAAGGTCATGTACCTTTCGGTTTTGTGTAAACTTGGATAGCCATGCGAAAATGGCTTATATAATGCTTTTAGCATAGTACTATAATCGTTTGTATGTTGATCATTATGAGGTATGGAATGGTTTTGAAACGATTAGCCATTGGAATGGTTAATCATGATCACACTTTGTGCTATGTATGCAAAAAGGGCCAATTGAATCATGGAAATCATGAAATAGGTAAAGCCTACCTTAAAGGCAGATGCTGACAGCAGCAGTGATGTGGATGTGAAAAATCACTAAAAATAGTAAGAATGGTATTAAATAGTGAATAAATTATAAAAATGAACCTTGATGAATCTACTTTCATATGGAAGAAACGAAACGGTCATATGAGTTATATGTTAAGAGATATTTAAGTTCTCGTGAAACAGGGCCAGAACGGTTTCTGGATCCACTGTTCCGACTTTGGAAATTCATTTTAAATTAACCAGAGATAATTAGGAGTCATTCCATATATTTATAGATTCTTCTCTGAGTCTAGTTTCTATAGAAACAAACGGCATCAGTATTGAAGCCCTGTACAGGGAGATATCGAATTCGTAATGCGTGAAGGTCAGAGTAGTCGAACCCTGGATTAGGGGAGACTTTAACTAATAAACTGTACTAATTGGCCTAACCAAAAATTCTAGAAAAAAATATGTTGATGTACTTATGAGTCTAGTTTCAAGGAAAAATTACGAAATAAATTTTCGAGCTCGGAAACTCAAGATATGATTTTTAAGGCAATAGTGACGCAGTGACCAGCTAGTCTGGAAATTTCTAAATGGACTGTGAAAATAGTTAAGTCTGTGTGCACCTTGTGTCCGATTCCTATAACGGACTCGGTGCACGGGTGTTACAATTTATTGGTATCGAGCTACGGTTTAGTCGATTCTAGGACTACCGTAATACGTTTGGGTCTAGCTATACATGCCATTTTGTGATAAATTGATAGTGTGGTGATTTCTGACATTTGAATTTGTGTTTATTTATAGTAATGGATCCCGATCCCAACCGAGCGATAGCTGATGATGTGGAGAGTGTGGCGCCTGCTCCCACACAAGGGACAGCGCCGGCGGACTCTCAACCTGTCGCTAGCAATCCGAATGATGAGGCTAGGCTAGCTTTCTATAGCGTGATGAATGATTGGTTCAACCAATACATTCGAACTAACACTACTGTTCCACAACCTCCATTCCCGACTAATACAACCCCGCACCTACAATGCCTCCGTGAATCGACCAAATAAGGTCCAATAAGCCCCGCTAATGTAATCCGAAAACATGGGGCTACTGAATTTAAAGCTACGGATAGCGACGATGCCGAGCAAGCTGAATTTTGGTTGGACAACACTATCCGGTACTTGATGAGCTATCTTGTACACCGATGAATGCCTAAAGTGTACTATCTCCTTGCTACGTGATTACGCCTACTATTGGTGGTGTACTCGACTTCTATTGTGCCCCGAGAGCAAGTAACCCGGAGTTTTTCCAAACCGAGTTTGGAAAAAGTATATCGATCGAGATTTATGGATCAAAACGGAAGGAATTTCTTGAACTTAAACAAGGTTCCATGTCGGTTATCACTCTGACGAAAATTTGTGAAGCTTAGCCATGACGCACGGGAATGCATTTCTTCGAAGGCGTGATGTAAACTCTTCAAGATGGATGAATGATGATATAAAGTCGTATGTTGGCATTTTGGAAATCAGAGTTTGTGGCTCTTGTCGAGCGAGCATGCAAAGTGAGGAGCTCAAGATGGAGAAAAGAAAAGTGAAGTGGGAGCAAGGGAGTTTCGTAAGAGGTCTTCGGGGAAGCCCTTCCCACAGTCATCAAAGAAATTCAGACGCGATCGACCCCCTGTGACCACACGAGTCACTTCGATCGCCAGTGGTGGAAATGATCGTCGAGAGAGAGCGGAGTGCCAGTATTGTGGCAAATGGCATTCCGAAAGTTGTAGATTCTGTGACCGCTCCTGTTACAAGTGCGGAGCAGTTGACCACTTTATTAAAGATTGCCCGAGGTTGCCTGAACAGAATACAAATCAGAATGGGAAACCGAGTGCTACCACTGCTCGAGGTAGACCATCTGGAAATACGGGCAATGCTAGTGGTGGTCAGAGAGGATCTAGAGATGCTACAACCAGATCCGAGGCTCGCGCTCCTGCTAGGGCTTATGCTATACGCGCACGCGAGGATGCTTCCTCGCCAGATGTTATTACCGGTACTTTCACTCTCTTTGATACTAATGTGATTGCTTTAATTGACCTTGGTTCTACTCACTCTTATATATGCGAAACCTTAGCATCCAAAGAAGACTTTACCTATTGAGTCTCATCGAGTTCGTAATTGGTGTCAAATCCCTTGGGTCGTTACGTCTTTGGTCGACAAAGTGTGTAAGAAATGTCCCCTAGTAATTCGAGGTTCCTATTTTCCGGCGGACTTGATGCTTTTGCCGTTCGATGAATTTGATGTTATTCTTGGGTTGGATTGGTTGACCGTGCATGATGCGGTTGTGAATTGCAAAAGCAAGACTATTGATTTGAGGTGCACAAATAACGAGATGATCCGAGTTGAATCTACGGACTTAAAGGGGTTGCCAGCTGTAATATCATCAATGTTGGCCCAGAAGTATGTAAGAAAGGGGTGCGAAGCATACCTTGCGTATGTACTTGATGATAAGGAGTTAGAAATGAAACCCGAATCTGTGCCGGTGGTTTGTGATTACCCGGATGTTTTTCCCAAAGAATTACCGGGTTTGGCACCTGTTCGGGAGATAGAGTTTGGTATTGAGCTTGTACCTGGGACCACACCGATTTCGATAGCTCCGTATCGTATGGCACCAACGGAATTAAAGGATTTGAAAGCTCAGTTGCAAGAGTTGGTGGATAGAGGTTTTGCTCGCCCGAGTTTTTCACCTTGGGGTGCACCAGTGTTGTTTGTGAAAAAGAAAGACGGAACCATGAGTTGTGCATCGACTATCGTCAGCTTAATAAGGTGACAATAAAGAACAAATATCCGTTACCACGTATCGATGATTTGTTCGATCAACTGAAGGGAGCCTCAGTGTTCTCAAAAATAGATTTGAGACCGGGCTATTATCAATTGCGAATCCGAGATTCGGATATACCCAAAACTGCCTTCAGAACAAGATATGGTCACTACGAGTTCTTAGTGATGCCGTTTGGGCTCACTAATGCCCCTGTGGTATTTATGGATTTGATGAATCGGATCTTCAGACCGTATTTGGATCGGTTCGTAGTTGTGTTCATTGACGACATCTTGGTCTATTCAAGAGATGAGACCAACATGCGGAGCACCGAGATTAGTGTTGCAAATTTTACGGATAAGCGACTATATGCTAAGTTCAACAAGTGTGAGTTCGGTTAAGCGAGGTTAGCTTCTTGGGCCATGTGGTATCTCAGATCGGTATTCGAGTCGACCGAGTAAAATTTCAGCCATACTTAACTGGAAGCCTCAGAAATATTATCGAGGTTCGAGCTTTTTGGGACTTGCCGGTTACTATCGATGGTTTGTAAAAGGATTCTCGATGATAGCCACACCCATGACGAAACCGCTTTAAAGATGTCAAGTTTGAATGGACGGAAAAGTATCGTAAAAGTTTCGACCAATTAAAAACTCATTTGACTAAGCTCCAAGACTAGTACAACCGAATCGCAAAGAGTTTGTCATCTATAGTGACGCCTCCCTACTTGGGTTAGGTTGCGTCGATGCAAGAAGGTCGAGTTGTGGCCTATCGTCGAGACAATTAAAGCCACATGAGAAAAATTATCGACCCATGATCTCGAATTGGTCGCCATCGTATTCGCCTTAAAGATATGGCGACATTACTTATTTGGTGAGAAGTGCCATGTGTATTCGGATCACAAAAGTCTCAAATATTTGATGACTCAAAGAGACTTAAATCTGCGACAAAGACGTTGGCTCGAGTTGTTAAAAGATTATGAGCTTATCATTGATTATCACCCGGGAAAGGCTAATGTGGTTGCGGACGCCTTGAGCTGAAAATCACTGTTTGCTTTACGAGCAATGAATGTACACTTGTCTATTCTACCCGACAATGTGTTAGTAGCGAATTAAAGGCCAAACCATTATTGACTCATCAAATTCGTGAAGCTCGTAAAGTTGACGATGAGTTGGTTGCAAACGGCCGAGTGTGTTCAACAAGGAATCGAGTTTCAAATTGGTGATGACGATTGTTTGAGGTTCGAAGTCGTCTGTGTGTTCCAAAGAATTGAACTTATTTCGATAATTCGAACGAAGCCCATTGTAGCCGAATGGCAATCCACCCGGGAGTACGAAGATGTACAACGATTTGAAACGTCGATTTTGGTGGCATGGTATGAAACGAGACATCTCCAACTTTGTTTCGAGATGTTTAATATGTCAACAAGTGAAAGCAGAACATCAAGTGCCTTCAGGATTACTTCAGTCGATTACGATACCCGAATGGAAATGGGATCAAGTCACAATGGACTTTGTGTCTGGACTGCCATTGTCAGCAAGTAAGAAGGATGCGATTTGGGTTGTTGTTGATAGACTGACTAAGTCGGCTCACTTTATCCCTGTGCGTACGGATTTTTCATTGGATAAACTAGTTGAATTGTACATTTCTCAGAGTGTGAGATTACACGGGGTACCGATTTCTGTTGTGTCGGATAGAGATCCGAGGTTCACCTCGCGATTTTGGAAGAAATTGCAAGAAGCTTTGGGTACCAAGTTGCATTTCAAAGACCGCCTTTCACCCTCAAACCGATGGTCAATCCGAGCGGATAATTCAGATACTTGAGGATATGTTGAGATGTTGCATCCTCGAATTCAGTGGTTCATGGGAACGGTATCTACCTTTGATTGAATTCGCTTACAATAATAGTTTTCAATCAAGTATTAAGATGGCGCCTTACGAGGCTTTGTACGGGCGTAAATGCCGTACACCATTGTTTTGGACCGAGCTCGGTGAAAACAAAATTTTCGGAGTGGACTTGATTAAAGATGCTGAACAGAAGGTAAAGGTAATCCGTGAAAGTCTGAAGGCGGCCACAGATCGTCAAAAATCGTACGCGGATTTGAAACGAAAAGACATTGAGTATCAGGTGGGAGATAAAGTGTTTCTTAAAGTTTCGCCTTGGAAAAAGATACTCAGATTTGGGCGCAAGGGCAAGTTGAGTCCGAGGTTCATCGGGCCATATGAGATATCCGAACGAGTCGGTCTAGTTACGTATCGTTTGATTTTGCCCCCTGAACTTGAAAAGATTCACGACGTCTTTCATGTCTCGATGCTTCGACGCTATAGATCTAATCCGTCGCACGTAATTAGTCCATCAGAGGTTGAAATTCAAGCCGATATGAGTTACGAAGAAGAACCGATTCGTATCCTAGCTCGTGAAGTGAATGAGTTGCGAAACAAAAGGGTTCCGTTAGTAAAAGTTTTATGGCTCAAACACGGGATGGAAGAAGCTACTTGGGAACCCAAGAACTCTATGAAAGAGCGTTACCCAAACCTATTTACCGGTAAGAATTTCGGGGACGAAAATTTCTTAAGTGGGGGAGAGCTGTGATAGCCCAAAATTGACCCTAGTCGGGAAGGGGTTTTGGGACCACAAAACTGAGGCATAAAAATAATTTGATATTTATTTTGATGCCTATAATATGTGTTAACTCATGTGTGACATTCTTGATGCTTTAATTTAGAGTTATAAATGTGAATTTCACTAGAAAGGACCTAGTAGTAAACTTTGAAAGTAGGATAGGGAAATGTGTGATGACTAATTAAAGCATGCATGCAAAACAATGGCCTTGCATGTCAAATATCCTTCTTTTACAAGTGATGGCCGCCATGACAAAGAATATGGGCAAAACATGTCATAGACATGTTTTGTTGGTGAATCATGGGTGAAAAAATAAATTAATGAGCATGGGTAATAAAGAAATGGAAAAAGAAAAAAATGGTCTCATGCATGCCCCATTGCCAGTATTGAGGAAGAGAAAAGAAAAAATTTGTTCATCCATTTTCATTCTCTCTTGACTGAAAATACTAAAGGGAAGGAGGAATTTTGCTTCATGCTTGGTTTGGAAGAGGATTAGGAAGAGGTTTGGCTATACTTGCATCAAGATTAAGGTAAGTTTGATGTTTTGCCATGAGATTCATGTATATTTTTGTAGTTAGCTTGAGTTCTAACTAGCCATGGTTCAAATCCTTACTATGTCATGGAGATGACATTCGGCTAAGGTGAGGTTGTGTTGATATCATTTGCATGCTAAAAGTGAAGCTTTATAATGGTGCATGTGATGGTGGATTGATGATTATTGAATATTTTTTTTTACACTTTTGAGTGAGAGTTTGATAGATACCATGAGGTTAAACTTCATGACATTGTAAGCTTGTAAGTTGGATGATGAAGTTCATGCTTTGTGAAGGTAAATGGGGTAGAAGCATTCGGCCATAATGAAAATATATGAGATAGTCATAGTCATCCTTCTGATTCGGCCCTTGCACCTATATGTATATATGTTTGCACATGATGTATTGGCATGACATATATACTATTTCAAGGTATATATTTGCTTGTGATGATGTTTCGGTTATGAAGTACATGAGAGATGTGTATTGAGCTACAATATGTAATGCGTTAGTTAGTAAAATGTATGCTGTTTTTGTGTGGTATTAAGTGCATAATTGGCCTCAACATGGACATGCATATTCGCCACATGAGGGAGTTGGTGTGCATGCATTCGGTTAGAGGCAAGCATATTGATGCCTATTCTTGGCTTGGAAAATTGACTAAGGAGAGTCTAACTAATGTGTTGAATTTGATTCGTGATTTCATACACATGTGACTCTAATGTCTAATGTATATAAGGGCTAAGTACCTTGAGCTTCACTTTGATGATTGAATGAATTGTATTGAATTGCTTGTTGTGATTAAAAATTGTGCATGACCATTGAGTATTTGAGCTAAAGGATGGCCAAGGCCATAGGACCATTTAAATTTCCTTGTCATATTCGGCCATAAGCTATCATAATAAGATTTTAATAAGTTAAATTTGTGTGAATTAGCTCAAGAGCTTAGAGGACCACCGTTGGATAAGGGAAAGGAAAAAGTGATCGAATAGCCGTCGAAATCGTTCGACAACATCCGAGGTAAGTCTTCGAGTAATGACCCTACTTGAATTATATTGAAATCATGCTCCTTGTGTGTGGCTATTGAGCCGAAATTGTAAAGGTTTGATAAATATTTTGTGTTTGAGCCTTAGTAACGAAAATGAAATATGGATGTGTCGTGATTATTGATATATGTGACAACCCGAATTAGGGCCTAATCGGAATAGTGGTTTCATGACCACAAATCCGAGATAGAAATAATTGTTTTATAATTATTTTGGGGTTTATGATATGATTGCATGATTTTGTGAAAATTTCGTGATGAAATTCTATGCCTAAAGTGCTTAAATCGAAAATAGGGACTAAATCGAATAAGTTGCAAAATTTACATCCGGAAGTTTTAGTATGAAATTGTTTTGGAATATTAATTAGGAGGTCTTAAATAGCAATTTGACCAATTTTAAATTCATGGACAAAATTAGGACATGGAAGGAATTTTTGAAAGTTTAGTAAGGAGGGCATTTTGGTCATTTGGATATTAAATGAAATAAAATGGGAAAAATAACACAAAATTGATCATCATCCTCCTTAGTTGCTGCGAATTCTCCTCTCTCCATAGCTAGGGTTTCTTCAATTTTCAAGCTCCATAGTAAGTAATTCCAAGCCCGCTTTTAATGTTCTTTACGTTTTGGAATCCGGAAGCTCGATTAAGCTTATGCTAGTAATAATTTAACCTAGGGTTCACATTTGGAAAAATACCCATAGGTGAAATTTGTATATTTTGATGTTTTATGATAGAATATGAGGTTTTAAATTATGTTAAATAACTTGTGCTACTCGGTTTTAAGTGAAAACGAGTAAAAGCAGATAATCGGTAAAAATACCTATTGTTCATAACTATATGATAGAGTGAGAATTTGATGTTGTTGTAGAAGAGAAAATGTTCAGCATATCATAAAACATAAGAATAAGGGCTGAAATTAAATTCCGAGCCTAGGGGCAAAAATGTAATTTTGTAAAAGTTAGGGGCAAAATGTAATTTTTCCATAATGTGATTTTGGATTGAAATAAATAGTATGAGTATTAAATAAGCTAAATGTGTTATTATAGATCAAGAAAGACGCAGAATTGATCTCGAATCTGGGAAGGAAAAAGTTTTGGACTAAATTGCAAAATTTCCACATTTTGCACCAAGGTAAGTTTGTATGTAAATATTACAATAATTTCATGTACATTCTTATATTTCAGCCTATTATATAAACATACTAGCTGATGTTAAAATGTAAATCGACTATTGGAAAAATGGAAATAAATATAGAGAGAGATCCTGTTGAACATTCTGAGAGATCGAATGAAATAGAGGGCGTAGCTAGGTCACATGTATGATGCTGAGTGCACATCATGTGTACA
Source organism: Gossypium arboreum (assembly GCF_025698485.1). Classification (NCBI taxonomy): domain Eukaryota; kingdom Viridiplantae; phylum Streptophyta; class Magnoliopsida; order Malvales; family Malvaceae; genus Gossypium; species Gossypium arboreum. Next base: position 71,651,254 of record NC_069075.1, read on the forward strand.
AGAAAGCTACGAGACACCCTGTAGTAGCTAGGTCACATGCGTGATACGAGATGTATCCCATGTAGACAAGAGAGCTACGTGAAAGATAAATGTAGCTAGGTCGCATGCGTGATTCCAAGTGAAGGACACCATGTAGACAAGAGAGCTACGTGAAAGGTAAATGTAGCTAGGTCGCATGCGTGATTCCAAGTGAAGGACACCATGTAGACAAGAGAGCTACGAGACAAATCGGTTAGGTCGCATGAGTGGTACTAAGTGTTCACCATGTGTACAAGAGAGCCGAACTAAACGAAGTATGATGGTGGGGCTGTGTGCTGAAACCATTAAATATCGAGGATTGATCCGAATTGTTCAACGGGATGGTTTTGTGGTGATATTGTGGTTTGGACCTACACTTATGGTGAATGAAATGTGGTGAAAATGATTTGTGGTATATACATATATAAGATAAAATGAGGGTAGCATAAAGAATGTGTGAAAGAGTGAAATTAGCATTAAAACTGTTTTTAGATGGTAGCAGTGACGTGATTTTGAAAAATCACCAAAAATAGGAGGAATATAATTAGAGGTTGAATGAGATGTAAAATTAAAGCTTAATGAGTCTACTTTCATATAAAAGAAACAGAGCAAGCAAAGGAATTCTATATTTTGAGATATTTACAATTGTATGTGACTTGCTCAGGATGAATACGTGATCCCTGTTCCAACTTTGAAAAATCATTAAAATTGTACAAAGAAAATTAAGAAATATAGTTTACATGCCTAAATTACTTATTGAGACTAGTTTTAAATGAAACAGGCCTCAGGGTTGTTTGAATTGTGTACTGAGAGATATTCAATTTGTAGTGAACAGAGGTCAGATCAGTCGAGCTGTGTAACAGGGAAACTTTAACTAATAAACTGTACTAATCGGCTGAACCAAAATTATAGAAAAAATTAGCAAAAATATTTATGAGTCTAGATTCAGGGAAATTTTATGGATTTGAATTTCGAGTTTTGTAACCCGAGTTATGATTTATTTAGTGAATATGATGCAGAGAGACAGCTAAATCAAAGTGGAATGAATAGTGAAGTTAAAGTAGATAAACTTGAATTGTTGTGTAAACATGTTAGATTCTTTAATTAGTATTTACATACTTACTTACTAAGCTATAAGCTTACTTTGTTTCTCTCTTTTGTCTTATAGTGTTCTTCGCTTGCTCAGGAGTTAAGGATCGTGAAGATCTACTCGCACTATCATACTTTAGGGTATTTGAACTAAACGCTTTGAATTATGGCATGTATAGTAGGCTTAATTATTTTGTTACGTGTCATATTTGTCTAGGTTAAAATATTAGTTACAAGATTTTCGACCAGATACTTTGTACAAGCCATTAAAGTGGGCTAATATTGTTCAAGACATATGTTACACGATGCACTATCAAATTGGATGACATATTTATATCTCGATTATGTTTAATGGTATGTGTTATGTTCGGTAATACCTTATATCTGTTCCGCGACGATAACGAGTAAGGGTGTTACAATATATGTGTACATGAGCATTTGAATGATACCGGCTAAGTCCCAAGGCATTTATGCTAGTGATTATATCCGGCTAAGACCAAGGCATTCGTATGAAGTTGTTATATCCGGTTAAGACCAAGGCAATTGTGCAAGTTACTAAATCCGGTTAAGACCAAGGCAATTGTGCTTGTGGTTATATCCGATTAAATCCCAAAGGTACGTGACTCGAAATGAGCAATCTTGCTGTAAAATTTCAGTTTATACACTTGTGAAAATTCCAGCAATGAGGTATGTTCGTATGTGCTTGAATTAGTTGAGTCCTTACAAATAAGTATACGCTTTCGGTTGATAAACGAGCTACCGCCTTTAGCTAAGTTGTTCTTTTGTGTATGAACATAAGGGTCGGTAATGTGAACTAAGTATGATTATGAGAATGTGTATTAATAAAGTGATTCATTTAGTTATGTAAATGTAATACTTTAGTCAAAGCTGATTTCATTACTTGAGACTTACTAAGCATTAAAATGCTTACCCCGTTGCTTTGGCTCTTTGTTTTATAGATTTTGCTCGTTAGCTATCGGATTCGGGATCATTGAAGTCGAAGTCATCCACACTATCAAAGCCCCCATTTTGGTACAATTTTGGTTGAACTTTGAAATGGCATGTATAGGACTACCCTTTTGTTGAAGGTCATGTACCTTTCGGTTTTGTGTAAACTTGGATAGCCATGCGAAAATGGCTTATATACGTTTTTAGCATAGTACTATAATCGTTTGTATGTTGATCATTATGAGGTATGGAATGGTTTTGAAACGATTAGCCATTGGAATGGTTAATCATGATCACACTTTGTGCTATGTATGCAAAAAGGGCCAATTGAATCATGGAAATCATAAAATAGGTAAAGCCTACCTTAAAGGCGAATCTTGACAAAGAAGAAGATGTGGATGTGAAAATCACTAAAAATAGTAGGAATGGTATTAAATAGTGAATAAATTATGCAAATGAACAACTAAACGGTCATATGAGTTATATGTTAAGAGATATTTAACTTCTCGTGAAACAGGGCGTAACGGTTTCGGATCCACCGTTCGACTTTGGAAATTCATTTAAATTAACCAGAGATAATTAGGAGTCATTCCATATATTTATAGATTCCTCTCTGAGTCTAGTTTCTATAGAAACAAACGGCATCGATTTGAAGCCTGTACAGGGAGATATCGAATTCGTAATGCGTGAAGGTCGAGTAGTTGAACCTGGATTAGGGAGACTTTAACTAATAAACTGTACTAATTGGCCTGACCAAAATTCTAGAAAAATATGTTGATGGACTTATGAGTCTAGTTTCAGGAAAAATTACGAAATAAATTTTCGAGCTCTGAAACTCAAGATATGATTTTAAAGGCGACAAAGGACGCAGTGACCACTAGTCTGGAAATTTCTAAATGGACTGTGAAAATAGTTAAGTCTGTGCACCTTGTGTCCGATTCCTGTAACGGACTCGGTGCGGGTGTTACAAAATTACAACGGCTTTACTACAACCCATATAAAAACATTTAAAAGTAATAATCAAAAGCAGTAACATAAACAAAGATGTGTGGCTTCCTCCGAGCCCCTCGCATTCCGATCCGTCTAAGGTGGAAATTACGAAAGGTTAATAAACGGGTGAGTTTACGAAAACTCGATGTGAAATCCCCTACTATATAAAAGGAACAGTCACTCATATAAAAGAATTAAAAGTTTGGCCCTAGCCCTACTTACAGTTTCAGTATCAATTAGGCCTTAGCCCATTATAACAGACAGTACTAGATGGGCCTTAGCCCATTACAGAATAAGAAACATTATCAGAACTAGAATCAAAATGAGAATCAAAATCAGAATCAGAATCAGGTGACAGAATCAAAATCAAAATCAGAATCAGAATTAGGTAATGTAATCGAATCGAGATCGAATAATGTAATCGTAATCGTAACCGTAATCGAATTAGGTAATGTAATCGAAATCGATGATCGTAATGTAATCGTAATCAAAATGTGAATGCAAACCCAACCCAATCCATCTGTATACACCCCCGTACCAACCTTACACCATGTGGGGAGACAACTCGACCCACCCATTCGCTACACACCACAGAATTTGTAGCGAGGCTGCCAGATATTGTGACGAAGTCACTAGATACAGATATTGTGGCTAGGCCACCAGAACAGATATATATATATATATATATATGTGGCAAAGCCACCAGATTGCAGCAAGGCTACGAGATATTGTGACGAAGTCACCGTATCGATATATGTGGCGAGGCCACCGATTGCAAATGAGGTCGCCGTAACGCTTCCTCCATCAATATAACCCATATCCCATGCAATGATATACATGTCATCGCATACAACATACGTAATCGAATATCATGTCCATATTCAATCAAACAGTCCACAGATCAAGTCATTCATATCACCAACATATATTCACAATCAAATCACAACCACACAAATTAAGTCGGTTACTTGCCCACAAGGGCAAAATAAATATTTAACACCCTAGGGGCAAAATGGTAATTTTACCCCACAAGGTATCTCGGTAATTCCACCCTACAGGGGTATTTTAGTAATTCTACCCTACAGGGGTATTTCTATAATTCTACCCTACAGGGGTATTTCGGTAATTCTACCCTACAGGGGTATTTCGGTAATTCTACCTTACAAGGGTATTTTGGTAATTCTACCCTACAGGGGTATTTCGGTAATTTTACCCTACAGGGGTATTATGGTAATTCTACCTTACAAGGGTATTTCAGTAATTCTACACTATAGGGGTATTCAGTAATTCTACCTTACAAGGGTATTTTAGTAATTCTACCCTACAAGGGTATTTTGGTAATTCTACCTTACAGGGGTATTTTAGTAATTGTACCTTATAGGGGTATTTCGGTAATTCTACCTTACAGGGGTATTTCAGTAATTCTACTCTATAGGGGTATTTCGGTAATTTTACTTTACAGGGGTATTTCAGTAATTCTACCTTACGGGGGTATTTCGGTAATTTTACAAATCGAGGATATTTGGGTAATTTTATAAACCGGGGGTACTTTGGTAATTTTACAACTAGGGGTATTTCAGTAATTTGGTAAACTAAAGTATTCTAAACAGGGATAACAATAAGAATGGCCCTAAAGCCCATTCTCGGCCCAAATGGGCCCACACGCTCGTGTGGCCCTTTTAGCCCAAATCTAGCCACAAATATGAGATTCACCTAGCCTAGTCCAATATTTACTATACAATCAAACAATTTATCCAATTGGGCTTGTAGGCCCATTGGGCCCACATGGCCCTTTTCGGCCCATCGCGGCCCGAAGTAGCCATCCTACAGCTAGAGTAGCGAGAAATACACACTTGATTGGAGACTGGAGTTAATCCACGCTCCGAGCACTCTTAGCCGATGCCCAACCCAAACAAGCACGCCATAAAGCGAAAGGGATCAGCCAAGAAGGGTACCTTTACTCTCCTCATGGTTCTCTCTATTTAAAGCCGACAGCATCCACTCTTATGTTAGCTTCCGATGTGGGATCCTCCAACATCAGAGTTTAAATTCAACACCAACTCTTGTCGCCCCCTGTTAGCAAAATAAATGCTCTTTGCTTGCTATGGGATTCGAACCCATGCCTCCCCTTAAATGCTCCACATGCTACTTGCCACTAAGCCACAAGGCTTTTTGTGTCACAATTTCTCCGATAATATTCTTAAGGCCTATCTACTACACCCATTCACCTTAAACCAAAATTTTTGCTAGAGTCCAGATTTGAACCCAGGACTTCTCCAACACTTCTCAGCACACTTAACCACTAAAACAAGCCTTCAACTACGAAATTTTCATGCACAACAGAATATTATAAGCTGCCTTCAACCGCTCCCATGCTCAAGGCCCAAAACTTCTAGGCCCAAATTCAGGGTGTTACAGCCATTTTCTCCATCTCTTCATTGCCCCCAATTTTGTTTTTCATTTTCTATCTGCTGTTGAATTTTCTTATCTCTTTATTTCGGTGCTCTTTTTGCATTACTGGTAAGTTTGGTAGGTGCTTTTTTTTTGTTTTGGTTAATGAATCATTGGTTAATAGGGTTCATTTGGTGTTTAAGAGAAGATCAAAGGGCTAGGGGTTTCCAATCGATGCCTTAATTGTGCGAAATCTCCGTTACTCATTCAAAGGTAAGGGTTCTGGTGGAATAGAAAGGTTTTTATTTCAATGTATTTCGGTTTAGTGTCAATTAAAGCAACTAATTCGGTGGTTTGTTGGTCAACTTTAGGTTTTGTATGACCCGAAAGCATTTTCGCATCAAAACCGTACTAGGTGTGTACCTGAAACTTAAAAAATCAAACTGTGGCAAAATCTAAAAAATTGTTCTGTCGACGCGATACGGTGTGTTGTTGGCCATGTGCGAGATACGATCGTGTGATTGTGACAGCCTTAAAACGACCCCAGTCGGAATGTGGTTTCGGGACCACAAAACCGAGGCATAAAAATAATTTAATATTTATTTTATTGCCTATAATATGTGTTAACTCATGTGTGACATTTTGATGTTTTGATTTAGAGTTATAAATGTGAATTTAACTAGAAAGGACCTAGTAGAAAACTTTGGAAGTATGATGGGGAATGTGTAATGACTAATTAAAGCATGCATGCAAAACAATGGCCTTGCATGTCAAATATCCCTCTTTTATAAGAGATGGCGGCCATGACAATGAGGGATGGGCAAAACATGTCATAGACATGTTTTGTTGGTGCATTAGGAGAAAAGAAATAAACAAATAAGCATGGGTAATAAAGAATGAAAAAAAATGTGTGTGAGTGAACCCCCTATTGCCGTGTATTGAAGAAAAGAAAAGAAAAAATTGATCATCCTTTCATTCTCTCTTGACCGAAAATCCTAAGGAAGAAGAGGGAATTTTTGCTTCATGTTTGGTTTGGAAGAGGATTAGGAAGGGTTTGGCTATACTTGCATCAAGATTAAGGTATGTTTGAGGTTGTGCCATGAGATTCATGCATGTTTTAGTTACTAGCTTGATGTTCTTATTAGCCCATGGTTCAAATCTTTGTTATATCACGGGATGGTATTTGGCCAAGGTGGATTTTGTGTTAATGCCATTGCATGTTAAATATGAAGCTTGTTAATGGTATATGTGATGGGGATTGATGGCTCTTGGACTTTCTTTTTAGTATTTTTGAGTAAGACATTAAGTTCTTTGCTTAATCATGACCAAAATTATGGTGTTGTGATGTATTCGGTCATGGTATATCCATAAGTATGATTCATGCATGTTGCATGGTAGGTAAGATTTGAGCTTTGGATATGTGTTTATATTTGGATATAAACAACTTGAGATTCGGCCCTTGCACCTACATGAATATGTGTTTGCACATGATGAATTGGTATGACATATATACTATTTCAAGGTGTATATTTGCTTGTGATGATGTTTCGGTTATGTAGTTAATGAGAGATGTGTATTGAGCTACAATATGTAATGCGCTAGTTAGTAAAATGTATGCTGTTTTTTTTTTGTGCGGTATTAAGTGTAAAATTGGCCTCAACATAGACATGCATATTCGGCCAAATGAAGTAGATTGGTGTGCATGTATTCGGTTAGAGGCAACCGTATTGAAGCCTTATCTTGGCTTAGATAATTGACTAAATGGGTAATAAGTGAGGATGGTTGCCGAATATACAAACATACATATGCATGTGTAATTGAATTATGAATGTTTAGCAAGATGGTTAAACTAGTTGATTTATTGATTAAGCTCAAGGAGTTAAAGAAGGAGAATCAAGCAAGGGAAAGACGAAGGTCATCGAGTAGCCGACTTGGACTGTTTTACCCAACACAAGGTAAGTCACTAAGCATATATTTTGTATTGATTTGAATAGACATAATGTCTATGTAATTATGCCGAAAGGAATGATGAATTTATATACATGTGTGTATGTGGTGATGGAAGTATTGAATGGAAGGAAAAGAGGTGAGATGTATTGAGTTGTTGATTTTGGTACTAAGTGTGCGGGTATAAACATTTGTGATCATAAGAATGGCACTAAGTGTGCGGGTTTAAAACTTGTACAGCACTAAGTGTGCGAGTTTGATCATGTAGCACTAAGTGTGCGAGTTGATTATATAGCACTAAGTGTGCGGACACACTATATGCTTTTGAATCACTATTGACACTGAGTGTGCGACACTATTGAGTTGATCACGGACAGCGGATCGGGTAAGTACCTTGAGTTCATGGCTAATAGGCGCTATGTTTATATTTGGGGTCGAGCTTGGTAAGTTTGAACCTACGTGACAATGTAAATTGAAGTCACGTACATAAGAATTATTATGAATGAGTGAAAGGTCATGTAGATGTATGATTGAATCGAAGGTCTAAGGAACTATGGTATAGTTCGGTTTGAATGGAGTAATTAGCCTCGTTCCATTTTGTTTCCTCTTGCGATAATGTTATTAATGGTTGTTAGTGCATTGCTTATGACTTCTTGAGTTATATACTCATTCGGTGTTTGCTTGTCACCTATTTTAGGTTTCTTGGACTCGAATTTTTGCGTATTCGGGACCATCATCGAAGTCATCACACCGCTAACAACTTTTGGTATTTTCTTCGTAGTTGGTCTTGGAGTACATTTCGCATGTATAGGCTATTATGTTTTGTTTGAACTTGGTATGTAAAATTTTGAATAGCCATGCGAAAATGGCTTATAAATGTTTTGAGCATAATGTTATAATCATTTGGTATGTATATGCTCATTAAGAAGCACGGAAATGTTTGGCAATGACCAGCCATTAGAATGGGTCATCATGATTATATTTTGGACTATATATATAAAAGGGGTGGTTGAATCATAGAAACTATGTGTTAGAGAAAGTCTACCCTAGAAATAGATGCTGGCAGCAACAGTGACGTGGATGTGAAAAATCACTAAAAATAGTAGGAATGGAATTAAATAGTGAATAAATTATGTAAATGAAACTTGATGAATCCATTTTCATATGGAAGAAACGAAACTGTCATATGAGTTGTATGTTAAAAGATATTTGGGTTTTCGTGAAATAGGGCCAGAACGGTTTTTGGATTCCCTGTTCTGACTTTGAAAATTAATTATAAATTAACCAGAGATAATTAGGAGTCATACCATATATGTATAAATTCCTCTTTGAGTCTAGTTTCTATAGAAAGGAACGACATCAGTATTGAATCCCTGCACAGGGAGTTATTCGAGTTGTAACACACAAAGGTCAGTGTAGTCGACCTCTGTAACATGGGAGACTTTAACTAATAAACTGTACTAATTGGCTTGACAAAAAAATTCTAGAAAAAAATCTATAGATGGAAATATGAGTCTAGTTTCAGGGAAAAATTACAAAACTGATTTTCGAGTTGTAAAACTCAAGTTATGATTTTTGAAGCGACTAGTACACAGATTGGCAGCTTGTCTGGGAAATTCCCAATAAGTGGTTTGAAGTCTGTTAACACCTCGTGTTCGACTCCGGTGACGGTCTCGGGTTTGGGGTGTTACAATTTTATTGGTATCAGAGCTATGGTTTAGTCGGTTCTAGGACTACCATAGCACGTATGAGTCTAGCTATACATGCCTTAATGTTAATGTTTAAATGTGTGATGACTTCTGACGGTTAAAATTATTGTTTTGATTAGTAAATGGATCCCGGTGTAGAGAGAACCTTGGCGGATGACGTTGAAAGTGTAGCGGCTGCTCCTGCACAAGGGACGCCACCTATTGAACCTCAGTCATCTGTGAATAATCAGGGTGAGTGGGCTAGACAAGCCTTCTTTACCATGATGAATGAGTGGGTCGCGCAATATGCCCGAGCTGTCCAACAATTCCAATTTGAATAATCCACCCCAAGAGCCCGTAATGCCATCGATTCATCGACCTCGTGAGGCTGAGTAAGCCACTGTAGACTTGATTAGGAAGCCCGGGCTGAAGAGTTCAGGGCCATAGTTACTAATGATGACGAAAGGGCCGAGTTCTGGCTTGATAACACCATTCGGGTGTTTGATGAACTGTCATGCACACCCGATGAATGTCTAAAGTGTGCTATATCCTTGTTGCGAGACTCAGCCTACTATTGGTGGAGGACCTTGATTTCCATAGTTCCAAACGAACGAGTTACTTGGGATTTCTTTCAAACGGAGTTTCAAAGAAATATATCGATCAACAGTTCATCGATCAAAAGCGTAAGGAATTCTTGGAACTCAAGCAAGGTCAGTATGACAAGATCTCGAATACGAACATGAGTTCGTAAGACTCATCGGTATGCCCGGAGTGTGTGGCTGATGAGGTTGCTATGTGCAAGAGGTTTGAAGAAGGATTGAATGAAGATCTAAAGCTACTAGTGGGTATTTTGGAGATAAAAGAATTCGTAACACTAGTTGAACGAGCACGCAAGGCGGAGGAACTTGGAAAGGAGAAGAAGAAGGCTGAATTTGAAGCTAGAGACTATCGCAAAAGATCGACGGGTAAAGCTCCGTTCTCGGCTGTAAAGAAGTTCAGGAGGACACCAATAAATCGAGGATGATCAAGGGAATTTCCATTAGAGCACAACCATTGACGGACTCCGAGCTACTTCGGTAGCTAGTGTGGGCAATAACCGTCAAGAGAAACTGAATGCCCCAATGTGGGAGAAGACACATAGGTGAATGTTGGGGTAAGTCTACCAATAGGGCTTGTTACGGATGCGGTTCGAAGGACCACTTCATTAGAGATTGCACGGAGCTTGATGAGAAGAATAGGATGCAAGGTGCAAGACCTAGTGGAATGACAGCCTTAAAACGACCCCAGTCGGAATGTGGTTTTGGGACCACAAAACCGAGGCATAAAAATAATTTAATATTTATTTTATTGCCTATAATATGTGTTAACTCATGTGTGACATTTTTGATGTTTTGATTTAGAGTTATAAATGTGAATTTCACTAGAAAGGACCTAGTAGAAAACTTTGGAAGTATGATGGGGGAATGTGTAATGACTAATTAAAGTATGCATGCAAAACAATGGCCTTGCATGTCAAATATCCCTCTTTTTATAAGAGATGGCCGGCCATGACAATGAGGGATGGGCAAAACATGTCATAGACATGTTTTGTTGGTGCATTAGGGAGAAAAGAAATAAACAAATAAGCATGGGTAATAAAGAATGAAAAAAAAATGTGTGTGAGTGAACCCCCCCTATTGCCGTGTATTGAAGAAAAGAAAAGAAAAAAATTGATCATCCTTTCATTCTCTCTTGACCGAAAATCCTAAGGAAGAAGAGGGAATTTTTGCTTCATGTTTGGTTTGGAAGAGGATTAGGAAGGGGTTTGGCTATACTTGCATCAAGATTAAGGTATGTTTGAGGTTGTGCCATGAGATTCATGCATGTTTTAGTTACTAGCTTGATGTTCTTATTAGCCCATGGTTCAAATCTTTGTTATATCACGGGATGGTATTTGGCCAAGGTGGATTTTGTGTTAATGCCATTGCATGTTAAATATGAAGCTTGTTAATGGTATATGTGATGGGGATTGATGGCTCTTGGACTTTCTTTTTAGTATTTTGAGTAAGACATTAAGTTCTTTGCTTAATCATGACCAAAATTATGGTGTTGTGATGTATTCGGTCATGGTATATCCATAAGTATGATTCATGCATGTTACATGGTAGGTAAGATTTGAGCTTTGGATATGTGTTTATATTTGGATATAAACAACTTGAGATTCGCCCTTGCACCTACATGAATATGTGTTTGCACATGATGAATTGGTATGACATATATACTATTTCAAGGTGTATATTTGCTTGTGATGATGTTTCGGTTATGTAGTAAATGAGAGATGTGCATTGAGCTACAATATGTAATGCGTTAGTTAGTAAAATGTATGCTGTTTTTTTTTGTGCGGAATTAAGTGTAAAATTGGCCTCAACATAGACATGCATATTCGGCCAAATGAAGTAGATTGGTGTGCATGTATTCGGTTAGAGGCAACCGTATTGAAGCCTTATCTTGGCTTAGATAATTGACTAAATGGGTAATAAGTGAGGATGGTTGCGAATATACAAACATACATATGCATGTGTAATTGAATTATGAATGTTTAGCAAGATGGTTAAACTAGTTGATTTATTGATTAAGCTCAAGGAGTTAAAGAAGGAGAATCAAGCAAGGGAAAGACGAAGGTCATCAAGTAGCCGACTTGGACTGCTTTTACCCAACACAAGGTAAGTCACTAAGCATATATTTTGTATTGATTTGAATAGACATAATGTCTATGTAATTATGCCGAAAGGAATGATGAATTTATATACATGTGTGTATGTGGTGATGGAAGTATTGAATGGAAGGAAAAGAGGTGAGATTTATTGAGTTGTTGATTTGGCACTAAGTGTGCGGGTATAAACATTTGTGATCATGAGAATGGCACTAAGTGTGCGGGTTTAAAACTTGTACAGCACTAAGTGTGCGAGTTTGATCATGTAGCACTAAGTGTGCGAGTTGATTATATAGCACTAAGTGTGCGGACACACTATATGCTTTTGAATCACTATTGACACTGAGTGTGCGACACTATTGAGTTGAACACGGACAGCGGATCGGGTAAGTACCTTGAGTTCATGGCTAATAGGCGCTATGTTTATATTTGGGGTCGAGCTTGGTAAGTTTGAACCTACGTGACAATGTAAATTGAAGTCACGTACATAAGAATTATCATGGAATGAGTGAAAGGTCATGTAGATGTATGATTGAATCGAAGGTCTAAGGAACTATGGTATAGTTCGGTTTGAATGGAGTAATTAGCCTCGTTCCATTTTGTTTCCTCTTGCGATAATGTTATTAATGGTTGTTAGTGCATTGCTTATGACTTCTTGAGTTATATACTCATTCGGTGTTTGCTTGTCACCTATTTTAGGTTTCTTGGACTCGACTTTTTGCGTATTCGGGACCGTCATCAAGTCATCACACCGGCTAACAACTTTTGGTATTTTCTTCGTAGTTGGTCTTGGAGTACATTTCGCATGTATAGGCTATTATGTTTTGTTTGAACTTGGTATGTAAAATTTTGAATAGCCATGCGAAAATGGCTTATAAATGTTTTGAGCATAATGTTATAATCATTTGGTATGTATATGCTCATTAAGAAGCACGTAAATGTTTGGCAATGACCAGCCATTAGAATGGGTCATCATGATTATATTTTGGACTATATATATAAAAGGGGTGGTTGAATCATAGAAACTATGTGTTAGAGAAAGTCTACCCTAGAAATAGATGCTGGCAGCAACAGTGACGTGGATGTGAAAAATCACTAAAAATAGTAGGAATGGAATTAAATAGTGAATAAATTATGTAAATGAACCTTGATGAATCCATTTTCATATGGAAGAAACGAAATGGTCATATGAGTTGTATGTTAAAAGATATTTGGGTTTTCGTGAAACAGGGCCAGAACGGTTTCTGGATTCCCTGTTCCGACTTTGAAAATTCATTATAAATTAACCAGAGATAATTAGGAGTCATACCATATATGTATAAATTCCTCTTTGAGTCTAGTTTCTATAGAAACTAACGGCATCAGTATTGAAGCCCTGCACAGGGAGTTATTCTAGTTGTAACGTACGAAGGTCAATGTAGTCGACCTCTGTAACATGGGAGACTTTAAATAATAAACTGTACTAATTGGCTCAACAAAAAAATTCTAGAAAAAAATATGTAGATGGACATATGAGTCTAGTTTCAGGGAAAAATTACGAAACTGATTTTCGAGTTGTAAAACTCAAGTTATGATTTTTGAAGCGACTAGTACACAGATTGGCAGCTTGTCTTGGAAATTCTCAATAAGTGGTTTGAAGTCTGTTAACACCTTGTGTTCGACTCCGGCGACAGTCTCGGGTTCGGGGTGTTACAGTGATTGACGAGGGCATGGTCATACGCAAGACACGACTGTATGGTGGTGTGAGTGTGGCCATATGGGCAAAACGAGCAAGGCCAATCTGGGCGTGTGGGCCCACACGAGCATTCCACACAAGCATGTGACCCCAAGTTTCTGAAATTTTCCCTAGGGTCGCACGGGTCGCTCCGATCAACTGTGGACCTATCGTAAGGTTGGTAAGGGCTAACCAAACCCTAGATTATGTGATTTGATATTCTGATAGTATGCTCATAGTAGGACACTTTTATGCATGTCAGACTATTTTGATATATGTATATATGATATTTGTACACAAGCATGATAAGCATGCTATATCTGTATCTAAATCTATATTCTGTATCTATTTTTGGGGTGGGATTGTATATATGGAGGATGTGTTCTAAAAGGCGACCCTTTCCTATATTCTAACGGCTTGGCTGGATATTATCTGATATGTGTCGTAATGACACAATACGGTGTGTAGGGATGGGTGGGTGTGTTTAACCCCACATGGTGTGTTGGGATGGTTGGAGATGGTGTGTAGAAGATGGGGGTAGGATTCTGTATATCTGATTCCATTATCTATTTTCGTAAAGGACTTAGGTTCGATCTGAATCCAAATGTATATGTGATTTTTGTATAAATTGTAGGTTTATTTCTATTAGGTTACACACTAAGTTTACGAAAATCCACATATGTTTGTCTGTTTTGTTCAGGTAAACCACAGACTTAGGCGGATCGGTACTGCGGAGACTCAATGGACTCAACTGTAAACTGTTTAAAACTTATTAATTTATGGTTTACTTAAAATTCTGAATTCATTTGAGAGTTGTAATTTTTAGGACTCTCTGGACTGTACGGTTTTTAATTGTTGATGTTTGGTTTGTTGAAAATTCGCATGCTTCGATATGTTTTATGAAAACAACAATTTTACGCAAATAAAGGTTTTTCTAATAATACAAACCATATTTCCAGAATGTATCGATTTTATTAAACCTCCATTGTAATATGTGTTTTGGAAAATGAACTAATTAAATGACATTTTTCAGTAATAATCATGAATGTAAATGAGTTATAAAAGTTGATATGTTTATCAAAACAACTCAGTTCTCAAAACCCATTCCTTGTGACATTTCCAGATTCGGTAGTAACGTCCAGGCCGGGTCTGGGGTGTTACATTTAGTGGTATCAAAGCCAGGTTGCAAAACTCGGGCTGTGAATTTTGGGTTCCAAAATTCTGTTTCAAAAGAATTGGTTTGCAAATAAATTGTATAATTTGAGAAAGAATATGGTACACCTAGTCTCCGGCGTTGATCCTATAATTATTTCTGAAACTTAGATAGTATATTCGGAAAACATTATAGATAGTACTTTCTGAAACTGTGTTGAAATAGTTAGAGACTAAAATCTCTGTAAACATTTCTGAACTTCTGATAATTTATGCATAAAATATCTGTTAATAAATACTGGAACTGATACATAAAACTCTATAATGTAGATAAAAATTTGAAATATACAATGAGCACTCGTGGAACACGAGGACGTGGTATTCGTAGTCATGGTAGAGGCCGTAGGGGGCTCGAGTTAAGTCTTCCTCTCTGGGCAGTATGCCAAACTTAGATACGAGTGAGACACTAGTTTCGCCTACTACTGAGACTGGGTCTCAAAGCTGTTCAGCTAGGGACAACGCACTGTCCCAAGCCATGTTAAGGATTTTGATGAGGGTTGCTGGACCCCATTCTAGATTTGGGGTCCGTGGGTTGGTAACTGAATGACTCTGGTCTAATGGTGCTGAGCTGTTCAGGGGTGTCACTGGAGTCGCCCTTACTGTGGCCAAGTATTGGTTGGAGGCCACCGAGAGGATTAGGAATGATATAAACTGTACTCCCGAGCAAAAACTAAAGGGTGTAGTCTCATTGCTTCATGACAAGGCATATCAGTGTTGGTTATCGGTTGAGGAGGGTACTCAGCCGGGTTGTCTAAACTAGGACTTCTTTAATATTGCCTTCTAGGGGAAGTATGTGGGCGTGAGTTATGTGGATGCTCGTAGGCATGAGTTCATGAATCTCATGTAGGGTGATAGATCAATGGCCAAGTATGAGGACAAGTTTCTGAGGTTGAGTCACTACGCTCGAGGCATGATGGCATCCGAATATGATAAATGTGTCCACTTTGAGGACTGTCTGAGAGATAATCTAAGGGTACTGATTGTCTGTAGAGAGAGCGCAAGTTTTCTGTTCTTGTGGATAAAGGCAAAGATCGCTGAGAGAGTTAAGCGTGTGGAGCGCCAGAATTGGGACTGAGAAAGAGGAAAGAATAAGAGGGATTTAGAACCCTTAGTTCTATTAAAAGCCCTAAAAAGCCAAACCTGATGGACCGGTTAGAGTGGGGGTTCCTGTTGCCCTTACTGGGATTTAGCTGTGTGGGGGTTGTGGTAGGCACCATATGGGCGAGTGTTGGAGAAGGTTAGGGGCTTGTTTGAGGTGTGGATCTTTAGAGCACTGTATTAGAGAGTGTCTGCAATGGGAAAATCAGATGCAAGCTTCAGAACCGGGTTCTGTACAGCATTAGAGGGAAATTCAGCAGCCACCTAGGGCCCATGGACCAGTTAGAGGTAGTAATGGTATGGGCCGTGGACAGAGAGCACCGACCAGAGGTGCTAGTCAGACAGAAGCGTGGCAGCCTGCACTGGTTTATGCTGCTCAATGCCGAGAGGATAGAGATGCTCTTAATGTTATCATGGGTACGTTCTTTATTTTTGATATACCTTATATTACACTGATAGACATAGGTTCTACACACTCCTATATAGCTAGTACTATTTCTAAGAAAACTGGGGATTCCTATTGAGAGCACTTTTAATGAAATTATTGTACTGAGTCTATTAGGCAGTTTGTCCCGGTTAGTAAACTCTATAGGGATGTTCTGTTTGAGGTACAAAGGGTTGTATTTCTGGCAAATCTAATAGAGTTACCGCTTGGAGAGTTTGATTTGATCCTGGGTATAGATTGGTTGGTTGAGCATTGAGTCAGTTTAGATTGTACGTCTAAGAGGGTCGCTCTAAGGACTGAGAATGATAAGGAGGTGGTTATGATCGGTGAGTATAGAGATTATCTGTCTAATGTGATCTCTACTCTTGTGGCTGAGAAAGTGGTTCGGAAAGGGTTGAGGCGTATTTGGCTTACGTCAGTGTTTCAGTTTCTGGGGACTCTTCTATTGGGGATATCAGAATAGTGAGGGATTTTTCATATGTCTTTTCTGTGGAGTTACCGGCTTTACCTCCGAATTGAAAAGTTGAATTCGGCATTGAGCTTCTACCGGGTACAGCTCCGGTGTTTATCACTCTGTACCAATGGCACTGAAGGAGCTTACAGAGCTTAAGGCTCAACTTCAAGAGCTTTTAGATCGTGTTTCCATCTGTCCTAGTGTGTTTCTGCGGGGACACTAGTTTTGTTTGTTAAGAAAAAGGATGGGACCATGAGGATGTGTATTGATTATCGACAACTGAATAAACTGACTGTGAAAAATAAGTATCCAGTTCCAAGGGTCAACGATCTATTTGATCAGTTTCAAGGGGCTTTAGTGTTTTCGAAAATTGATCTTCGTTCTGGGTATCATCAGCTTAGAGTTAAGAAGGTGGATGTTCATAAGACTACATTTAGGACTCGTTATGGACATTACGAGTTCCTAGTTATGCCTTTTAGTCTGACGAATGCTCCGATGACATTCATAAATTTGATGAACCAAGTGTTTCAGCCATATCTGGATTAGTTCATCGTGGTCTTCATCAATGATATTTTGGTTTACTCTAAGACTGAAGATGAGCATGATGAGCATCTTAGAATAGTACTTCAGATACTCCGTAAGAAATAGCTCTACGCTAAGTTGAGTAAGTGTGAGTTAGAGTTGCGTGAGGTGACTTTTTTTGGGCATGTGGTTTCTGCTGAAGGGATCTAAGTTGATCCAAGAAAGATTGAGGTGGTGCTTGATTGGAAACAACCTAAGAACATAACTAAAATCTATAGTTCATTAGGTCTTGTGGGTTATTATCGACGGTTTGTCGAGGGGATTTCTCTGATTGCAGCTCCTTTGACTAATCTTCTGCGTAAGGATGTTCCTTTTGTTTGGACTAATATGCAACAATCGAGCTTTGAGAAGCTTAAGTCTGTTTTGACTCAGGCTCTTGTGATGATACAACCTAAATCTGGTAAAGAATTTATGGTATATATTGATGTGTCGCACGTCGGTTTGGGATGTGTATTGATACAAGATGGTAAAGTTGTGGCCTATGTGTACCGTCAGCTTAAGAATCATGAAGGGAATTATCCAACGCATGATCTCGAGTTGGTTGCTGTGGTTTTTGCGTTGAAAATCTGAAGGCACTATCTGTATGGTGAGAGGTGTATTATCTGCACTGATCACAAGAGCTTCAAGTACCTTCTTACCCAGGAGTTGAATCTTAGGTAGCGTCGCTGGATTGAGCTACTCAAGGATTATGACTGCATGATAGAGTATCATCCTGGTAAGGCCAATGTGGTGGCTGATGCTCTAAGTCGTAGAGCGATGACTGATTTGAGGGTGATGTTCACTGTCTTAGTATGTTTGATGATGTGAATCTGCTAGTCGAGTTACAAGTTAAGCTGACTTGGATTGATCAGACTCGGGATAAGCAGTTAGGGGATGAGTCTTTGGATTTGCGGTTTTGTCAGATTGAGAGTGGTAGTACTTCTGATTTTGGGCTGAATAAGGATAGGCTTCTGTGTTTTCGAGGTCGAATTTGTATGCCGAATGATTCTGATTTGAGGCAGTCGATTCTGAGGGAGGTGCATATTACCCCTTATGCTATGCATCCCAGTGGTAATAAGCTGTATCGAGATCTCCGAGAACTGTATTGGTGGCCGTGATTGAAACATGAGGTTACAAATTTCGTTGCTCGTTTTCTGACGAGCCAGCAAGTTAAGAATGAGCACCAGTTGCCTTCAGGTTTGTTACATCCTGTTAAGATTCCCTTATGGAAATAGGAATGAGTGACGATGGACTTCTTTAGTGGATTGCCCTTGACACCCATTGAGAAGGATTCTGTTTGGGTCATCAAGGATCGATTGACCAAGTCTGCTCATTTTATTCCAGTTCGAATGGACTACTCTCTGCAGAAGCTAGCGAAGATCTATATCTTTGAGATTGTAAGACTGCATGGGGTTCCTATTTCGATAATTTCTGATAGAGATCCTCAGTTCTAGAAGAAATTACACGAGGCTATGGGTTCGAGATTGGACTTTAGTACTACATTCCATCCTCAGACAGATGGTCAATCTGAGAGGGTGATTCAGATACCGTAGGATATGCTTCGGAGTTGTGTAATAGATTTCCAAGGTAGTTGGGAAGATTATTTACTGCTAGATGTCACCTTACGAGGCTTTATATGGTCGTAAGTATCGTACTCCGTTGTGTTGGACTGAGTTGGGTGAACATCGGGTTTTGGGTCCTGAATTAGTTTTCGAGACTGAGGATAAGGTTAGACTGATTTGGGATCATATGAAGCTGCTTCTGATAGACAGAAGCCTTATGCAGATCTGAAGAGGAGAGATATTGAATAATGTGTGGGTGATTTCGTGTTTCGTGTTTCTTAAGGTTTCTACGTGGAAGAAGGTTCTGAGGTTTGGTCGTAAGGGCAAGTTGGGTCCTAGGTTTATTGGACCGTATTGGATTTTGAAGCGTGTGGTACCTATCGA
The DNA here is from genome assembly GCF_025698485.1 of Gossypium arboreum. Lineage (NCBI taxonomy): Eukaryota > Viridiplantae > Streptophyta > Magnoliopsida > Malvales > Malvaceae > Gossypium > Gossypium arboreum. The sequence continues at coordinate 71,670,447 of NC_069075.1, forward strand.
TTATCAGTTGGAGCTACCTCTAAAGTTGGACCGTATCCATGATGTGTTTCGCGTCTCGATATTGAGGCAATACCGATCTGACCCATCACACGTTGTCTCTATTGAGGAGATTGAGGTTAGATCGGACTTAACTTTTGAAGAGGAGTTGGTTTAGATTTTGGATCGTGATATTAAGGTTCTGAGGAGGAACTCTATACTATTGGTAAAGGTTTTATGGAAAAACCATGGCACGGAGGAAGCCACGTGGGAACCTAAGGACTCGATGCGTCAGCTGTATCCTCATCTGTTTTGATCAAGTAAATTTCAAGGTCAAAATTTCTTTTAAGGGGTAGAGTTGTAACACCTTGAATAATTTATTTCTAATTCTGTATATATCTGACACAAATGTGTATCTGCTTCAATGGTTAAGTGTTCTGGGTGTGTGTGTGAGGTCTTGGGTTCAAGTCCCATGTTTACAAATTTTGTTATTTTTTTATCTAAACCTTACCCTTGTTCAATGGGCTTATTTAATAATATCTGTCAAATCATATCAAAATGAGCTTGTTGGTTCGAGTGGTAAGGGAGTTATTATGTTGGAGGTCCTGTGTTCAAATCCCTTCATTGGCATGGGCGTTAATTTTTGCTCAATTGACTAATAGAGTTTCGATTGAGTTTAAATTCTAAGAAAGTGGTTGTTAGTGGGATAGTGAGGAGGAATTTAAGGGATTCCTAACATCATATCTGATTTTCATTTTCTTTTCTTTTCTTATTCAAAATTTGCTCTCTTCCAAAATTTCCAAAAGAACATAAGGTTAATTTTTTCTTTTTACTCTCTGCCATTTTCTCATTCTCTTCCTTGCCACCGATTTTATTTTTGATTTTCTATCTCCTGTTGAATTTTTGTATCTCATTATTTTGGTGCTCTTTTTGAGTTACTGGTAAGTTTGGTAGGTGCATTTTTTTTGGTTAATGAATCATTGGTTAATGGGGTTCAATTGGTGTTTAGGAAAAGATCAAGGGGCTGCGAGTTTCCAATCAGCGCCTTAATTGTGCGAAATCTCCATTACTCATTCGAAGGTAAGGGTTCTGGTAGAATGGAAAGGTTGTTTATTTTGATGTAGTTCAGTTTAGTGTCAATTAAAGCGACTAATTCGTAGTTTGTTGGTCAACTTTAGGTGTTGTGTTTCCGCATCAAAATTGTACCAGGTGTATACCCAAAACGCAGAAAATCGAACTTCGAAAAAAGCCAAAAACCTATTCTGTCGATGCCACATTGACGTGTAGTCCCCCGTGTGGTTGGCCGTATTGACGAGGGCATGGCTGTGTACGAGACACGGTAATGTGATTGAGGAGGGCATGGTCGTGCACAAGACACGACCGTGTGGTGGTGTGAGTTTGGCCGTGTAGGCCACACGAGCTAAGCCAAGTTGGGCTTGTAGGCCCACAAGGGCATGCCACACGAGCCTGTGGGTTTTGGACCAGGCCAATCTAGGTGTGTGGGCCACATGGGTGTGTGGGCCACATGGGCGTGTGGGCCCACATGGGCAATCCATACGGCATGTGAGCCCAAATTTCTAAAATTTTTCCTAAGGTCGCACAGATCGTTCTGATCAACTATAGACCTACCGTAGGGTCGGTAAGGGCTAACCAAACCCTAGATTATGTGATTTGATATTCTGATAATATGCACTGAGTAGGACACTTTTATTCAAGTCTAACTATTTTGATATATGTTTATCTGATATTTGTACACAAGCATGATAAGCATGTTATATCTATATCTAAATCTATATTCTGTATTTGTTCTTGGGGTGGGATTGTATATAGAGAGGAAGTGTTCTGAAAGGTGACCCTTGCCTATATTTTCGCGGCTTGATTGGATATTATCTGATATGTGTCGTAATGACACAATACGGTGTGTAGGGATGGGTGGGTGTTTTTAACCCGACATGGTGTGTTAGGATCGTCAGAGATGGTGTGTAGAGGATGGGGGTAGGATTCTGCATATTTGATTTCGTTATCTATTTTCATAAATGACTTAGGTCCGATCTGAATCTGAATGTATATGTGATTTCTGTATAAATTGTATGTCTATTTCTGTTGGGTTACACAATGAGGTTACGAAAACTCATATCTGTTTGTTTTTTCTATTCAGGTAATCCACTAACTTAGGCGAATCGGTGCTGTGGAGACTCAACGATGACCACTCGACCATAAACTGTTTAAAACTTAGGAATTTATGGTTTACTTAAAATTTTGAATCCATTTGAGAGTTGTAATTTCTAGGACTCTCTGGACTATATGGTTTTTAACTGTTGATGTTTGGTTTGTTGATAATTCACATACTTCGATTAAATGTTTTATGAAAATGACAATTTTACGCAAATAAAGGTTTTTCTAATAATACAAACCAGATTTCCAGAATGTATCGATTTTATTAAACCTCTACTGTAATATGTGTTTTGGCAAATAAACTAATTAAATGACGTTTTCAGTAATAATCATGAATGTAAATGAGTTATAAAAGTTTAATGGTTTATTGAAACAACTCAGTATTCAAAACCCATTCCTTTTGACATTTTCGGATTCAGCAATAATGACTAGGCCGGGTCCGGGGTGTTACAAACGGAGTCCCAAAAATACATTTTTCAACACCCCAACTTTTAGGTCGTTACAATTCTCCCCACTAATTAAATTTTATCCTCAAAATTTACCTAAAAAGAGGTGGGGATATTGAGATCTCATCATCTCTTCGGGTTCCCAAGTCGCTTCCTCAACACTATGGCTACGGCTTAGAACTTTTACTAATAGAACATGTTTTGTAACACCTTTAACCCGTATCCATCGTCGGAATAGGGTTACGAAGCATTACCAGAGTTTACGTTTCAAAACTATAAAAAATTTAAAATTTTAATTAACAACTTCAATCAATGCAAAACCAATCAATGACATACATATTGTCCCTTTTGCAAGCCCTCGAGGCCATAAAAACACATTAGAAACAAGTCAGGACTAAATCAGAAACATATAGAATTTTAAGGGAAAAAATGAAAATTTTCAAACTATAGGGGTCACACGGCCGTGTGGCCAAGCCATGTGGCTTACACGGCTGAGACACACGCCCGTGTCTCAGACTGTGTGGGCATTTGCAGTAGGGACACACAACCATGTTCCAGCCCGTGTCCGTGCCCGTGTAACTCTCTGACTTGGGTCACACGGCAAAGCCACACGCTTGTGTGCTAGGCCGTGCAACTCTCAAAATCCAACCTTTAAAAACCTACGGGGGACACATGGTCATATTGAGTAGTCGTGTGTCACACACGATTGAGACACACGCTTGTGTTTTAGGCCGTGTGGACAAGAAATAAGCCAATTTCAAGCCAATCCTTTCACCCATTACAAGCTCACACCTACAAGACATTTGCACAAACAATCAAGCTTTCAAACATACCTAAAATATGCATAATAAGATAAACTCAATAGGTCATTTATTCATACAACCAATATGCCAAAAGTCACCCCAAACATAATCATCAAATCAACCTAAAATATGTGCACATTTACTATTTATCATCTATTTTGTCTCCATGCCAAAACATAGTATAATTGACCATATTCCAAAACACAACCAAACATACTAAATTGGTCACTCAAAGTATACTTTTATTTGACCATTCTAACACCAACCATTTAAGCATCAAAACCATCAAATGGCACAAATCTAGCCAATTCAAAATAAATCCAACAACGAACATATATACATACCAAGTTTGACTCATGCACGTCTATTCAAACCTTTACAAAGCATGCCATAACTTGAACATGTTGTGTTCAATCTATCACCTACCATTTAACCATTCCAACAAGCATTAATTCATTGTCAAAAGACACACATCAATAAAGCCCCACAAGTACCAAGTTTACACCAACCTTAATGATATATACATGCCAAACTCATCAAACTAACATATACCATAGTTCCACCTATACATGCCATTATAACCTTGATCAAGACATCAAAATCTACTGATAAAATCGATGGATAGTGTGATGGATCTCCAACTAGCTTCCAATTCGATCGAGCTTCTGATAATATATAAAGTAAGGGAAAAATAACTATAAGCAATGAATGCTTAGTAAGCTCGTATAAAATTTAAACATAGCATTCTATTTCAATAATAAACTTTATAGGTTAAATATAAAGCTATACCAATGCCTCAAGATTTATCAAACCATAAACACCAACTCAAAATGAAATAAGTCTATCAACACCACATATACTTATCAATCGTAGCATAGTAGGATTTCATAAGATTTTGAACTCTTCCCTTTATTTCCTTTCTAGTGCATTTACTTACTTTAGCTTAGTTAACGACATCAATTATTAATTAGCATTTTTGTTCATGAACTAGATATATTCATCCATAACATACATAAATTTGTCACATGCTTGTACATCTTTCAACTTATTATTTCCTTTTCATCAAATTACATTTCAACTATGAATTTACCATTTCACTACCTTTCCTCACCCGTTTCATATGCATAACACACAAGATATACGCATAATATCAACCATGATTATAAGCTAGTGCATTTAAACGTAGCTCCTTTTGGAATCAACTACATGATAAACCATTTCATAAGAAATTACATACTTTTATTTTTACCACCTTTTCATGTACATAAGCATATTACCAATTGAACACTTACCAAATCGATGTATTTCATTAAGACTAAACATGATATAATCCAATAATAAGCTTAACACAAGCCTAAGCACATCAACAACACATGTTAGCATACTTGAACATAATTCATGTGAACTTAACATAGATAACCATTATACTTGAACATGATCCAATTGGATTTATCATCTTTCATCACATATCATGTTTTCCATGTATCACTAATTCAATAAGTTTATACACACCTATCTTGGTTCATATTGAACACTTACCATTTCATTTGCACAACACAAAAGACATAAACATAACATTTACCATAGTCATGATTAAACACATAACTTAGCAATATCATCACATGGTAAAATATGGTACATAAACATAGTACCACTTAAATCATACCTTACATAATCATGAATATTCATACTTAGATCATTGGTACATCATACCTTTCCATATTTGTCGTAGTGAAGTCAATCAGAACCCTTACTGGAGCTCACACAAGTGTGCTAAACGATGGTCATAACCATCCCTTTTCTTCAACGACGGTTGAAACCATTCTTTTTAACATTTGATGGTCGAAACCATCCCTTTTCATATTTGATAGCCAAAGCTATCCCTTTTCATATTCGATGGTCGTCACCATCCTTTTTCATAGTTGATGGTCGTCACTATCCCTTTTCATAATCGGTAGCCGAAGCTATCCCTTTTCATTATCTGAGGGTTGTCAATATATCATTGGATTTTCTGTAGAGGCATGATATAATTATATAACATAATAGCATTTAAAACTAAAATTTAAAATGTTATTTAAACGTATGAACTTACCTAGCTAAATTGCAGATATGACAAAGTACAGGGGCATTTTGGTAATTTTTTATTCTCCTCGATTTTCCACCCAATCTTGATCTAAATTAAAATTTTCATTCAATCTATTAATTTATACAATAAAAAATGTATTTTATTTAATTTAGTCATTTTTGACATTTCCAAAAAATTGCTCCTAAAATTTTACTTTTATTCAATTTAGTCCCTAAGCCTAAAACATGCAAATTAACCATTTTTACCCAAACTTTAGCCTATACTTATGGCATCCAATACAACCCATTATTGCAACAATTTCACATCAAATCCTTGTATTTTTACTATTTCAACAATTTAGTCCCTAAGCGGCAAATTCATCAAAATCACTTAATAAAATACTTTTAAATAACAACTAATATTTCAAATTAATCATTTAACATCTAAAATCACAAGGTTCATCAATGACAACATTCAAAATTTTTAACAGTTTCAAAATCGAAGGTACAGGCTAGTTGGACCTATTTGCAACGATATCAAAAACATAAAAATTACAAAAAATCGATAAATGAACCATTTACATGCATCCATTTTTTTTTTGGCTGAAGCTTGGAGCTTCTCCCTTTCTTTATCCATGGTGACATTCAGTTTAAAGAAGAACGAAGAAAAACAAATCATAATTTTCATCTTTAATTTAATTATAATTTTTTTAATTATTTTAACCTTTGTACATAAATAAAACAAACTTTAGAGTTCCCTTGTCGTCCCACTTTCTTTAGGATGGCTAATTTACTCAATAAGGCCATCCAATTATAATTCATTACTCAATTAACACCTCTAAACTATTAACGATTGACTTTTTTAACTTTTACAATTTAGTCCTTTTTAATTAATTAACTATCGAAACGTTAAATTTTTCAACAAAACTTTAATACCACCTTAAGACACTCTGTAAATATTTATACAAATATTTACAACTCAGTTTATAGAAACGAGGTCCCAATACCTCATTTTTTAAAACCACTTGACCTTAGGGTCTTACCACTTGAACTTAATAAATCGCTTATATAACATAAATTATCAAATCAGAAACCTTTTTAAAATCACATTTTACTTGTAAAATTAAATAATAATATTTACGAATTTACCCGTCGGATTTGGTAGCCCCAAAACTACTTTTTCTAACACTAATGAAAAATGGGTAGTTACATGTTTATTACACGATTCTTTCACCTCGTGAGCTAAAATTTCAACCGGTTCTTCTTCATAGGACAAGTCGGGTTGAATTTCAATTTCTTCTGTTGGAATAACGTGAGATAGATCCAATCGATACCTTCTAAGCATTGACACATGGAAAACGTCATGCATTTTTTGTAATTTTGCAGGCAAAGCTAATCGATACGCAACTAGTCCTAGTCTTTCAGTGATTTCATACGGTCCAATAAAATGAGGACTCAACTTCCTTTTCTGCCAAACCACAGAACTTTCTTCTAGGGTGACACTTTTAGAAACACCTTGTCACCAATAGCAAACTCAATATCTCTACGTTTCAAGTCTGCGTATGATTTTTGTCTATCAAAAGATGTTTTCAAGCTATCCCGGATCATCTTAACAATGTCTTTCATTTCTTGAATTAATTCTGGTCTAATAATTTTTCTTTCACACAATTCCATCCAACAAACAGGTGTTCGGCACTTATGACCATATAAGGCTTCGTACAAGGCCATTTGAACACTCGATAGGAAACTACTATTGTATATGAATTCAGCCAAAGGTAAATAACATTTCCAACCTAATCCAAAATCGATTACACAAGTACAAAGCATATCTTCCAAAATCTGAATAACACATTCATATTGTCCATCTATTTGGAAAGGTTGTGCTGAAATTGAGTCTCATACGAAGAGATTCATGCAATAGTTTCCAAAATCTCGAAGTGAAACGCAGATCTCGATCAGAGATTATTGACATATGGACATCGTGTGATCTCACAATTTCCTAAATGTACACTTCATCAAGTTTTTGAAGTGACCAATCAGTCCTGACTGCAATAAAATGAGCTGATTTCATAATTCGATCAACAATCACCCACATAGTATTTTTCTTGCTCGGAGATAAAGGTAACCCCGTGACAAAATCCATCATGATGCGTTCCCACTTCCACTCAAGAATAGAAATCGGCTGAAGTAATCTAGTGGGAACTTGATGTTCTGTCTTAACTCGTTGACAAGTTAAGCATTTAGCTACATACTCGACCACATCTCTTTTCATTCCTGGCCACCAATAGGATTCTCATAGATCGCGGTACATTTTTGTTCCTCCAGGATTCAAAGCAAAAGGAATCATGAGCTTCACGAAGTATCGACTCTTTTAATTCTATAACATCTGAAACACAAATTCGATTTTGAAAACTCCAACAATCACAATCATCAATACTGAAACTTTCTTTTGCACCATTTTAAACCATTTCTCTTTTCTTCAATAACTTGGCATCATCTAATTATGCTACTTTAATCTGATTAAACAACACTAGCTTGACCTTCAACTCTGTCAACAAGCTTCCATCATCATTAATATTAAGTTGAGCAAACATCGCTCGCAACTCAACTGCTGTCTTTTTGCTCAACGCCTCAGTTACGACGTTAGCTTTACCAAGATGATAATCAATAACACAATCATAATCTTTTAGAAGCTCGACCCAATGTCGTTGTCTCAAATTCAACTCCTTTTTATGATAGGAGGTATTTAAGACTCTTGTGATTGGTATAGATGTGACATTTTTCACCATACAAATAGTGCCTTCAAACCTTTAGAGCAAAAACCACAGCAGCTAACTCTAAGTCGTGCATTGGATAGTTATGTTCATGTGTTTTTAGTTGATGAGACACATACGCAATCATTTTTTTCGTCTTGCATCAACACACAACTGATACCACTCAACGAGACATCACTATAGACCACAAAATCTTTTTCCAATTCACGTAAAGTTAAAAATGGCACCTCAATCAACATCTATTTTAATTTCTCGAAGCTCTCTTGACATTCATGGCTCCAAATAAATTGAACATTTTTATGTAACAACTTTGTCATCGGCAAAGCTATCTTGGAAAATTCATTTACGAATCTTCTGTAATAACCAACTAGCCTAAGGAAACTGTAAATTTTTGACACATTCCATGGTGTTTTCCACTGAACAATAGCCTCAATCTTTTTCAAATCAACTGTAACTGTAACACCCCAAACCCGGCCTAGACGTTATGGCCGAATCTGGTGCGTCACATCAAACCATTTTTCAAATTTGATCTTTCCGGTGAAAATCCATTACTGAATCTAAATTCCTTTATTATTATTAAATTAAAGTTCTCATCAAAACGTTTACCAATTTGTTTACCTTTGGTATATTACCTCATTTAAAATCGCGGAAGCATTTTGAAAACTTTGTTGTTGGAAGCTCATGTTCCTTAGAAAAATCATGCCATTTTGAAATCTCGAGTTTTCCTAGACTAGCAGTTTAGTATAAGAAATCACAATCCAATTAAAACTTAAAACCCACCAACGGCCTTATTACATAAATTAAAAACCCAAATCGAAATCTAATTGCAATTAAAAGAAACAAAAACAGTAGTGTGGCCATCTCCAAGTCCCTCGCAGCTCCAAACCATCTAAGCTTAGGGATTACCTGCACAGTTAGAAACGGGGTGAGTTTACGAAAACTCAGTGTGTAATTCCAATAACAAACAAACAGTGAATAACACGATATCAGTACAATCTGGGCCAAAGCCCTATTCATTATAGACATATACTGGGCTGAAGCCTTTCATTTAACAGTTATTGGGCCGAAGCCTTTTCATAAATCATATCACTGGGCCGAAGCCTTTACTATAAATGATATGGCCCATAGGCCCATTTAACTATCACATGAAATACCAATGAATGTATGCAAGCCCATTTGGGGAGACTACTCAACCCACCATCCGCTACTCTCCACCCGTACCAACCAAGCTCTCCATGTGGGAATAACTCAACCCACCCAACCAAACTCTCCACCGGCAAGATAGTCGCTTTATCATATAACCGGAGGCCTAGCCTCTTTTAATAACTGGGCAAAGCCCTTTTTGATAAAGCTGGGCAAAGCCCTTTTGATGGCCTGGGCAAAGCCCTTTTAGCACTTCCTCCATTTTTATAAAACCCAACCCATGCAACATGTCATGTATGCAGAATGTCATGCCCATATTTGAATCAAACAATTACAGTCAAGTCATTCATATCACTAACATATATTTACAATCAAATTCGTCAACCACACAGTCCAAGTCAGTCACTTGCCCATAAGGGCAAAACAGTCATTTAACACTTTAGGGGCAAAATGGTAATTTTACCCCACAAGGGTATCTCAGTATTTCTACCCTACAGGGGTATTTTAATATTTCTACCCTACAAGGGTATTTCGGTAATTCTACCCTACAGGGTTATTTCAGTAATTCTACCATACAGGGTTATTTCAGTAATTCTACCCTACAGGGATATTTCGGTAATTCTACCCTATAGAGGTATTTCGGTAATTCACCCTACAAGGTTATTTCAGTAATTTTGTAAATTAAAGGTAAAACGGTAATTCTGTAAATCGAGGGTAAAATGGTAATTCTATAAATTGAAGGTAAAATGGTAATTCTGTAAATCGAGGATAAAATAGTAATTCTGTAAATCGAGGGTAAAATGGTACTATAAATCGAGAGTATTTCGTTAATTTCACAAATCAGGGGTATTTTGTTAAGTTTACAAGCCAGTGGTAATTTGGTAATTTTACAAACCAGGGGTATTTTAGTAATTTTACAAACCAGGGGTATTTTGGTAATTTTACTGATCGAAGGTATTTTGGTAATTTTGTAAACCAAGGGTATTTCAGTAATTTTGTAAACTAAAGTATTCTAAACAGGGATAACAATACGAATGGGCCTAAAGCCTATTCTCGGCCCAAATGGGCCCAGACGCTCGTGTGGCCCTTTTAGCCCAAATCTAGCCACAAATATGAGATTCACCTAGCCTAGTCCAATATTTACTACACAATCAAACAACTTATCCAATTGGGCCCGTAGGCCCATTGGGCCCACATGACTCCTTTCGGCCCATCGCGGCCCGAAGTAGCCATCCTACAGCTAGAGTAGTGAGAAATACACACCTGATTGGAGACTGGAGTTAATCTACGCTCCGAGCACTCTTAGTCGATGCCTAACCCAAACGAGCACGCCATAAAGCGAAAGGGATCAGCCAAGAAAGGTACCTCTACTCTCCTCATGGTTCTCTCTATTTAAAGCCAGCTTCGCATCCCCTCTTATGTTAGCTTCCCAATGTGGGATCCATCCAACATCAGAGTTTAAATTCAACACCAATTCTTGCCTCCCCCTGTTAGCAAAATAAATGCTCTTTGATTGCCATGAGTTTCGAACCCTGGACCTTCTTGCCAACTCTATGACGCCACCTTGCCACTTCACCACAGGCTCTTTTTGTGTCATATTTTATCCCCAATTAATTATAAGGTCTAAAGGCCAAAGTCCAGGTTCCCTTAAAAAAAACCAAAATAAATTGCAAGAGCCAAGGCTTGAACCCAGGCTCCTATACAACCTTAATGATGCCACAACCACTAGACTAGAAGCTTCCTTGTGTCATTATTTAACACAATAATTTAAAAGGCCCTCATCCAAGCATCCAGGTTTTTTTTTCACTTAATACCAAAATTTTTGCTAAAGCCCAGGTTTGAACCCAAGATTTCTCTAACACTTCTCAGGGCCATCAACCACTAAAGCAGACATTTAATTGTGTCATTTCATTGCACAATTAAATACCTATATATAACCTCCTTACGGACCCACACTCAAGGCTCAATACTTCTAGGCCCAAATTCGGGGTGTTACAGTAACACCATCCGTTGAGATAACATACCCCAGAAACACAACCTCCGATAACCAAAATTCATACTTGCTAAGTTTTCCATATAATTGTTTCTCTCGCAACATTTGCAAAATAATTTTGAGATGTTGCTTATGCTTGGATTCAGATTTTGAATAGATCAAGATGTCGTCAATGAAAACTACCACAAATTGATTCAAATACGGTTGGAAAATACGGTTCATGAGATCCGTGAATGTCGCCAGAGCATTAGTCAGCCCAAAAGGCATAACTAAAAATTCATAGTGATCACAACATGTACGAAATATCATCTTAGGTACGTCACTATCTTTTACTTTCAACTGATAGTAACTGAATCTAAAATCGATCTTAGAAAAGATCGAAGCTCCTTTTAGTTGATCAAACAAGTCATCGATAATAGGTAGGGGGTATCGATTCTTAATTGTCAACTTATTCAATTGTCTATAGTCTATACAGAGTCGCATCCAGCCATCTTTCTTTTTAACAAATAGCACTGGAGCTCCCAAAGACGATATACTAGGACGTATAAAGCCGCGATCCAGTAAATCTTGCAAATGCACCTTTAATTCTTTCAGCTCTATGGATGCCATATGATAAGGAGACATGGACATTGGAGCCATACCAAGAAATACTTCAATTGCAAATGCAACCTCTCAATCTGGTGGTAATCCCGGTAACTCCTCAGGAAACACATAGGAGAATTCACAAACTTTACAGCCTTGATTGAGAAATTTATTATCTCGAATTGTTGAAATGATACGAGTTGACCCACTCGTTCAAACACCATTCATTTCAATTATGTTATTGTCTTCACTCTGAACCACAAATTTCTTTTTACGGCAATCCAGAATCACTCTCATTCCCAATATTAATCACAGTCGCTAAATGGTATCAACAAATCAACAGGGAAGATTATATTCTATAATTCTAGCGGACATTTCTTACACACCTGATCCACTACTACGGACTGTCCCAAAGTACATGACACAACTATCGATATTCTAGACGTCTCGACATTTAAACTTCTTGATTTAGCTAATTTAGCAATAATATATACGTGTGAAGATCTTGGGTCTATCAAAGCATAAATAGGTTCTGAATGCAGTAAAAAGATAAATGCCACAATGTTAGTAACATTGCTGTCCTCACGTGTCTGTACAACATAAGCTCGTGTTGGCACTCTGGCCTCTGTCTTACGAGTAACATGATCACTTCCCTTTCTAGCACCACCTCTAGAAAAAGAACCACCCCGACTTGTTCCACGACTCTAGATACAGGCACAGACCTCTGACAAGAAACAAGAGTAGCGTTCTCATTCTTTGGAAACTCTCCAGCAAAATGCTCCATAGATCCACAACGAAAACAAGCCCTAGTTAACTTCCAATATTCACCATGGTGCTTTTTACCACAACGTTCGCAATTCAGAATATCAGTATCCCTGGATGGACCTCACACACTACCCGTGGACACAGTTGGCTGTCGATAATGGTTTCTATCAGAACAATGGACTTAAAAATCAATTTCCAGCCATCTCGAAATTCCTTGGTTCAGTTTGGTTGCAGATGCTAGCTAGCAGCTCCAAACCGCTTCCTAGAAGTGTAACACCCTGATTTTGGGCCTAGTCGGAACAGTGGTTTTGGGACCACAAATCTGACGATGAAAATTTTATTTTTATTATATTTTTATGGTCTACGATTTCACGGAATAATTTTGTGAAAATTTCGTTCGAAAATTTTTACATTCGGGCACTTAATTTAGTCAAAAAGACTAAATCATAAAAAGTGCAAAAATTGAGTTCTACATACTAAAGGTGTCCAATTGTTATGAAATTTTAAATTGAGGGTCCTTAAATGATAATTAGACCATTGGTTAATTGCTGGACAAAAACAGACATGAAATGGGTGTAATAGAATATTTTTAAGTTAGGGGTATTTTGGTAAACTAATAATTAAAAGAATTAAAAAGGGAAATAAGCCAAATTAGCTATCATCTTCTTCATTCAACCGTTTCTACCAGCAGCAGCCATGGTTAAGGTTTTTTCAAACTTCGAAGCTCGATTTTAAGTGCTCCCTAGCCCCGTTTTTAAAGTTCTTTACATTTTTGAAACACCGGTAACTTAGTTAAGCTTATTCTAGCAATAATTTAACCTAGGGTTTATATTTGGAAAAATACCCATAGGTGAAATGTGTTTATCTTGATGTTTTACGGTAGAATATGAAGCTTGAAATTGTGTTAAACAACTTTTACTAAGCGATTTTATGTGAAAACGAGTAAAATGACATAATCGGTAAATATACCTAATGTTCATAAGTACATGTTAGAGTGCGAATTTGATGTTGCTATAGAAGGGAAAAATGATCAGAATGTCATAAAACATAAGGAAATAGGATGAAGTTTAATTTACGAGCTTAGAGGCAAAATTGTAATTTTGTCAAAATATGATTTTGGGTTAATTTGAATAATGTGAGTCCTAATTAGACTATATTTGAAATGATAGAGCAAGGAAAAATTGAAATTCGGGCTAAAATCAGAAAATATCAGGTTGTGGACAAAATGGTAAAAATGGCCATTTTCGCATACGAGGTAAGTTCATATGATTTTTAATAAAGCAATGTGTAATTTAATGTTATTGCCTTGATATTAAATTAGATATAAGTTCATGTGTAAATGTTGGTAACATAATTGCCATTTTAAGTAATTTAAGGTTATTTATATGGTATGATGATTATTTATTATGAAATATTATGCTTTGTGGATTATTATTTATGTCGAGACCATTTTTAAAACCGAGTTTTAGGAAAATGGGAATCAACTTTTAAAAACGAAAACGGGAGTTGCCACCAATCTTTTTAGGTGTGATTGGATCACCTTTAAAACATTTTGTTTTAAAATCATTAGTTTTGGTCTACGAAATAAAAGAATGGGTTCAGGAGTCGGTTACGTATGAGGAAGGATTAGCACCCTCATAACGCCCAAAAATTGGTACCTAATTGATTATCAAAATGTCTTTAATGTCGGAAATTTAAAAATTTTGAGATGCAATCCTCTTTTAATATTTTTGATTTTTGAAAATTAGGGTTTACTTGTATCAAATAAATTAAAATATTATATCCAATAAGTTAGGACACAATATTTTTAAGATATTTGACACTAAGTTAGCCCTTTTTGGAAATCCCTATCTTGAAACGACAAAACGCCACATCCAGTAAGTTAGGACACAACGCTTTGAAATTCCAAAACAGTTGCTCGTATTTTGAAATTTTTTTAAAAAACTTAGAAGGTGCTTGACTATTCGAACTCAACGTGAAAAGTCGCAACCCAGTAAGTTAGGACACTACTTTTCTCGAAGCTTCCAAACACCAAGCATTGCCTTTTTATTTTTGAAAACTTCAGAATCTTGTTTTTTAATTAATGCATGAGGAATCACATTATCATTATGGAATAGAATATTGCAATAATAAGTGAATAAAACATGCATTTAAACGATACAATGGCAATAATACAAAGATCATATACTAGATACATACATGCTTAAAATTACATAACATCATATATACAAAGATATACATAGCATATATTGAAGATGAATAAGCAAAACATACAAACATACATAATAATAATTAAGAAATGATGCATGATACACAATTTAAAAAAATAGTAATATAATATCAATGTACATGTTCATAAAATATAACATCAAATAATAATTATAAAATAACATTTAATACATAAATGATATATACAATATAAAAATATATAAAAGAATTAGTATATATAAAATATAAAATAAAGTGAGTAATTATTAACGAAATATACTTATAATACAAATATGATATTTAATAATAATTTTAAAATAGTATTTAATATATAATATGTAAAAACAAAAAATTCACAAAAGAATAATAATTATATATAAAATAAAAATATATTGGTTTTAAAAATATGTATATAAAATAAAAAGTATGTAAAAGAATTTATAAAATAATTATATAATATATAAAAATATCAATTTAAAATGAAATAACACATAATAAATAAATAAATAAATAAATAATATGTGAAATATGTATATAATATGAATTACGAATATAATTTAATAATAATAATTTACAAATTTTAAAATTATGAATAATATAATGAATAATATAAAACATAAATAATATAACAGATAATATACGATATACATAACATATAATAAAAATAATAAGTAATATATAATAAAAATATAATAAATGTTATATAATAAAATATAATATAAATAAATATAGGAAAATAATATATGATAAATAAAAATTTTATATATATATAAATAGTACTTTTAATAATAATATATGTATAGTTTTTTTATAATAAATAAATTATATATATAAAAAAATAACAAAATTTAAAATAATAAAGAAAGGGCTAAAATTGAATAAAATTATAAGGCTAGTTTGCAAAATAGTAAAAATTCTGGGCCTGATTTGCAAGAATTAAAAATGTCAAAGGACTCACTGGGCAATTTGCCCTAATCCTAAACGACGCCGTTTTCTGGATTTTGTTTTAAAAATCACTTATGGGACCAAATTGAAACAAAATTAGAATATTAGGGCTAAATTAAGAAATAAAATAAGATCAAACTGAAGATTCAGAAAACACGGGAGGATCAATTGGGCAAATTGCCCATTTTCCAAAAACACGCGAATCCTCCCCAGGTCACGGGTCAACGTGTAACACTCCTAACCCGAATTCGATCGCCGAATTTAGGCTAAGAGGTATTACCGAGCTAAACATTAAATTTCTGATTCACATTATCAATCAACAAAAACAGAGATCGAACTGAATACATATTGGTTTTTAAGTTATAAATGCCATTTTCATATGGCCAAAATATTTACAGTTACAAAACATAGTTATCAACTGTCTAACCAATACATGCCACATCTAGACCAAAATATAACTGTACCAAAAAGGTCGATAGTATGATGAACTGCTGACGATCCCCGAGTTGGTTGCCAAAATCAACAATCTAAAAAAACAGAGAAATAAGGAATCGAGTAAGCTTTCGAGGCTTAGTAAGTTTTGAGCATTACAAACAATTAAAACTTGTCATTTACATCAAACATTAAGTATCACAAAACTCATATTCTAGTTATAATTCACTTGGCTGAATATACTCAAGTTCACTAATTATAATGCCAATTGGCCGAAAATATATATATACACATACACGTCCCGAAATTTTCAGCACATACTTCACTCTACTATATGACTCTTACAATTAATTTAAGTCACATAATTCCATATAATGATAGACATTGACCGAATAGGTCATTCTCTTATTCTTAGACACAATAATCATCCACACATATATATTGTTCTTTGATACTAATAATTCACTTTAAAATCAATTCACATACGAGTACATAATACGTACCTGGCCATCATAATGTATCATACATAATCAATAGTAGTTTACCTCGAACATTCAATTCATAATCTTACTCAAATCACGGTGTTGAGCACGCTAGGTTTTAAAACTGAGCAGACCACTAGCACTAAGCTGCGGGACTTTAAGCTCGAGATATAATACCAAAGACTAGGCTGCGAGATTTAACCCGGATATAATTCTAGCACGAAGCTTGCGGGATTTAACCCGGATATAATTCCAGCACGAAGCTCGAGGATTTAACCGGATATATTACTAGCACGAAGCTCAAGGGATTTAACCGGATATAATTCCAACATATAGCTCTTTGGTCTTTAAGCCGGATACACATCAAATATCATGCATATTTAATCATATATTAACACATCTCATTCAACATATCACATTAGTAGTCATTTGCTACATTCGGATATAAGCTCCATATGAACACCATCATTTACATTTCGGTTCAAAATTCATACATAAATATTACATTTCCATTTCATCATTCAAGCTTAACCCATAGTGACCATTCGACTATAAGTCATATACATAAATTATTTATCACACAACTTAATTCAAGTAGAACCAAAAGGTCACAATTCATCTAATATATATACATATCAAAGCATCATCAATTATATACTAAATGTGACTACTCAAAACTTACCTCGGATATACTTGAACGGTTGCGGAAAGGCTACTCAATTACTTTCTCTTTTCCCCTATCCAACTTTGATCCTCTTTGCTCTTGAGCTTAAATTCAAAAATTTTAAACTAGTCATTATTCGACTATTCAAGCATTACTTGGAATATAATATATATATTCAATTTCACACATATAGATCATAGTAAGTTTATAAGAAAACATTAAGCAACTCATTAACAAATTTTTTTATCAATGTTTACCATAAAATCACAAATTCACAATAAGTTGTCTTCCTGAGCAATAGTCTCTAAATTATTTATAATTGGGGCTACGAAACTCCAAATCAATTTCCATAAACTTTCCTTGAAAATAGACTCATATATATTTTATCCATAAAATTTTCAGATTTTTTAGTTTGGCCAATCAATACCAGATTTTTCTTAAAGTTTCCCCTGTTTCACTGCTTGACTAATCTGACCACTCTTCACTACGAATCAAATTTCTCATTGTACAGAATTCAAAATATTTCCTTGTTTATTTCATTTGAAACTAGACTCATTACGGAGTCTAAGCATATAAATTTTATATTATGACCATTTTTTTAAAATTTATAATGATTTTATAAATACAAAACAGGGGATCTAGAAGTCATTTTGACTCTGTCCCACATCACTTCAAATATCTCATTATTGCCAATTCTTTTGCTTTCACAGTTTCTTTTATAAGAAACTAGACTCATTAAGCTTTAATTACATAATTTATTCAGCTTCTAACTCAACTCCCACAATTTATGGTGATTTTCCAAAATCACGTTACTGCTGCTGTCCCAAGCAGATTTATTTCCAATTTACTCTTTCACAAATTCTTTGCATTCATATTATTTAAACATGTATATCACCAATCAATTTCATCACATATCTATAATTTCACTTAAGCATAATCTCAATACAATACATCGTGCTCAAATCATTATTCAAGTTCAAATTCGGCTAACACACATATAAATACTAGCAACTAAATATTAACATTGATTTCACTATAATAGCCAATTGCCATTAAACAATTAAGCCACAATTCTTCAATTTTACCAAGCTTCAACTTAATTTATAACTATCTAAATCGTTTAAAACATTCAACATCAAAATTTCTTTGCATTTCATACTATAGCCGATTTTCCCACTTAGTATCTAGTGCACATATACGCTCATCCAACTCATATTTTTTATTGACAACCTCCATAACTTTGATTTATTCACATCTTTATTCATGCTACATTTGGCCATCTATATTTCACATCATATTTCATGTTCATATTCGGTCATCTATACCTGTACTAATCATATAACTATTAAACCCCAAATTTAAACACAAGTATAACATTTTAACAAAATGGCCGAATACTTCATGAAGTTACCAAGACTCACCATTTGCTATTTCACACACACTCACATCCAATCCTTTTTATTAAACACTCAAAATCAACCATCTTCATAGCTCATCACCAAAAACATCAAAATACCAACCAAGAAATATGACATCCATGGCCGAATATCATCTCCATCAAATAGAAAAATTTGAACCATGGCTAGGTAGATTTCAAACTAACAACTTAAAATATACATGAATTTCAAAGAATAATATCAAACATACCTCCATCTAGTTACATGCATGGCCGAACTTCTTAGAAACTTTTCCCTTTTTTTTTTCTTTCACTTGGTTTTTCGGCTATGAAGAACAAGGATGAACAAGCCTTGTCCTTACTTCATTTTGTTATTTTATTACCCTTTATTTTATGATATAAAATAGCATATATTAATTGCACCATACTTAAGTTATATTATAAAATGCACATATTGCTTATCATTCCCATCATGGCCGGCCACTATAACTAAAGTGGGAAGTTTGACATGCAAATCCTCCTATTTTGCACTACAATTTATTTGGCCACTACAAATTAACCTATCACATTTTCAAGAATTTTCACATAAGTCCTATTTCATAATTTCACTCACAAATGACAAAATCAAAGCATGAAATTTTCACACATGCACTTTCACATATAATACGCACAGAATATAACATCTAATTATTTTTGCGACTCGATTTTGTGGTCCCGAAACCACTTTCCGACTAGGGCCAAATTAGGGCTGTCACACAACGCGCTGATCCTGTGCCTAGAAACGACATCGTTTTATGCTTATCATATTAAGCCAAAACGGCACCGTTTCAATTATGTTATATAAGTCAAACTTTTAGTTTTAAATTCATTTACAACCCGAGTTTTAAAAAAACTAAAATTCTCTCTGAAATGAGAGGGGAGAGAAAGAGATCTAGGCTCCGGTCTCCGTCGAGCCGAGCCCCGGTCGTCGGCCTCACGCGCCTGCGCGCCCACACGCCATCGTCGACTCCTCCCCGTATGGTGGTCGGAGGCCCAAAATCTCGATTTTCAACGCGATTTCGACGGTAAATTTATTTTATTTTAATGGTATTTGCATGCATGTAGAGAAGACGAAGAAAAATGAAACAAAGTAAGATATATCACCTCTTAAAGAAACTGCTTGAACCCTTTTTATGAATAAGTATATGTATTTCTCTTTTTGTCAAAAAAATCGGATCATTTACATTGTTTTGATTCAGGCTTTTATAGCCACTGTTGTTATTACATTTAGGAAAAAATCTTTTTATCTCCTTCCATATTTGTTTTGTTTGCTGCGGTTCGTTTCCTTTTGCAGGTGATTGCGAGAAATCTGGTGGTGACGAGGGCTTGACGATGGTCTATCGGTGGCGTTGATCTCGACATGACTCGAGGCCTGGAATCGTGGCCTTCATGGAAGGTAGCTGGAACGACGGAAACTGAAGGGTCGTGAGGCTTGGCTTCTGGAACCTTCTGTTTGTGGCGCGAGTAGAAAGGGAGCTAGGGTTTCTAACCCTATCTGAAAGTCATTTGGGCCCCTGCTATTTGGGCCTTCAGGTTTGGGTCTGCTGTAAGTTTAGGTTAGGTTTGGGTTTGAAAGTTATTTGGGTTAAGGTTGTGACTGGTATAGGGTAATGGGTCTGCTGGGTAGTTCTGATTTTGGGCCTACTGTTTGGGCTTTGTAACCTGGAATTTTAATGGACTATTAAATAAATATTTATTTATTTATTTATTTCTTTTTGTTTTATTTAAGCCCGGTCAAATTTGGGCTGATACAGCTGCCCCTCTTTGCTCATTGCTATGTAACAGGAATCGAGCAAAGATTCATAGAAAGACCAAATTTGACTGGTTCTATGGTTTTCAATCTGCTTCTTGTAAACTTATGACTGTCCTGTTGATATCTTTGATCTGCTCTCCGCCGAATACAGAGATGCCAAATCTATTTCTTCAATTTGTTCTCTGACAATACAGAGATGCCAAATCATCTTAGATTTGCTTCAGCGTAAGCACGCGAAAACCAAATCAGCTATGTCTTCGATTTGTTCCTTGTAAGCACAAGGATGCCAAACCATCTTGGATCTGCTTCAGTATAAACATCTGAAGGTTAGATCTGCTATGTATCTGCTCTCAGTCGAAATGGAGATGCCAGACTTCGATTTGTTCTCTGACAATACAGAGATGCCAAATCATCTTAGATTTGCTTCATCGTAAGCACGTGAAAGCCAAATCAGCTATGTCTTCGATTTGTTCCTTGTAAGCACAAGGATGCCAAACCATCTTGGATCTGCTTCAGTCTAATCATCTGAAGGTTAGATCTACTATGTGTCTGCCCTCCATCGAATATGGAGATGCCAAACTTCGATTTGTTCTCTGAAAATACAAAGATGCCAAATCATCTCAGACTTGCTTCATCATAAGCACGCGAAAACCAAACCAGCTATGTCTTCGATTTGTTCCTTGTAAACACAAGGATGCCAAATCATCTTGGATCTACTTCAGTATAAACATCTAAAGGCCAGATTTACTATGTATCTGCTCGCCGTCGAATATGGAGATGCAAAACTTTGATTTGTTCTCTGACAATACAGAGATGCCAAATCATCTTAGATTTGCTTCATCGTAAGCACGTGAAAGCCAAATCAGCTATATCTTTGATTTGTTCCTTGTAAGCACAAGGATTCCAAACCATCTTGGATCTTCCTTCAGCCAGATCTGCTATGCTACGGCCTATTACCCTACTGCTTAGGGGATTAAGGCACGTCGTCCGTGATAACCTGTAGAATGATTATGCCTGATGATTAGGATGCTATGATTGAAGTGAGTCGAATGTTTCTAATTTAACATGTTATGATGCAAAATGTTGTGAACATGACCCCTATCCTAGACGTCACCACTCATTCCTTCATTTTTCTTTTCTTTTCTCAAAGTATTATTATTGCTCAGCCTGTAGGCCTGTACCCTTCCTCAAAATGCTACGATCCACTGAGGATGTCTGTAAGATAATCTTTCCTTAGAATTGAATCATTGATTTTTTCCATTTTCCTTTTGGACTGGAAGAAAGAAATTTCTCGAGTTCCTTCATCCTTTACTTATGTGAATTTCTTGAACAATTGTCCTGTTTTAGCTTCTTGTATTATCTAGAAATTCTAGAGTAATGGGCAAAACTTCATTTGTGAACATATTTAGTTCATCTTCATTATTTAAATGTAACATACTTAAAGAGTAATGGGAGGTAAATAATCTCTATGAATAATTGGATTTGAATTATCGAAAAAGATACAAAGGAAATTAATCTGAAAGCCTATCTTTGAGAAGAAAAAGAATCTAAATATAGCAAACAGGACAAAAGTTAAATGCCCTAGATATTGCCGCTTGAGCGCTTATACATCAACTTAATGAAGGCATGTGTTTAGAAGATTCAAAGTACTCTGCCGATGCCCCAGTATGCAACGTTCTTCGTTCTTTGTTGAGCAAGATTACAGGATGCTTCAAAATTTGAGTCGCCCTTCCGGGTTTTCAACTCAAAACACTTTTGGTCATAAGGCGCCCTTTGCGGGTTTTCACCTTTGCCTCTCCATTTTTCTTTTTCCTTTTTTTTTTTCGATTTTCGAAATCTCAAAGCACCCTTTGTGGGTTTTCACCTTGGATTCTCTTCTCCTTTAGACAAAGTATTTTTTAACTG
Organism: Gossypium arboreum; assembly: GCF_025698485.1. Classification (NCBI taxonomy): domain Eukaryota; kingdom Viridiplantae; phylum Streptophyta; class Magnoliopsida; order Malvales; family Malvaceae; genus Gossypium; species Gossypium arboreum. Next base: position 71,692,992 of record NC_069075.1, read on the forward strand.
AGTCTGAGTTCACTGGGTTGGGTAATCTTTTCCCATCCATTTCCATTAAGATCAATGTACCACCAGAGAAAGCTTTTTTCATGACATACGACCCCTCCCAATTCGGCATCCATTTCCCCCTAAAGTCCTTTTGAATAGGAAGGATCTTTTTCAGTACAAGGTCTCCCTCATAGAACTCTCTTGGTCGAACTTTCTTGTCATAAGTTCGCATCATTCGCTTCTGATACATCTGACCATGTCAAATGGCTCTTAGCCTCTTCTCCTCAATCAAGTTCAACTAGTCATATCGGGATTGAACCCATTCAGCTTGATCTAACCTTATCTCCTTCAAAATTCGAAGAGAAAGTATTTCTACTTCAATAGGTAACACTGCTTCCATCCCATAAACTAACGAGAATGGGGTTGTCCCAGTAGAGGTTCTGACAGATGTTTGATAGGCCAGGAGTGCAAACGATAACTTCTCATGCCAATCTCTATAGGTCTCAGTCATCTTCCCCACTATTTTCTTAATGTTCTTGTTGGAGGCCTCCACTGCCCCATTCATTTTTGGACAATAGGGAGAAGAATTGTGATGCTTGATCTTGAACTGGTCGCAAACCTATGCTATCGTTTTGTTGTTCAAGTTCAATGCATTATCGATATGATCTTCTCAAGTATTCCATACTGACAAATGATCTCCTTCTTCAAGAATTGACTCACAGTTGACTTAGTAACATTCGCATAAGAAGCAACCTCTACCCATTTTGTAAAGTAGTCAATTACCATGAAGATAAACCGATGTCCATTCGAAGCTTTTGGTGATATTGGTCCAATGATATCCATGCCCCACATGGAGAAAGGCCATAGAGAAGTCATAACATGCAAAGGAGAAGGTGGTATATGAATTTTTCCCCATAAATTTGACACTTATGGCATTTCTTGGTATAGTTGATACAGTCCCCTTCCATAGTGGCCCAATAATAGCCAAACCTCATGATTTGCCTTGCCATCGTGAACCCATTTGCATGCGTCCTACATACACTTTCATGAACTTCTTCTAAAATTAGCTTAGCTTCTACAGTATCGACGCATCTCAAAAGTACTTGGTCTTTCCTTCTCTTGTACAGGATATCCCCGTCCAAGACATAGTTGCAAGCTAACCTTCTCAAAGTTCGTTTGTCATTTTCATTGGCCTGTTCAGGGTATTTACGATCTCTCACATATCATAATATATCCTGATACCAAGGGTTATTGTTCTTTTCTTCCTTTTCAATGTTACAACAATGAGCTGGAACCTCATAGACACTCATTTGAATTGGTCTCATCTCTTCCTCTTTATTCACCTTAGTCATTGAGGCCAAGGTTGCTAAAGCATCTGCCATCTGATTTTTGTCTCGTGGGAGATAATTGAAGGTGATGTCATCGAAGTCCTCAAGTAACCCCAAAACTACCTTTCGATAATTGATCAATTTAGGGTCCCTTGTTTCCCATTCACCTCTAAACTGATAAATTACCAACGCAGAATCTCCATATACTTCTAGGGTTTTTATACCTCGCTCTATAGCTGCTTGAAGTCCCATGATGCATGCTTCATACTCAGCCATATTGTTCGTGCAATCAAAGTCCAACTTGCACGTAAACGGGTAATGATCACCATTCGGGGATACCAAGACTGCCCCAATTCTATTTCCGACTGCATTAGAAGCCCCATAAAAATTTAGCTTCCAAGGAGAATCTTCAGTCGTTGCTATACACATTAACTCCTCATTTGGAAAATCAAAGTTCAATGGCTCATAATCCTCTAGAGCCCTATTGGCCAAGAAGTCTTCTACCGCACTTCCTTTTATAGCCTTCTGACTTATATAGACTATATCAAACTCTGAAAGCAAAATTTGCCATCTCGCCATTCTCCCATTTAGAGCCGTTGACTCCATCATGTATTTCAATGTATCAAGCTTTGAGATGAGCCAAGTGGTATGGTATAGCATGTACTGTCTTAATCTCTGAGTTGTCCAAATCAGCACACAGTACAACTTTTCAATTGGTGGATATCTCATTTCACAGTCAGTGAATTTCTTACTGAGATAATAAATTGCCTTCTCCTTTTTCCCTGATTCATCATGCTGACCAAGCACACATCCCATGGAATTACTGAATACTGACAAGTACAGTATTAACGGTTTATCTGGGCTACGTGGAGATAATACCAGAGCATTCAATAAATAATGCTTGACCTTTTCAAAAGCACTCTGGCACTCCTCATTCCAAGTACCTTGATTGTGCTTTCTGAGGAGGCAAAAGATAGGATCACATTTCTCAGTTAGTTGTGAAATGAACTGAGCGATGTAATTCAACCTTCCTAAGAATCCTCAAACTTCTTTTTGAGTTTGTGGTGGAGGCAATTCTCGTATTACTCTGACTTTGTCTGAATCAACTTCTATTCCCTTTTCACTGACTACGAAACCCAATAGCTTTCCCGATCTAGCTCCGAAGGTGCACTTTGCCAGATTGAGCCTCAACCAAAACTTTCTCAACCTCAAGAATAGTCTTCTCAAAACTTCAATATGCTCTTTCTCTGTTTGGGACTTAGCAATCATGTCATCAACATATACTTCAATGTCCCTATGCATCATGTCATGAAACAAGTTCACCATGGTCCGCTGGCAGGTTGCCCCTGCGTTCTTCAATCCAAACGGCATTACTTTGTAGCAAAAAGTGCCCCACAAGGTTATGAAGGTGGTTTTATCCATGTCCTCTGGATGCATCTTTATCTGATTGTACCCCGAGAAACCATCCATAAAGGAAAATAACGAATGTCCTGCCGTGTTGTCTACCAAAGTGTCAATGTGTGGCAAAGGAAAGTTGTCTTTTGGGCTAGCTTTATTCAAATCTCTGTAATCAACACACATTCGTACCTTTCCGTCCTTCTTAGGGACCGGCACAATATTAGCTACCCATTCGGAGTACTTGACCTCTTGTAAGAATCCTGCATCGAACTGTTTCTTAACCTTATCTTTTATCTTTAGAACAATGTCTTGCCGCATTCTTCGCAACTTCTGTTGGATGGGTTTGCAATCCTGTCTTATCGGAAGACAATGCACTACAATATCGGTACTCAATCCGGGCATATCTTGATATGACCATGCGAAGATATCTTTGAACTCCCGAAGCAATTCAACCAGACTATGCCTTGTGTCCTCGGTAATTAGTGTTCCAATTTTCAACTCCTTCCCTTCCTCTAGGGCTACATTTTCTATTACCTCTTTCTCATATGGCATGATTCGTTTTTCTCCTGTTTTACCATTCTTAACAGATCAGGAGACACATCACAATCTTGAACATATTCAAAATCATGAGATTCCTCTAAACACATGTCTTGCTCGCAAGAGAAATCAGGAGTTGCGGTATCAGTGCTCATATCATTGATATCTAGGGCCCTGTGGGGGTATGAAAGAATATACAATGAGTGAATGAATCTAAGAATGATTGTTTATGTACTATGAAAGAATGAAAATTGCAAAAGTTTAACGAAATATTGATTGATAAAAAGAAACCATATTCGTCCACAAAGTTATATTTTATTAAAATAATAATAGATGATCCTAAGCCTTTTCACAAACGTAATCTTACTACTCCTAGGCCCTAGAGTAATAGACATGTTTCGAGAATTACTCTAAAAAATTCCTAAAGACTATAGGAAGGTCCTCTACAATCCAATTGTTCAGAGAGCTCCCCGGTTCGTAAGGGCGAATGCCCTCGAGGCTTTCTTTCTCCAATCCCTCATTGTGTACAGCATTAATCTGATGACTTTCTTCTACCAGTAACCCTCCTGACTTAAAGGATTTGGATATAGGTGGGAATGTCATCAGTTCCCACTCCACTTCTCCTCCGTTCAAACGCGCCTTTCTTTTCGCTTTGCGCTTTTCAATCTCTTGCCTCTTGTGCTTATGGTCTGGCTAGAAGCCCAAACCAAAGCGATCTTTCTTCTCAATTAGTTTTGGGATTTGAACCTCTCCTTGCAACTGTCTTCCTAGTCCCTTTCCAGGCACTGCTTCCCCATCATCATTTGCAGGGCCATCCTTGTGGCTCTAGATATTTTGGGTACAAGCACCTCACTTCCTTCCAGAATGAAGGTTGCATTGATGATTTCTAAATCCCAAACCAAAGCGATCTTTCTTCTCAATTAGTTTTGGGATTTGAACCCCTCCTTGCAACTGTCTTCCTAGTCCATTTCCTGGCACTGCTCCCTTCCCCATCATCATTTGCAGGGCCATCCTTGTGGCTCTAGATATTTTGGGTACAAGCACCTCACTTCCTTCCAGAATGAAGGTTGCATTGATGATTTCTAAAGAGCGGAAAGAACACTCAATAGCCTCTTCATTCACATCGACATAAAGGGCCTTGCTAGTGACTGCTGCTATAATGTCTTCCTCCGCATTGATGGTTATTAACTGTTCATCTGTCACTAACTTCAATTTTTGGTGCAATGAGGAGGGCACTGCTCCTGCCGAGTGTATCCATGGTCTCCCCAATAAACAATTATAGGAGGGCTTGATATCCATTACCAAGAAATCAACTTCATATGTATTTGGCCCAATTTCCAAAAGGATGTCAATTCGTCCCATCACTTTCCTTTCGGTTCCATCGAAGGCTCTTACCACGTTGTGACACGTTTTCATATGTGAACTGTCAATGGGTAATCTGTTTAATGTGGATAATGGAAGGACGTTCAAAGTAGACCCGTTATCAATGAGTACACTTGGAAGCGTGTATCCCTTACACCGAGTAGTGATGTGCAAGGCCTTGGTTGACCCTATGCCCCCAGGTAGAATTTCATCATCATTAAAGTAGATGAAATTGTCAGCACTGATGTTATTTACCAACCGGTCCAATTTGTTAACGGATATGTCGTGTGTGACATATGTTTCATTGAGCACTTTTATTAATGCATCCCTACGCACTTCAGAACTCAGAAGTAGGGTTAATACTGATATACGCGCTGGCTGCTTACGCAACTGCTCGACCATACTATATTCACTATGCTTAAGGAACTTTAGAAACTCCTTAGCCTCCTCCTCCTTTACCGGCTCATTGATGGGTGCTTCGGTCTCTTTCTCTTTCTCAACGTCAACATCTTTTGTTTTTGTGGGCTCCATTCTGATGCCCCCCTTATCATAATGCTTCCCACTTCGTGTATGGAAACCTTTATTTTGCACGCACCTAGACGCACTGGCTATACTCTCTCCTTCAGGTACTGTTACACTACAGTCATAGCTCCATGGCACCCTCTTGTCATCCTTGTAAGGGAAAGGAGTGGGTTTATGGATGACGACCTTGGGCCTGGTTTGCGCCCCCACTTCATTATTCCCCGGCAAGGAAATAATAATTCTTGGTCCGCTGGTTCCTTGTCGCTCATTTTCCAGCACACATATTTGTCTTTTGCAAGAACTACCTTCAAAAATCTGTAACTCCTTGTTAATCATAAGGCCTTGCACCATGGCATTGAACTCCTCACAATTTTAGATCATATGACCCACCTCTCCATGGAATTGACAATAGTTCCCCATTCTTTCTCTACCTTTCCAGAGGTCAACATACCTCTCTTCACCATCTCCTCCCATATTACTTTCATGGGTGTCTTCACTTTAGCAACATCTTCCTTGATTCTTCCTTCCATAGTTTCATCAATGGCATTCACTCCTTGATTGCCATGATCTGGTAATGGATTTTTAGCATTAAGGGTACTGTCGAATTTCACAACCCCCATCTTGATAAGCCTCTCCACGGCTTTCTTGAATCTGGTGCAGTTTTCAATCGAATGCCCCGGTATTCCCGCATGATATTCACATTTAGCATTTGCATCATACCATTTGGGGTACGGTGGCTGTAGCGGTTTCAAGTGAAATGGAGCAATAGCATGTGTATCGTACAAGCTCTAATAAAGCTCACGATACGTCACAGGGATAGGCGTGAATTATATCCTTTCCGAATTCTGTCTTGTGCCTGATTCCTGTCTCTGAGTACTTTGTTGCTCGACCATAGCTGCTTTGGGTTGACCAACTATGATTGCTTTCAAGTTGAAACTATTCATGTTATTCACCTCGTTGTCCTTTCTCCTTGGGGCCGATCTTTTAGCTGTTTCCCCCTCAATTTTACCGCCCTTTATGGCGTTCTCAATCATCTCTCCTGCCATAATTATATCCGCGAAACTTTTCATGGTGCTTCCAATCATGTGAGTGATGAACGACACCTTCAAAGTGTTGATGAACAACATGGTGGTCTCCTTTTCTAATAGTGGTGGTTGTACTTGCATTGCCACCTCCCTCCACCATTGTGCGTATTGCCTAAAACTTTCATTAGGCTTTTTCTCCATGTTTTGAAGCGTGATCTTGTCTGGCGTCATATCAGTCACATGGCTGTATTGTTGCATGAAAGCTTGTGCAAGATCCCTCCATGAATTGATTCTCATACGGCTCAACTGATTGTACCACCTAGCCACTACTCTTACTAAGCTGTCTTGAAAACAATGGATCAATAGTTGATCATTGTTCACATACCCAGTCATTCTCCTACAAAACATTGTTATCTGTGCCTCTGGGCAAGTACTCCCGTTGTACTTTTCAAACTCCGGCATCTTGAATTTGTGAGGAAGTACCAAGTCTGGAACCAAAGTTAAGTCTTTGGCATCAATCCCATGATAATTGCCAGTGATGACATATATTCTATAGTACTTACGGGTTTTGAAGTACTAGCACCACTTATTCTATCAATCATCCAATCTTTTGGAATTGACAGATCTTTTAAATGTAATAATTTTGGTTGTATTTCTGTAGTAAATTTATTGGGTTCAAATAACTCAATTATTTTATTATTGATTTCTTTAATTTCTACTTCGCGTGTTGGTATATTCATTAATAAAAGTCCAACTTATTGCTAAATCTTCGCTAAATCGCTAATTTCAGAATTTTTTGTGCAATTCTTAAACATAAGCATTCTTCTATTAGGGATCCGTAATAGATATAAAATAGTTTGGTTTAACTTTAAATCCTATTACTTGATTGTGTAAATTAGACCTAATACCACCAATAAGTGCTTTTATCGGGTTTTCAAATCTTTTATCTAATAAAACCGCTATTATGGGTATATCATGTCCTTTTCTAAATAAAGCTCTAATTGTTATCATAATTATACCTAAATGTATATATCTAACTTGAGGGTATTTCTTTTTAATCCTCTTAATTTTTCTTTAGTAAATAATGGAATTTCATTAATCCTCCTCTAGTATCCTTAGCGATTGTGTTGCCACTAATTTTTCTATATGTCTTTGACTCCATATTTTAAACTTAGATATTTTATATATTTCTTCTTTAGAAATGTGATTTTTATTTATTTTTTCTATCATTTCATCAGAAAAGTCTTTTTCTTCTCCAATCAAATTTCCTAATTTTATGTCTTGTTGTTCAGACTTAGGAATTTCTTCTAATTGATTTTTAGAACTACTTCCTACATTAAACATAAATATATATTCTTCTTCATCTAAATCAGAATCCGTTTCTGATATTAACTGTAACACCCCGAACCCGAGACCATCGCCGGTGTCGAACACGAGGGGTTAACAAGCCAAGTTCACATGTTTTGCCCACCAATTTGACATTTCCAGTCAGGCTGGAAGACTGCGTCACCGTCGCCTTAAAAATCATATCTCGAGTTTCAAAACTCGAAAACTGGTTTTGTAAATTTTCCCTGAATTTAGACTCATATATCCATCCATGTATTTATTTCTAGAATTTTTGGTCGGGCCAATTGGTACAGTTTATTAGTTAAAGTCACCCATGTTACAGGGATCGACTGCTCTGACCTTCGCGCGGTGTAACTTGAATATCTCTCTGTACAGGGCTTTAATGCTGGTTCCGTTTGTTTCTAATGAAACTAGACTCAAAATGGAATCTGTAAATATAAGGTATGTCTCCTAATTCTTTCTGGATAATTTACAGTAAATTTTTAAAGTTGCGACAGGGGACCCAGAAACCGTTCTGGCCCTGTTCCACAATAGCTTCAATATCTCTTAACATGTAACTCCTATGACCATTTCGCTTCTTCCATATGAAAATAGACTCATCAAGGTTCATTTAAATAGCTTATTCACTATTTAATACCATTCCTACAATTTTTGGTTATTTTTCACATTCACGTCACTGCAGCTGGCAGCATCTGTTTTAAGGTAGGTCTTATCTATTTTTGTAGTCTCCATCAACCAACTAGTCTTGCCATACATAGGTTCACATATGATCATTTTAACCATACCAATGGCTGATCATGTGACCAACACTCCCATTTCCAATCCATAATCACATCATGACACCATATATATACATTCAAACCACAAATAGTCTAAGTTCATGCTTCCTTTTACGAGCCATTTTCGCATGGCAGTATACATATACATCGCCACATTTTTAAACCAACAAGGGTAGTCCTATACATGCCATTTCAAAGTTCAACCAAAATTTATACCAAAATAGAGGCGTTGATAGTGTGGATGACTTCGACTTTATTGATCCCGAATCCGATTGCTATCGAGCGAAATCTATAAAACAGAGAGCCAAAGCAACGGGTAAGCATTTTATGCTTAGTAAGTCTCAAGGAATATAATCAGCTTTAATTAAAGCAATACATTCACATAACCAAATGCATCATTTCATTAATGCACATTCACATAATCATACTTACTTCACCATCCCAACTCTTATGTTCATACACAAATAACGGCTTCATTAAGGCCGATAACTCGTTCCATCATAGGAGCGGATATTCATACGCTCTTACTCCTAGCGCATAAAGCACACACGCACTTACCTTGTCATTGGGAAATTTCACAAGTGCATTAGCTGAAATTTTCCAGCAAGCTTATAATTTTCAAATCACATACCTTGAGTTTAACCGGATGTCGCTACTCGTTCAATCGCCTTGGGACATAGCCGGTTATGGTAACCCGCACCAAGGCCTCACGGACTTAACCCGGATATCACGATTTGCACAAATGCCTTGGGTCTTAGCCCGGATTTAACAACTTGCACGAATGCCTTGGTCTTAGCCCTGATATAGCTACTAGCACAATTGCCTTCGGTTCTTAACCCGGTTATAATTTCCAGCATAATTGTCTTGAGGCTTAGCCCGGATATCATTCAATTTCTCATGCACACATACATCAATAATCATTGGACATACATATTTCATTTTCGTTACTAAGGCTCAAACACAATTTTAATCACTAGCATAATCGCCTTGGGACTTAGCCCGGTATTATTCAATACTCATACACACATAAATCAATAATCAATACATCCATATTTCATTCCACATAATTCAAGTAAGGTCACTTCTTGAGGACTTACCTCGGATGTTGTCGAACGGCTTTTACGGCTATTCGATCACTTTTTCCTTCCCTTGTCCAATTGTGGCCCTCTTAGCTCTTGAGCTAATTCAAACAAATTCAATTTATTAAAACCTCATTGTGCTAGCTTATGGCGAATATGACAAGGAGTTTAAATGGTCATATGGCCACTCTTTAGCTTGAATACACAATGGTCATGCACATTTTATACTACATCAAGCAATTCAATACAATTTATTCGAGCATCAAGGAAAAGCTAAGGCCTTCAATAGGCTACCCAAGGCGAATATTCATGTACATGTTGAGGCCAATTATGCACTTAATACCTCACAAAAACAGCATGCATTTTACTAGTTAATGCTTTGCATATTGTAGCTCAAAACTTATAATATAGCATCAAGCACTCATATGTGTGCTAGGCCGAATGTGCTTGCAATTTCACAATCATTCTTCAACATCTTCTTCTTTAAACAACCATATTCATCACTTAGTTCATAACCAAAACATCATGTGCAAACATATATATACATATATGAGCATGGCAATTTCAAGGTGTCCATAGCCATCCAAAACACAAATTTTAACTAACATGCAAGAAGCATGAACCATGCTCATGAATGCATCATGGCGAATATGACAATCATGCCCTTTTCAACTTCAATCATGATTAAACAAAAGAAAACTCAAAATCTTACTCAAAAGTAGACAATCCATCATTGCATGCATCATCATCAAGCTTCACACTTAGCATGCAATGGCTTTATCACCATAACAACTTTGGCCAAATACCATTTCCATGGCATAACAAAGATTTGAGCCATGGCTATCATGCACATCAAGTTAGCAACTAAAACATGCATGAAACTCCTAACACAACCTCATACATACCTTAATCTTGATGCAAACTTAGCCAAATCTCCTTCTAGATCTCTTCCAAACCAAGCATGAAGCAAAAATCCTCCTTCTTCCTTAGTTTTGGCTCAAAGAAAGGATGAACAAAATTTTTCTTTCTTTCTCTACAACTCACGGCAATGGAGGGGAATACCACACTCACACACATTTTTTTTCATTCTTTTCTTCCCCATACACCTTTGTTTATTATTTCTCCCTAATGCACCAACAAAACATGTTTCATGACATGTTTTGCCCATCCTCTCTTGCCATGGCGGCCACTTCATGTTGGGGGAAATTTGACATGCAAATCCTTATTTTTGCATGCATGAGCAACTAGTCATCACACATTTCCCCATCATACTTTCAAAGTTCACTACTAGGTCCTTTCTAGTGAAATTAGCATTTATAACACTAAATTGAAACATCAAAATGTCACACACAAATTAACACATATCATAGGCATCAAAATAAATTTTAAATTATTTGTATGCCTCGGTTTTATGGTCCCGAAACCACATCCCGACTAGGGTCAATTTTGGGCTGTCACAACTCTCCCTACTTAAGAAATTTTCGTCCCCAAAATCTTACCGTAAATAGGTTTGGATATCGCTCTTTCATAGAGTTCTCGGTCTCCCAAGTAGCTTCTTCTATCCCGTGCTTGAGCCATAACACTTTCACCAAGGAACCCGCTTGTTTCGCAACTCTTTCACTTCTCATGATAGGATACGAATCGGTTCTTCCTCATAACTCATATTAGCTTGAATTTCAATTTCGATGGACTAATCACGTGCGATGGATCGGATCTATAGCGTCGAAGCATCGAAGCGTGAAAGACATCGTGAACCTTTTTGAGTTCGGGGCAAAATCAAACGATATGCCACCGGACCGACTCGCTCGGATATCTCATATGGCCCAATGAACCTCGGGCTCACTTGCCCTTACGGTAGAATCGAGTATCTTTTCCAAGCGATACCTTGAGAAACACTTTATCACCCACGATACTCGATATCCTTACACTTCAGATCCGCGTCGACTTACGACGATCGAAGGCTATCTTGAGACTTTCACGGATTACTTTCACTTTCTGCTTCAGCATCTCTAATCAAATCCACCCGAAAATCTTGCTTTCACCGAGCTCACCAAAACAATGGTGTACGGCATTTACGACCGTACAAGGCCTCGTAGGGTGCCATCTTAATACTTGATTGAAAGTTGTTGTTGTAGCGAATTCAATCAACGGCAAATACCGCTCCCATGAACCACTAAACTCGAGGACGCAACATCTTAACATATCCTCAAGTATCTGAATTATCCGCTCGGATTGACCATCGGTTTGGGGTGAAAGGCGGTGCTGAAATGCAACTTGGTACCCAAAGCTTCTTGCAACTTTTTCCAAAATCGTGAGGTAAATCTCGGATCTCTATCCGACACGATGGAAATAGGCACCCGTGTAATCTCACAATCTAAGAAACGTACAATTCGCTAATTTTTCCATTGAAAATCCGTATGTACGGGACAAAGTGGGTGACTTAGTCAATCTATCTACCACGACCCAAACCGCATCCTTCTTACTTGTCGACAATGGCGGTCCGGATACAAAGTCCATTGTGACTCGATCCCATTTCCACTCGGGTATCGTGATTGGTGAAGTAATCTCAAGGCACCGATGTTCCACTTTCACTTGTTGACATATTAAACATCTCAAACAAAATCGGAGATGTCTCGCTTCATACCATGCCACCAAAATCGACGTTTCAAATCATTGTACATCTTCGTACTCCGGGTGGATTGCCATTCGGCTACAATGGGCTTCATTCGAATTATCGAAATGAGTTCTGAATTCTTTGGAACACAGACGACTTTTGAACCTCAAACAATCGTCATCGTCGATTTGAAATTCGAGTCCTTGTTCGAACACACTCGGCCGTTTGCGACCAACTCGTCGTCGACTTTACGAGCTTCTCGAATTTGATGTATCAATAGTGGTTTGGCTTTCAATTCAGCTACTAACACACTATCGAATCGAGCAGACAAGTGCACGTTCATCGCTCGTAAGCGAATAATGATTTACGACTCAAGGCATCCGCAACCACATTCGCCTTTCCCGGTGATAGTCAATGACCAGCTCATAATCCTTTAACAACTCGAGCCAACGTCTTTGTCGCAGATTTAAGTCTCTTTGGGTCATCAAATATTTGAGACTTTTGTGATCCGAGTACACATGGCACCTTTCACCAAATAAGTAATGTCGCCAAATCTTTAAAGGCGAATACGATGGCGGCCAATTCAAGATCATGGGTCGGATAATTTTCTCGTGTGGCTTTAATTGCCTCGACGCATAGGCCACAAGTCGACCTTCTTGCATCAATACACAACCTAATCTAAGTAGGGAGGCGTCGCTATAGATGACAAACTCTTTGGGACTCGGGTTGCACTAGAATTGGGGCTTCACCAAATAAGTTTTCGAGTTGATCGAAACTTTTTGGCATTTCTCCGTCCATTCGAACTTAACATCCTTTTGGAGTAACCGTCATCGGCGTGGCTATCGTTGAGAAGCCTTTACAAATCGTCGGTAATAACCTAAGCCCCAAAAAGCTCGAACCTCAAGAATATTTCTGAGGCTTCCAATTAAGTATGGCTGAAATTTTATTCGTCGACTCGAATACCCGTCAGATACCACATGACCCAAGAAGCTAACCTCTCTTAACGAACTCACACTTGCTGAACTTAGCATATAATTGCTTATCCGTAAGATTTGCAAGACTAACCGCAGGTGTTCAGCATGTTCGGTCTCATTTCTTGAATAGACCAAGATGTCATCAATGAACACGACTACTTAATCGATCCCAATATGGTCTCAAGATCCGATTCATTAAATCCATAAATACCGCGGGGCATTAGTGAGCCCAAACGGCATCACTAAGAACTCATAGTGACCATATCTTGTTACAAGGCGGTCTTGGGTGCGTCCAATCTCGGATTCGCAATTGATAATAGCCCGATCTCAAATCTATTTTCGAGAACACCGAGGCTCCCTTCAGTTGATCGAACAAGTCATCGATACGTGGTAACGGATATTTGTTCTTTATCGTCGCTTTATTAAGTCGACGATAGTCGATCTGCAACCGCATGGTTCCATCCTTCTTTTCACAAACAACACCGGCGCACCCAAGGCGAACAACTCGGACGAGCAAAACCTCTATCCACCAATTCTTGCAACGAGCTTTCAACTCCTTTAATTCCGTTGGTGCCATACGATACGGAGCTATCGAAATTGAGTGGTACCAGTACCAATTCGATGCCAAATTCTATTTCCGAGCAGGTGGTAAACCCGCAATTCTTGGGAAAACATCCGGTATTCACAAACCACGGGCACAGATTCGGGTTTCTTTTACGATTCCTTGTCATCGAACGCGTCGCAAGGTATGCTTCGCACCCTTTTCTTACATATTTACGGGCCAACATCGGCGATATTACGGTGGCAACCCTTTAAGTCCGTAGACTCAACCCGAATTATCTTGTTATTCGCGCTCCTCAAATCGATAGTCTTGCTCTTGCAATTTACAACCGCATCGTGCATGGTCAACCAATCCAACCCAAGAATAACGTCGAACTCATTGAACGGCAAAAGCATCAAGTCCGCGGAAAACAAGAACCTCGGAACACTAGGGGACTTTTCTTGCACACTTTGTTGACAAGCACGTAATGACCCAAGGGTTTGACACCGAATTACAAACTCGATGAGACTCAATAGGCAAAGTCTTCTTTGGATGCTAAGGTTTCACATATATATGAATGAGTAGAACCAGGTCAATCAAAGCAATCACATTTGTATTGAAAAGAGTGAAAGTACCGGTAATGACATCCGAGAGGCAGCATCCTCGCGTGCGGCGTATGGCATAAGTCCTAGCAGAGCACGAGCCTCGGATCGATGGTAGCATCTCTAGATCCTCTCGACCACCACCGACATTGCCCATATTTCTAGGTGGCCTACCTCGGCGATGGTAGCACCGGGTTTCCACTCGACTTACATTCTGCTCATGCATCCTCGGGCAATCCTTCATAAAGTGGTCGGCCGACCCACACTTATAGCGGGAGCGATCACGAAACCAACAGCTCCCGAATGCCATTTGCCACAATGTGGACACTCGCCTCTCTCTCGCGATCATTTCCACCATCGGCGATCGAAGTGACTCGTGTGGCCACGGGGTCGATCGCGTCCTCGTCTAGAAAAGCTCGAAACGCCTCTAGACCGGCTCGCATCATCTCGAAATCTCTTTGATGCTTGTTGAAGAGACTTTCCGAGGACCTCTTCGAAATTCTCCGGTTCCCACATCAGCTTTTTGTTTCTCCTTTCTAAGCTCTTGACTTTACAAGCTCGCTCAACAAGTACTACTGAACTCTCGTATCTCGAGAATGCCAACGAACATCCTTATATCATCATTCAGCCCATCCTCGAAGCGTTTACACATAATGGCTTGGACGAAATGCATTCTCGCTGCGTCGGCTAAGCCTCACAAATTTTCGTTCATAGTCGAATCGACATAGAACCTTGCTTAAGGTCAAGGAATTCCCTTCGCTTTTGGTCGATGAATCTCGATGATATACTTTTTTCGAACTTGGTTTGAAAGAATTCCCAAGTCACTCGCTCTCTAGGTACCACAGTCGTCGAGTACTCCACCAATAGTAGGCGGACTCACGTAGCAAGGAGATGGTACACTTTAAGCACTCATCGGTGTGCAGGATAGCTCATCGAGCACCGGATAGTGTTATCCAACCAAAATTCAGCTCGCTCGGCATCATCATCATCCGTAGCCTTAAATTCAGTGGCCCCATGTTTTGAATCCTATCGATGGGGGCTTACTTGACCTTATTTGGTCAGATCACCGGAGATATTGTAGGTGCGGGGTTGCATTTGTCGGGAATGGAGGTTGTGGAACAGTAGTGTTAGTTCGAATGTATTGATTAAACCATTCGTTCATCACACTATAAAAGGCTTGCCTAGCCTCGTCATTCGGATTGCTGGCCATAGGTTGAGAGTCTGTCGGCGCTGTCCCTTGCGCGGAGCAGCGCCACACTCTCCACATCATCAGCTATCGCTTCGGTTGGGATCGGGATCCATTGCTATAAACAAACACAAAGTCAAATTGTCGAAATCACCACACTATCGAGTCATCATTTAATGGCATGTATAGCTAGACCCCAAACACATCACGGTAGTCCTAAAATCGACTAAACCGTGGCTCGATACCAATAAAATTGTAACACCCGAACCCGAGACCATCGCCGGTTATCGGACACGAGGGTTAACAAGCCAAGTTCACATGTTTTGCCCACCAATTTGACATTTCCAGTCAGGCTGGAAGACTGCGTCACCGTCGCCTTAAAATCATATCTCGAGTTTCAAAACTCGGAAACTGGTTTCGTAAATTTTCCTGAATTTAGACTCATATATCCATCCATGGATTTATTTCTAGAATTTTTGGATGGGCCAATTGGTACAGTTTATTAGTTAAAGTCACCCATGTTACAGGGATCGACTGCTCTGACCTTCGCGCGGTGTAACTTGAATATCTCTCTGTACAGGGATTTAATGCTGGTTCCGTTTGTTTCTAATGAAACTAGACTCAAAATGGAATCTGTAAATATAAGGTATGTCTCCTAATTCTTTCTGGATAATTTATAGTAAATTTTTAAAGTTGCGACAGGGGACCCAGAAACCGTTCTGGCCCTGTTCCACAATAGCTTCAATATCTCTTAACATGTAACTCCTATGACCATTTCGCTTCTTCCATATGAAAATAGACTCATCAAGGTTCATTTACATAGCTTATTCACTATTTAATACCATTCCTACAATTTTGGTGATTTTTCACATTCACGTCACTGCAGCTGGCAGCATCTGTTTTAAGGTAGGTCTTATCTATTTTTGTAGTCTCCATCAACCAACTAGTCTTGCCATACATAGGTTCACATATGATCATTTTAACCATACCAATGGCTGATCATGTGACCAACACTCCCATTTCAATCCATAATCACATCATGACACCATATATATACATTCAAACCACAAATAGTCTAAGTTCATGCTTCCTTTTACGAGCCATTTTCGCATGGCCGTATACATATACATCGCCACATTTTTAAACCAACAAGGGTAGTCCTATACATGCCATTTCAAAGTTCAACCAAAATTTATACCAAAATAGAGGCGTTGATAGTGTGGATGACTTGACTTTATTGATCCCGAATCCGATTGCTATCGGCGAAATCTATAAAACAGAGAGCCAAAGCAACGGGTAAGCATTTTATGCTTAGTAAGTCTCAAGGAATATAATCAGCTTTAATTAAAGCAATACATTCACATAACCAAATGCATCATTTCATTAATGCACATTCACATAATCATACTTACTTCACCATCCCAACTCTTATGTTCATACACAAATAACGGCTTCATTAAGGCCGATAACTCGTTCCATCATAGGAGCGGATATTCATACGCTCTTACTCCTAGCGCAGCACACACCGCACTTACCTTGTCATTGGGAAATTTCACAAGTGCATTAGCTGAAATTTTCCAGCAAGCTTATAATTTTCAAATCACATACCTTCGAGTTTAACCGGATGTCGCTACTCGTTCAATCGCCTTGGGACATAGCCGGTTATGGTAACCCGCACCAAGGCCTACGGGACTTAACCCGGATATCACGATTTGCACAAATGCCTTGGTCTTAGCTCGGATTTAACAACTTGCACGAATGCCTTGGTCTTAGCCCGGATATAGCTACTAGCACAATTGCCTTGGTTCTTAACCGGTTATAATTTCCAGCATAATTGTCTTGGGGCTTAGCCCGGATATCATTCAATTTCTCATGCACACATACATCAATAATCATTGGACATACATATTTCATTTTCGTTACTAAGGCTCAAACACAATTTTAATCACTAGCATAATCGCCTTGGGACTTAGCCCGGTATTATTCGAATACTCATACACACATAACTCAATAATCAATACATCCATATTTCATTCCACATAATTCAAGTAAGGTCACTTCTTGAGGACTTACCTCGGATGTTGTCGAACGGCTTTTACGGCTATTCGATCACTTTTTCCTTCCCTTGTCCAATTGTGGCCCTCTTAGCTCTTGAGCTAATTCAAACAAATTCAATTTATTAAAACCTCATTGTGCTAGCTTATGGCGAATATGACAAGGAGTTTAAATGGTCATATGGCCACTCTTTAGCTTGAATACACAATGGTCATGCACATTTTATACTACATCAAGCAATTCAATACAATTTATTCGAGCATCAAGGAAAAGCTAAGGCCTTCAATAGGCTACCCAAGGCGAATATTCATGTACATGTTGAGGCCAATTATGCACTTAATACCTCACAAAAACAGCATGCATTTTACTAGTTAATGCTTTGCATATTGTAGCTCAAAACTTATAATATAGCATCAAGCACTCATATGTGTGCTAGGCCGAATGTGCTTGCAATTTCACAATCATTCTTCAACATCTTCTTCTTTAAACAATCATATTCATCACTTAGTTCATAACCAAAACATCATGTGCAAACATATATATACATATATGAGCATGGCGAATTTCAAGGTGTCCATAGCCATCCAAAACACAAATTTTAACTAACATGCAAGAAGCATGAACCATGCTCATGAATGCATCATGGCGAATATGACAATCATGCCCTTTTCAACTTCAATCATGATTAAACAAAAGAAAACTCAAAATCTTACTCAAAAGTAGACAATCCATCATTGCATGCATCATCATCAAGCTTCACACTTAGCATGCAATGGCTTTATCACCATAACAACTTTGGCCAAATACCATTTCCATGGCATAATAAAGATTTGAGCCATGGCTATCATGCACATCAAGTTAGCAACAAAAACATGCATGAAACTCCTAACACAACCTCATACATACCTTAATCTTGATGCAAACTTAGCCAAATCTCCTTCTAGATCTCTTCCAAACCAAGCATGAAGCAAAAATCCTCCTTCTTCCTTACTTTTGGCTCAAAGAAAGGATGAACAAAATTTTTCTTTCTTTCTCTACAACTCACGGCAATGGAGGGGAATACCACACTCACACACATTTTTTTTCATTCTTTTCTTCCCCATACACCTTTGTTTATTATTTCTCCCTAATGCACCAACAAAACATGTTTCATGACATGTTTTGCCCATCCTCTCTTGCCATGGCCGGCCACTTCATGTTGGGGGGGAAATTTGACATGCAAATCCCTTATTTTTGCATGCATGAGCAACTAGTCATCACACATTTCCCCATCATACTTTCAAAGTTCACTACTAGGTCCTTTCTAGTGAAATTCGCATTTATAACACTAAATTGAAACATCAAAAATGTCACACACAAATTAACACATATCATAGGCATCAAAATAAATTTTAAATTATTTTTATGCCTCGGTTTTGTGGTCCCGAAACCACATCCCGACTAGGGTCAATTTTGGGCTGTCACATTAACTCATATAATATTTCTTCAGGATTTATTTCCTCTTCATAACAAATTTCTAAATCTTGTTCTTCAAGACTTTTAATCATCTTTTTAGCATTTTTTCCTTTATTAGGACAGTTTGGTGCTATATGGCCTTCTTCATCACAAATAAAACATTTACATATCTGTTTTTTAGATTTTTTAGAAGTTTTTCTTCTAACAAATTTTTTCTTTTTCTTATTATTACCAGTATATTTTTTATTTCCTGGTTTCCATCTAATAAATTTATATTTTCTATTTTTCTTTCTATGTTTTTTATATGTATTAGGATGTGTTGTTTTACATCCAAATTCCCATTCATTTTCTAGAATTTTTGTACAATGACTATAAGTTAATTTATTTTTTACTTGTTTAGCCGCTTTAGTTTGTAGACAATGTAGAGTTATTCTTTCTCTTGCAAAATTAATTCTATTTCCTATAGAAACTATATTTTCTTTTGCTATCCCTGATTCTTTACTATGTTTATCTAAATAAGACACATATTTTTTTATACATATCTCATCCCATGGTGGGGGTAGTTTATGAAAATATGGTTTTCCAAAATTCTATATTTTAATTTTTAATTTTTGATATTCATGAAGAAATTTTTAGAAAATTCTTCTAGATATCTAATATCACATAATTTAATTTTTGATAAGGTATAACTAGCTATACTATCTTGATCTTTTTTATCAAAATAACCACAAAATTCTGTTTTTAGAATATTTGTTAATCCTTTTAAAAGATCTTTAGGAGTACCTATTTGATTAATTAGTTGTCCTTTTTAGACTTTTCCTACTTCTGATTCTTCCCAACGTCTTAAAAATTGTAAAACGTCTCCTTGAAAAGTTCCTACAAAATAATTTAAAAATTTTTCTTTTGACCAAGAACCGTTGTTGTTTACAACTATTGTCATTGACTGTGCCCAATCATCAATGGTTTTTTCATAGTCTGATATTGAAATATTAGTCAAATCTAAATATATTCCACCTTGAGCCACATTTCTTTTATTTAAATCATCTATCCTATGTGGTATAGGTATAGTTTGACTTGGTTGTTGATTAGAAGATTCATCTTTGTATATTCAGCTTTTAACTTCATTAGTAGCTATATTTTCAGTTTGATTACCAAAAATTCTTGTTGTATTTTCAACTGTTTCAAAGTCTTTATTTAAAGTTCTCAGATAATCATCTTTTTGAATATCTGATTCTAATTTTCTTTTACCATAAGGACCTGTTTGATCAATATCCATAGGTTCGGGACTTCTATATTTTCATCCTCATCATTGAAGTGTTTTCTTCATCGATTTATAACTAGTTACATTTAAATCTTCTTAATTATCGAATTACTAGAACTACTACTTTCGTAGTATCATAATTTAACATATAGTGATAATTAAATCGAGTAAATAGATCTTTATGTTTTCATAAAGTTCTTCTATTAATTTTAAGTATTCTATTCTTTCGTTTTTATCAAGACTTTTAGTAAATTTGACTTTCCAATGTTCTATTAATTCTTTATAAGATTGGAAATCATATTTTGTTGAGTAATATTTTTCTTCTCTGCTTTTTGATTTTTATTTCTATTAATAGTAGAAGATGACTCTTCAAGAAGTTTCTTCTTCTTCATCGATAAAGTTAAAATTATATTACTATTACCATAATATAGGGACCTAAATCTATATCTAATTCGTATTATTATTATTAATAACTTTGATCTAATTTATTATTAACTTCGATAAAATTTCTTTAGATTTGTTGTTCAAATCTAATTCTTTAATATTTCCCATGTAATTTACTTTTTCTTCTATATTATTGACTTTATTATATATTTTATTATAATATATAGATGTTGTGATGACCTTAAAACGACCCTAGTCGGAATGTGGTTTCGGGACCACAAAAACCGAGGCATAAAAATAATTTGATATTTATTTTGATGCCTATAATATGTGTTAACTCATGTGTGACATTTTGATGCTTTAATTTAGAGTTATAAATGTGAATTTCACTAGAAAGGACCTAGTAGAAAACTTTGAAAGTATGATGGGGAATGTGTGATGACTAATTAAAGCATGCGTGCAAAACAATGGCCTTGCATGTCAAATACCCTCTTTTTACAAGTGATGGCCGCCATGACAAAGAATATGGGCAAAACATGTCATAGACATGTTTTGTTGGTGAATCATGGGTGAAAAAAATAAATTAATGAGCATGGGTAATAAAGAAATGGAAAAAGAAAAAATGGTCTCATGCATGCCCCATTGCCGTGTATTGAGGAAGAGAAAAGAAAAAAAAAATTGTTCATCCATTTTTCATTCTCTCTTGACCGAAAATACTAGAGGGAAGGAGGAATTTTGCTTCATGCTTGGTTTGGAAGAGGATTAGGAAGAGGTTTGGCTATACTTGCATCAAGATTAAGGTATGTTTGAGGTTGTGCCATGAGATTCATGCATGTTTTTAGTTGATAGCTTGATGCTCTTGTTAGCCCATGGTTCAAACCTTTGTTATATCATGGGGATGGTATTTGGCCAAGGTGGATTTTGTGTTAATGCCATTGCATGTTAAATATGAAGCTTGCTAATGATATATGTGATGGTGGATTGATGGCTCTTGGACTTTCTTTTTAGTATTTTTGAGTAAGACATTAAGTTCTTTGTTTAATCATGACCAAAATTATGGTGTTGTGATGTATTCGCCATGGTACATCCAAAAGAGTGATTTATGCTCATTGCATGGAAAGTAAGATTTGTGTTTTGAAATTATGTTCATGTTTAGTTACAATCAACTTGAGATTCGGCTCTAGCATATATATATGTATATATGTTTGTACATGATGTATTGGTATGACATATATACTATTTCAAGGTGTATATTTGCTTGTGATGATGTTTGGTTATGAAGTAAATGAGAGATGTGTATTGAGCTACGATAGGTAATGCGTTAGTTAGTAAAATGTATGCTGTTTTTGTGTGGTATTAAGTGTATAATTGGCCTCAACATGGACATGCATATTCGCCACATGAGGGAAATTGGTGTGCATGCATTCGGTTAGAGGCAAGCATATTGATGCCTATTCTTGGCTTAGAAAATTCGCTAAGAGGAATATTAACTAATGTGTTGAGTTTGATTCATGATTTCGTACACATGCGACTTTGATGCCTAATGAGTATATATATTGGCTAAGTACCTTGTATTCCTCTTTCGATGCTCAAATGATTAAATCGATTTATTTGTTAAATTAAGCTCAAGAGCAAAGGGGAACTAGATCCGACAAAGGGAAGGAAAAAGTGGTCGAATAGCCATTGAAATCGTTCGACGACATCCTAGGTAAGTTCTTGAGTAATAGAGCTTAAATTCGAATTGATTAGATCATGTTTAAAGCAAATTAAAATCATGCTCTTTGTGTGTGGCTATTGAGCCGAAATTGCAAGTGTGAAAAGTGCCTTGTGTTTGAGTTTTGCTAATGAAAATGAAATACGAATGTGTCATAATTTATTGATAATTGTGCTCGGTTATTCGAATGATGTCCAGGCTAAGTCCCGAAGGCTTTGTGCTAAGTGACTATATCCGGACTAGGATCCGAAGGCATTCGTGCGAGTTAATAAATCCGGGCTAAGCCCGAAGGCATTTGTGCAAGTTACTAAACCCGGGTTAAGTCCCGAAGGCATTCGTGCGAGTCACTATAACCGGGCTTCGTCCCGAAGGCATTTGAGCGAGTCGTTATATCCGGTTAAATTCCGAAGGTACGTGATTCGAGAATGAGCGATCTTGCTGTAAAATTTTCAGTTAATACGCTTGAAAAATTCCAGCAATGAGGTATGTTCGTATGTGCTTGAATTAGTTGATTCCCTTCGAATAATATTCGCCGATCGAGTAATGAGTTTCCGGTATTTGGCTAAGATGATCCCTTATGTATGAACATAGGGGTTGGAATGTGAAATGAGTAGGATATTGAGAATTTGTGCATATGAAATTATCCGTTAGCTTTATGAATGCTATGCTTTTGTTGTGCTGGAATTTCTTGCTCAAACTTACTAAGCATAAATTGCTTATTCCGTTTTCTCTGTTTCTTTGTTTATAGATTTTGTTCGTCAGCTATCGGACTCGGGATTTTTGGAAGTCGAAGTCTCCCACACTATCAAAGCCCCCATTTTGGTACAATTTTGGTTGAACTTTGAAATGGCATGTATAGGACTACCCTTTTGTTGAAGGTCATGTACCTTTCGATTTTGTGTAAACTTGGATAGCCATGCGAAAATGGCTTATATACGTTTTTAGCATAGTACCATAATCGTTTGTATGTTGATCATTATGAGGTATGGAATTGTTTTGAAAGGATTAGCCATTGGAATGGTTAATCATGATCACACTTTGTGCTATGTATGCAAAAAGGGCCAATTGAATCATGGAAATCATGAAATAGGTAAAGCCTACCTTAAAGGCAGATGCTGACAGCAGCAGTGATGTGGATGTGAAAAATCACTAAAAATAGTAGGAATGGTATTAAATAGTGAATAAATTATGTAAATGAACTTTGATGAATCTACTTTCATATGGAAGAAACGAATCGGTCATATGAGTTATATGTTAAGAGATATTAAAGTTCTCGTGAAACAGGGCCAGAACGGTTCTGGATCCCCTGTTCCGATTTTGGTAATTCATTTTAAATTAACCAGAGATAATTAGGAGTCATTCCATATATTTATAGATTCCTCTCTGAGTCTAGTTTCTATAGAAACAAACGGCATCAGTATTAAAGCCCTGTACAAGGAGATATTCAATTCTTAACGCACGAAGGTCAGTGTAGTCGAACCCTGGAATACGGGAGACTTTAACTAATAAACTGTACTAATTGGCTCGACCAAAAATTCTAGAAAAAAATCTGTAGATGTACATATGAGTCTAATTTCAGGGAAAAATTACGAAACAAATTTTCGAGCACTGAAACTCAAGATATGATTTTTAAGGCGACAGTGATGCAGTGACCAGCTAGTCTGGAAATTTCTAAATGGATTTGTGAAAATAGTTAAGTCTGTGTGCATTTGTGTCCGATTCCAGAACGGACTGCACGTGCGAGGTGTTACAATTTTATTGGTATCAGAGCTACGGTTTAGTCGATTCTAGGACTACTATAATACGTTTGGGTCTAGCTATACATGACATTATGTGATTAATTGATAGTGTGGTGATTTCTGACGTTTGAATTTGTGTTTAATTATAGTAATGGATCCCGATCCCGATCCCAACCGAGCGATAGCTGATGATGTGGAGAGTGTGGCACCTGCTCCCGCACAAGGGACAGCACCGGCGGACTCTCAACCTGTTGCTAGCAATCCGAATGATGAGGCTAGGCAAGCTTTCTATAGCGTGATGAATGATTGGTTCAACCAATACATTCGAACTAACACGGCTGTTCCACAACCTCCATTCCTGACTCATACGACCCCCGCACCTACAATGTCTCCGGTAACTGACCAAATAAGGTCGAATAAGCCCCCAGTTGACAGAATCCGAAAACATGGGGCTACTAAATTTAAAGCTACGGATAGCGACGATGCCGAGCAAGCTGAATTTTGGTTGGACAACACTATCCGGGTACTCGATGAGCTATCTTGTACACCCGATGAATGCCTAAAGTGTACTATCTCCTTGCTACATGATTCTGCCTACTATTGGTGGTGTACTCTGACTTCTGTTGTGCCCCGAGAGCAAGTAACTTGGGAGTTTTTCCAAACTAAGTTTCGGAAAAAGTATATCAGTCAGAGATTTATGGATCAAAAACGGAAGGAATTTCTCAAACTTAAACAAGGTTCCATGTCGGTTACCGACTATGAACGAAAATTTGTGAGGCTCAATTAAGACGCAGCGAATGCATTTCTTCGTGTCGTGATGTGTAAACGCTTTGAAGATGTACTGAATGATGATATAAAGCTGTATGTTAGCATTTTGGAAATCCGAGAGTTTGTGGCTCTTGTCGAGCGAGCGTGCAAAGCCGAGGAGCTCAGTATGGAGAAAAGAAAAGTTGAAGTGGGAGCAAGGGAGTTTCGTAAGGGGTCTTCGGGGAAGCCCTTCCCACAGTCATCAAAGAAATTTAGAGATGGCTTAGGCCGGTCTAGAGACACTTCGGGCTTTTCTAGAGGAGATCGCGATCGACCCTCTGTGACCACACGAGTCACTTCGATCGCCAGTGGTGGAAATGATCGTCGAGAGAGAACGGAGTGCCAGTATTGTGGCAAATGGCATTCTGGAAGTTGTAGATTCCGTGACCGCTCCTGTTACAAGTGCGGATCAGTTGACCACTTCATTAAAGATTGCCCGAGGTTGTCTGAACAGAATGTAGATCAGAGTGGGAAACCGGGTGCTACCACTGCTCGAGGTAGACCGTCTAGAAATACGGGCAATGCTAGTGGTGGTCAGAGAGGATCTAGAGATGTTACGACCAGATCCGAGGCTCGCGCTCCTGCTAGGGCTTATGCTATACGCGCACGCGAGGATGCTTCCTCTCCAGATGTTATTACCGGTACTTTCACTCTCTTTGATACTAATGTGATTGCTTTGATTGACCCTGGTTCTACTCATTCTTATATATGCGAAACCTTAGCATCCAGTAAGACTTTACCTATTGAGTCTACTGAGTTCGTAATTCGGGTGTCAAATCCCTTGGGTCGTTACGTCTGGTCGACAAAGTGTGTAAGAAATGTCCCCTAGTAATTCGAGGTTCTGTTTTCCCATGGACTTGATGCTTTTGCCGTTCGATGAATTTGATGTTATTCTTGGGTTGGATTGGTTGACCGTGCATGATGCGATTGTGAATTACAAAAGCAAGACTATTGATTTGAGGTGCGCAAATAACGAGATGATCCGAGTTGAGTCTACGGACTTAAAGGGTTGCCGGTGTAATATCATCAATGTTGGCCCAAAATATGTAAGAAAGGGTGCGAAGCATACCTTGCGTATGTACTTGATGATAAGGAGTTAGAAATAAAACCGAATCTGCTTGGTGGTTTGTGATTACCGGATGTTTTTCCAAGAATTACGGGTTTGCCACTGTTCGGAGATAGAGTTTGGTATTGAGCTTGTACACGGGACCACACCGATTTCGATAGCTCCGTGTCGTATGGCACCAACGGAATTAAAGGAGTTGAAAGCTCGGTTGCAAGAGTTGGTGGATAGAGGTTTTGCTTGCCCGAGTTTTTCACCTTGGGGTGCACCGGTGTTGTTTGTGAAAAGTAAGACGGAACCATGAGGTTGTGCATCGACTATCGTCGACAATAAGGTGACAATAAAGAACAAATATCCGTTACACAGATCGATGATTTGTTCGATCAACTGAAGGAGCCTCGGTGTTCTCAAAATAGATTTGAGATCGGGCTATTATCGATTCTTGAATCCGAGATTCGGATATACCCAAAATGCCTTCAGAACAAGATATGGTCACTACAAGTTCTTAGTGATGCCGTTTGGGCTCACTAATGCCCCTGCGGTATTTATGGATTTGATGAATCGGATCTTCAGACCGTATTTGGATCGGTTCGTAGTTGTGTTCATTGACGACATCTTGGTCTATTCAAGAGATGAGACCGAACATGCGAGCACCGAGATTAGTGTTGCAAATTTTACGGGATAAGCGACTATATGCTAAGTTCACAAGTGTGAGTTACGGTTAGCGAGGTTAGCTTCTTGGGCCATGTGGTATCTGCATCGGGTATTCGAGTCGACCGAGTAAAATTTCAGCCATACTTAATCGGAAGCCTCAGAAATATTATTGAGGTTCGAGCTTTTTGGGACTTGCGGTTACTACCGACGGTTTGTAAAAGGGTTCTCGATGATAGCCACACCCATGACGAAACCGCTTGAAAAGATGTCAAGTTTGAATGGACGGAAAAGTGTCGAAAAAGTTTCGACCAATTGAAAACTCATTTGACTAAGCTCCAAGACTAGTACAACCGAATCGGCAAAGAGTTTGTCATCTATAGTGACGCCTCCCTACTTGGGTTAGGTTGCGTCTTGATGCAAGAAGGTCGAGTTGTGGCCTATCGTCGAGACAATTAAAGCCACATGAGAAAAATTATCCGACCCATGATCTCAAATTGGTTGCCATCGTATTCGCCTTAAAGATATGGCGACATTACTTATTTGGTGAGAAGTGCCATGTGTATTCGGATCACAAAAGTCTCAAATATTTGATGACTCAAAGAGACTTAAATCTGCGACAAAGACGTTGGCTCGAGTTGTTAAAAGATTATGAGCTTGTCATTGATTATCACCCGGGAAAGGCTAATGTGGTTACGGACGCCTTGAGCTGGAAATCACTGTTTGCTTTACGAGCAATGAATGTACACTTGTCTATTCTACCCGACAATGTGTTAATAGCCGAATTAAAGGCCAAACCATTATTGACTCATCAAATTCGTGAAGCTCAGAAAGTCGACGATGAGTTGGTTGCAAAACGGGCTGAGTGTGTTCCGAACAAGGAATCAGAGTTTCAAATTGATGATGACGATTGTTTGAGGTTCAGAAGCCATCTGTGTGTTCCAAAGAATTGAACTTATTTCGATAATTCGAACGAAGCCCATTGTAGCCGAATGGCAATCCACCCGGGAGTACGAAGATGTACAACGATTTGAAACGTCGGTTTGGTGGCATGGTATGAAACGAGACATCTCCGACTTTGTTTGAGATGTTTAATATGTCAACAAGTGAAAGCGGAACATCAAGTGCCTTGAGATTACTTCACCGATTACGATACCCGAGTGGAAATGGGATCGAGTCACAATGGACTTTGTGTCCGGACTACCATTGTCGACAAGTAAGAAGGATGCGATTTGGGTTGTTGTTGATAAACCGACTAAGTCGGCTCACTTTATCCTGTATGTCACGGATTTTCATTGGATAAACTAACTGAATTGTACGTTTCTCGATTGTGAGATTACACGGTACCGATTTACATTGTGTCGGATAGAGATCCGAGGTTCACCTCGCGATTTTGGAGGAAATTGCAAGAAGCTTTGGGTACCAAGTTGCATTTCAAAGACCGCCTTTCACCCTCAAACCGATGGTCAATCCGGCGGATAATTCGGATACTTGAGGATATGTTGAGATGTTGCATCCTCGAATTGATGGTTCATGGGAGCGGTATCTACCTTTGATTGAATTCGCTTACAACAACAGTTTTCAATCAAGTATTAAGATGGCGCTTTATGAGGCTTTGTGCGGCGTAAATGCCGTACACCATTGTTTTGGACCGACCTCGGTGAAAACAAAATTTTCGGAGTGGATTTGATTAAAGATGCTGAATGAAGGTAAAGGTAATCCGTGAAAGTCTCAAGGCGGCCACAGATCGTCGAAAATCGTCTGCGGATTTGAAACGAAAAGACATTGAGTATCGGTGGGAGATAAAGTGTTTCTTAAAGTTTCGCCTTGGAAAAGATACTCAGATTCTACCGTAAGGGCAAGTTGAGCCGAGATTCATTGGGCGTCTGAAATCTCCGAACGAGTTGGCCCGATTACGTATCGTTTGATTTTGCCCCCGAACTCGAAAAGATTCATAACGTCTTCCATGTTTCAATGCTTGACGCTATAGATCGATCCATCGCATGCGTAATTAGTCCATCGAGGTTGAAATTCAAGCCGATATGAGTTATGAAGAAGAACCGATTCGTATCCTAGCTCGTGAAGTAAAAGAGTTGCGAAACAAAAGGGTTCCGCTAGTGAAAGTATTATGGCTCAAACACGAAATAGAAGAAGCTACTTGGGAACCCGAGAACTCTATGAAAGAGTGATACCCAAATCTATTTACCGGTAAGATTTTCGGGGACGAAAATTTCTTAAGTGGGGGAGAGTTGTGACAGCCTTAAAAAGACCCTAGTTGGAATATGGTTTCGGGACCACAAAAAACCGAGGCATAAAAATAATTTGATATTTATTTTGATGCCTATAATATGTGTTAACTCATGTGTGACATTTTTGATGCTTTAATTTACAGTTACAAATGTGAATTTCACTAGAAAGGACCTAGTAGAAAACTTTGAAAGTATGATGGGGGAATGTGTGATGACTAATTAAAGCATGTGTGCAAAACAATGGCCTTGCATGTCAAATACCCCTCTTTTTACAAGTGATGGCCGGCCATGACAAAGAATATGGGCAAAACATGTCATAGACATGTTTTGTTGGTGAATCATGGGTGAAAAAATAAATTAATGAGCATGGGTAATAAAGAAATGGAAAAAGAAAAAATGGTCTCATGCATGCCCCATTGCCGTGTATTGAGGAAGAGAAAAGAAAAAATTTGTTCATCCATTTTCATTCTCTCTTGACCGAAAATACTAGAGGGAAGGAGGAATTTTGCTTCATGCTTGGTTTGGAAGAGGATTAGGAAGAGGTTTGGCTATACTTGCATCAAGATTAAGGTATGTTTGAGGTTGTGCCATGAGATTCATGCATGTTTTTAGTTGATAGCTTGATGCTCTTGTTAGCCCATGGTTCAAACCTTTGTTATATCATGGGGATGGTATTTGGCCAAGGTGGATTTTGTGTTAATGCCATTGCATGTTAAATATGAAGCTTGCTAATGATATATGTGATGGTGGATTGATGGCTCTTGGACTTTCTTTTTAGTATTTTTGAGTAAGACATTAAGTTCTTTGTTTAATCATGACCAAAATTATGGTGTTGTGATGTATTCGCCATGGTACATCCAAAAGAGTGATTTATGCTCATTGCATGGAAAGTAAGATTTGTGTTTTGAAATGATGTTCATGTTTAGTTACAATCAACTTGAGATTCGGCTCTAGCATATATATATGTATATATGTTTGTACATGATGTATTGGTATGACATATATACTATTTCAAGGTGTATATTTGCTTGTGATGATGTTTGGTTATGAAGTAAATGAGAGATGTGTATTGAGCTACGATATGTAATGCGTTAGTTAGTAAAATGTATGCTGTTTTTGTGTGGTATTAAGTGTATAATTGGCCTCAACATGGACATGCATATTCGCCACATGAGGGAAATTGGTGTGCATGCATTCGGTTAGAGGCAAGCATATTGATGCCTATTCTTGGCTTAGAAAATTCGCTAAGAGGAATATTAACTAATGTGTTGAGTTCGATTCATGATTTCGTACACATGCGACTTTGATGCCTAATGAGTATATATATTGGCTAAGTACCTTGTATTCCTCTTCGATGCTCAAATGATTAAATCGATTTATTTGTTAAATTAAGCTCAAGAGCAAAGGGAACTAGATCCGACAAAGGGAAGGAAAAAGTGGTCGAATAGCCATTGAAATCGTTCGACGACATCCTAGGTAAGTTCTTGAGTAATAGAGCTTAAATTCGAATTGATTAGATCATGTTTAAAGCAAATTAAAATCATGCTCTTTGTGTGTGGCTATTGAGCCGAAATTGCAAGTGTGAAAAGTGCCTTGTGTTTGAGTTTTGCTAATGAAAATGAAATACTGAATGTGTCATAATTTATTGATAATTGTGCTCGGTTATTCGAATGATGTTCGGGCTAAGTCCCAAGGCTTTGTGCTAAGTGACTATATCCGGACTAGGATCCAAGGCATTCGTGCAAGTTAATAAATCCGGGCTAAGCCCAAGGCATTTGTGCAAGTTACTAAACCGGGTTAAGTCCCAAGGTATTCGTGCGAGTCACTATAACCGGCTTCGTCCCAAGGCATTTGAGCGAGTCGTTATATCCGGTTAAATTTCAAGGTACGTGATTCGAGAATGAGCGATCTTCTGTAAAATTTTCAGTTAATACGCTTGAAAAATTCCAGCAATGAGGTATGTTCGTATGTGCTTGAATTAGTTGATTCCTTGAATAATATTCGCTCAATCGAGTAATGAGTTTCCGTATTTGGCTAAGATGATCCCTTATGTATGAACATAGGGGTTGGAATGTGAAATGAGTAGGATATTGAGAATTTGTGCATATGAAATTATCCGTTAGCTTTATGAATGCTATGCTTTTGTTGTGCTGAATTTCTTGCTCAAACTTACTAAGCATAAATTGCTTATTCCGTTTTCTCTGTTTCTTTGTTTATAGATTTTGTTCGTCACTATCGGACTCGGATTTTTGGAAGTCGAAGTCTCCCACACTATCAAAGCCCCATTTTGGTACAATTTTGGTTGAACTTTGAAATGGCATGTATAGGACTACCCTTTTGTTGAAGGTCATGTACCTTTCGGTTTTGTGTAAACTTGGATAGCCATGCGAAAATGGCTTATATCGTTTTAGCATAGTACCATAATTGTTTGTATGTTGATCATTATGAGGTATGGAATTGTTTTGAAAGGATTAGCCATTGGAATGGTTAATCATGATCACACTTTGTGCTATGTATGCAAAAAGGGCCAATTGAATCATGGAAATCATGAAATAGGTAAAGCCTACCTTAAAGGCAGATGCTGACAGCAGCAGTGATGTGGATGTGAAAAATCACTAAAAATAGTAGGAATGGTATTAAATAGTGAATAAATTATGTAAATGAACTTTGATGAATCTACTTTCATATGGAAGAAACGAATCGGTCATATGAGTTATATGTTAAGAGATATTAAAGTTCTCGTGAAACAGGGCCAGAACGGTTCTGGATCCCCTGTTCCGATTTTGGTAATTCATTGTAAATTAACCAGAGATAATTAGGAGTCATTCCATATATGTATAGATTCCTCTCTGAGTCTAGTTTCTATAGAAACAAACGGCATCAGTATTAAAGCCCTGTACAAGGAGATATTCAATTCGTAACGCACGAAGGTCAGTGTAGTCGAACCCTGGAATAGGGGAGACTTTAACTAATAAACTGTACTAATTGGCTCGACCAAAAATTCTAGAAAAAAATCTGTAGATGTACATATGAGTCTAGTTTTAGGGAAAAATTACGAAAAAAATTTTCAAGCTTTGAAACTCAAGATATGATTTTTAAGGCGACAGTGACGCAGTGACCAGCTAGTCTGGAAATTTCTAAATGGACTGTGAAAATAGTTAAGTCTGTGTGCACCTTGTGTCCGATTCCGGTAACGGACTCGGGTACGGGGTGTTACAGATGTTATATCTATTAAACTATTAAATCCTTTACTAAGGGCCGAAATATTATTTTCTTGTTTAGAATCTATATGCATAATAAGATTGTAGGTTTTATCCCTAAATTTCTCTTCCAACTACTTGCAACGATCCTCCAATTGTTTTGAAGATTCGGTTGCCATTCTTTCTTTCTCCATCATATCTAGATCAGGAGTAATAGGGTTGATCAGGCTATCACCCAAATTAATTCCTGACCCAGATGGGAAATTGACTGGGATTCCAGCATCAACCGGCCCATGTTGAGGCCTCACAGTGACAGATGGCCTTCTAAGAGGTGCCTCGATTTGCGGTGACACATGAGACGGAATAAAACCCAGAGAATGATCCTCACCCTCCTCACCAGTGATAGCCATGGGGGCTATCCCTTTATCAGTGGCCTTTAGAAGCTGAGCCATTTTGGCGATCATATTCCTCTGAGCCTCTAGCATTTACTCCCTCATATCATTCTATATCTTGGCCAACTGCTCTTGCAATTGGTCTCGCATATCCTTTTGCAATTGTTCTAACCTTTGATCCATACTCTTAGTTTTTTTTCGAGTTCCGTATGGATGTGTGATTTCCAGATTTTCCCTTTTCTACCTCTCTAGAAGTAAACTTTAACTAATTAGGGTCTTTTTATAACTTTGAATGCATATGATGTGATGTAATGCAAATGCATGGATGCAAAAAGGCATCGATCTCGATTCAATCTCATTTAGAAAAATTTATTTAGAAAAAAAAATATCTTTACATATAAATGGATTACATATACGCCTTTGCCCTAATGCCCAAAGATCTAACTTTATCTAATAAAAGGGCTAACTCACGACCTTTATCAGACACTAACTCATACATCATACTCAACGCATCGGCTCGTACTGCTAAGTCTTGAACATATTCAGCAACCTCTCGAATCTGGGCTAAGGCTTCACCAATGACGTGATCCCTTTCTCTGACTTGTCCTCTAGACTACTGAAGCTCTCCCTTTAGATAATCTTCTCGGGCTTCGAGCTACTCAATCCGAAGTTCACCATCATGCAATGCCACTTCCAAATCTTCAACCTTACTTTTTAGCTCTTTTAACTTGACCGTAGGATCAAGGTTTCGATGCCAACGAAGGGATCTTCCAAGCTCAGTTACCTTGGTCTTCAACCCTTTATTCTCTTCCTCTAATGCCAAATTCTGTGACCGTATCTCTTGGAACTTCCTCTCCCAATACTCGGCTCTAGCTTTTTCCTCTTGGACCTCTTTCTACAATTGATCTGAAGACCCTCCTACTCTCGCTCTCCTCAAGGATACTTGTGCCTTTTTGTAATGCTCCTTTAGATAATCTCGATCTTCCTCTTTTCTTTTCTTTCTTTCTTGACCTCCATCCTTTGAACATCGACATCTAAGCTCAAGTACATCTTTTCTTCTTCAAGCTTTGCTATCCTCTTTTCGAGCTCCAAGTTCTTTCTCTCGAACTCTTGCTTCATAATTTCTAACTTCGAGGGCATCACTTGTAAATATTCCTCTATCAGTCGAGCTCCTTCCACGTTTGGCTTAGGGATGTTATCATTAATCCTTCTGCCTCTCTATTCAACATACTCTAGAGTCGTAGCAGGGCTAATAGCTACTCCTTTTAATCGACAAGTCTTATTCCAAGCACTAGAGATCTCACTGACTTTCCTCTTGTAGTCAGGTCCTCTATACACGAACTCACTTTGAGCCAGCCTATGAGTTGCTGGTACGAACTGCCTCAATCCAAGCTGCCTCAACACAAGCAAAGGGGCATAACCAATGGCACCCCAAATTGCCAACAGAGGAACCCAATCAAAACTGCCTCATCAGTAAAGAATCTCACCAAGAATCATCCACGGAGCCTTCCACTCAACATCTTTTGACTAAAGGTTCTGAAGTAGCACTATCCAATTCTCTTCTGGCACATCCACTTTCCTAGATGAGGCTACTATATCTTTCAACGGTGAGTAATCCTCGAAGAAGACCCGACAAATCACTTTGTCTATCAATCGGAAGTGACTGTAGAACCAAGCTAAAAGTAACTAAGCACAACCAACAAACCTGCCTGCACTGGCCTTTCTACATGCATTCAAGGACCTGAATGTCTCTGCCAAGATTGCAGGAACAGAAGTGACCTGTTTGCTAAGTCGATAGAAGAGATCCGTGGTCACCTCGTCTATATATCCCAAGGCCTTGGGGAAAACCATCAATCCATATAAGCTTAAGGCAAAAATGTCTACCCTCTTCGCCTCATCTGGATGCGTCTGGATCAGTTCTTTCAGAGCCCCCCACGGAATGCATTTACTCTCGCCCTTTTCCTTGATTCTAGCCATGATCCACTATTCACTCATCCTCGTAATGGTCATCAGCTTCTTACCAAAGACTGGGACACAAGCAGCTCGAGAATAAATCCTATCACACTGAAATCTAGGACACCGAAGTAAGGCGGTGTACTCCTCCACAATAGGCACCAAATCCACCTCCCCAAAGGTAAAACAACTGTATGGAGGGTTCCAAAACTGAGCGAGAGCTCGAAACAAGTGCTCATCAATCTGAATATCAAGTAAGTGAGGTAAATCTCCGTAATTACCATAGAATAACTATTTAATCTTATTGCCTCACTGATCCCAAATCTCCTTAAGCTCCTGCAGATTATTCTGTGTGACACTGATGTGAGTGTAGTCTGACAGCTCCAACATATACCCCACAGCTATACTATCCCCCTTTTCTAGTTAAGTTTGCTCAGACCATCTATGGACGTTAGCTTTGCCCTCCACTCTATCAAGAAGTCCGTTCTCCATAATAAAACTTCTTAACTTAGAAACTGACCGTGAACCGATACCTTTCTAAATGCAAAATGACATGCAAACAAAAGAAAAGAAATAGTCAGTATCACATGATATCAATAAATCTCAACGATTGTTAATATCTAAAGTTTAACTTTAACTAAGTCGAGCTCTTACGGTTTTTCTATATGAGGTTATTTCTAAAGTTTGAGGTACCCAAACCAGCAGATTCCTTGATTCTCACCCATTATAGGCTCATTTGAATCGAGTTCAGTTCAGGGGAATACATTTCCCTATGGCTACACAGAGATGAAAATCTCACGAAACCACAGGTACGGATGTATCCCGAAAGTGATCCACTATCCTGAACGGAGGCCAAAACCTCACGAAGGCGTAGTTTCTCACTTCCACTTAAGGGTGCGACCACAACGGTCATGCAAATGCAATGGGTATCAGAATATAGCAACACATGTAATAATACAAACACATGTAATGCAAAGAGGATTAAATTTAAAAATTTTTAATTTCCAACATTAAGACAAGAGATAATCAATTACACGGCTTGACTCTCTTATTAATCCCCAGCGGAGTCGCCAAGCTGTCGAGACCATTTTTAAAACTGAGTTTTAGGAAAATGGGAATCGACTTTAAAAAACGAAAACGGGAGTCGCCACCAATCTTTTTAGGTGTGATTGGATCACCTTTAAAATATTTTGTTTTAAAATCATTAGTTTTGGTCTACGAAATAAAAGAACAGGTCCAGGAGTCGGTTACGTATGAGGAAGGATTAGCACCCTCATAACGCCCAAAAATTGGTACCTAATTGATTATCAAAATGTCTTTAATGTCGAAAATTTAAAAATTTTGAGATGCAATCCTCTTTTAATATTTTTTATTTTTGAAAATTAGGGTTTACTTGTATCAAATAAATCAAAATATTATATCCAATAAGTTAGGACACAATATTTTTAAGATATTTGACACTAAGTTAGCCCTTTTTGGAAATCCCTATCTTGAAACGACAAAACGCCACATCCAGTAAGTTAGGACACAACGCTTTGAAATTCCAAAACAGTTGCTCGTATTTTGAAAATTTTTTAAAAAACTTAGAAGGGTGCTTGACTATTCAAACTCAACGTGAAAAGTCGCAACCCAGTAAGTTAGGGCACTACTTTTCTCCAAGCTTCCAAACACCAAGCATTGCCTTTTTATTTTTGAAAACTTTGGAATCTTGTTTTTTAATTAATGCATGAGGAATCACATTATCATTATGGAATAGAATATTGCAATAATAAGTGAATAAAACATGCATTTAAACGATACAATGGCAATAATACAAAGATCATATACTAGATACATACATGCTTAAAATTACATAACATCATATATACAAAGATATACATAGCATATATTGAAGATGAATAAGCAAAACATACAAACATACATAATAATAATCAAGAAATGATGCATGATACACAATTTAAAAAAAATACTAATATAATATCAATGTACATGTTCATAAAATATAACATCAAATAATAATTATAAAATAACATTTAACACATAAATGATATATACAATATAAAAATATATAAAATAATTAGTATATATAAAAATATAAGATAAAGTGAGTAATTATTAACGAAATATACTTATAATACAAATATGATATTTAATAATAATTTTAAAATAGCATTTAATATACAATATATAATATGTAATAACAAAAATTTCACAAAAGAATAATACTTATATATAAAATAAAAATATATTGGTTTTAAAAAAATAATATATAAAATAAAAAGTATGTAAAAGAATTTATAAAATAATTATATAATATATAAAATATCAATTTAAAATGAAATAACACATAAAAATAAATAAATAATAAATATGTGAAATATGTATATAATATGAGTTACTGAATATAATTTAATAACAATAATTTACAAAATTTAAAATTATGAATAATATAATGAATAATAAAAACATAAATAATATAACGAGATAATATACGATATACATAACATATAATAAAAAATATAATAAGTAATATATAATAAAAATATAATAAATGTTATATAATAAAATATAATATAAATATATATAGGAAAATAATATATGATAAATAAAATTTTATATAAATATATAGATAGTACTTTTAATAATAATATATGTATAGTTTTTTATAATAAATAAATTATATATATATAAATAACAAAATTTAAAATAATAAAGAAAGGGCTAAAATTGAATAAAATTATAAGGCTAATTTGCAAAATAGTAAAAATTCGGGCCTGATTTGCAAGAATTAAAACGTCAAAGGACTCATGGGCAATTTGCCCTAATCCTAAACGACGCTTTTCGGATTTTGTTTTAAAAATCACTTATGGGACCAAATTGAAACAAAATTAGAATATTAGGGCTAAATTAAGAAATAAAATAAGATCAAACTGAAGATTCAGAAAACACGGGAGGATCAATCGGGCAAATTGCCCATTTTCCAAAAACACGCGGATCCTCCCCGGGTCACGGGTCAACGCGCGGATCCTGTGCCTAGAAACGACGTCGTTTTATGCTTATCATATTAAGCCAAAACGGCACCGTTTCAATTATGCTATATAAGTCAAACTTTTAGTTTTAAATTCATTTACAACCCGAGTTTTTAAAAAAAAAACTAAAATTCTCTCTGAAATGAGAGGGGAGAGAAAGAGATCTAGGCTCCAGTCTCCGTCGAGCCGAGCCCCGGTCGTCGGCCTCATGCGCCCACGCGTCCTCACCGACTCCTCCCCGTACGGTGGTCGGAGGCCCAAAATCTCAATTTTCAACGCGATTTTGACGGTAAATTTATTTTATTTTAATGGTATTTGCATGCATGTAGAGAAGACGAAGAAAAATGAAACAAAGTAAGAGTATATCACCTCTTAAAGAAACTGCTTGAACCCTTTTTATGAATAAGTATATGTATTTCTCTTTTTGTCAAAAAAATCAGATCCTTTACATTGTTTTGATTTGAGCTTTTATAGCCACTATTTGTAACACCCCGTACCCGAGACCGTTGCCGGAGTCGAACACGAGGTGCTAACAGACATAATACATTTATTTTCACAGTCCATTTGAAAATTTTCCAGACAGGCTGGTTACTGCATCACTGTTGCCTTAAAAATCATATCTTGAGTTTCAAAACTCGAAATCCAGTTTCGTAAATTTTTCCTGAAACTAGACTCATATATCCATCTACAATATTTTTTCTAGAATTTTTAGTCAAGCCAATTTTTACATTTTATTAGTTAAAGTCTCCCCTTTTTCAGGGTTTGACTACTCTGACCTTCACGCACTACGACTTGGATATCTCCCTGTACAGAGCTTCAATACTGATTCCGTTTATTTCTAATGAAACTAGACTCTACAAGGAATCTATACATATAAGGCATGACTTCTAATTATCTCTGGTTAATTTATAATGAATTTCCAAAGTCGGAACAGGGAATCCAGAAACAGTTCTGGCCCTGTTTCACGAAAACTTTAACATCTCATAATATACTGTTCATATGACCGTTCCGTTACTTTCCTATGAAAATAGATTCATCAAGGTTAGATTACATAATTTATTCACTATTTAATTCCATTTCTACTATTTTTAGTGATTTTTCACATCCACATTACTGCTGCTGCCAGCATCAGCCTTTAGGGTAAACTTTACCTATTACATAGTTTCCATGATTCAACTAGCCCTTTAGCATATATAGCACAAAATATGATCATGATTAACCATTCCAACGGCTAATCGTTCCCAAACATTTTCATACCTCTTAATGAACATCATACAAGACGATTATAATATTAAGCTCAAAGTGTATATAAGCCATTTTCGCATGGCTATCCAAATTTATACAAAACCAAAGGGTCCATGACCAACAACAAAAAGGGTAGTCCTATACATGCCATTTCAAAGTTCAACCAAAAGTGTACCAAAAGGGGCTTTGATAGTGTGGGAGACTTTGACTTCAATAATCCCGAGTCCGAGAGGTGATGAACCAAAATCTATAAAACAAAAATTCATAGAACGGAGTAAGCATTTAATGCTTAGTAAGTTTTGAGCAATGAAATTAAGCACAATTGAAGCAGGGCATTCATATAACTAAACGAATAATTCCATATATACATACTCTCAAATCATTCCTGCTTCACATTCCAACCCCTATATTAATACATAAGGGATCATCTTAGTCAAAGACCGGAAGCTCATTACTCGACTAAGCGAATAATATTCGAAAGAAATCAACTATTCCAATGCACATACGAAACATACCTCATTGTTGGGATTTTACGAGCGTATTAATTGAAATTATTACAGCAAGATCGCTCATTCCCAAATCACGTACCTTCGGAATTTAACCGGATATAGCTACTCGCTCAAATGCCTTCAGGATATAGCCCGGTTATAGTAACTCGCACAAATGCCTTCGGGACTTAGCCCGGAATTAGTAACTCGCACAAATGCCTTCGGGCTTAGCCGGAATTAGTAACTCGCACAAATGCCTTCGGGACTTAGCCCGGTTATCATCCGAATATCCATACACATATCAATAAATCATGACACATCTATATTTCATTTTCATAACTAGGATTCAATCGCAAGTCGCTTATCGAGCATAATCATTTTCGGCTCAATAGCCACATACAAAGAGCATGATTTTGATTTGCTTAAAACATGATCTAATCAAATCATAATCTAAGTTCCATTATTCAAAAACTTACCTCGGATGTGGTCTAACGTTTTCGGCGGCTATTCGATAACTTTTTCCTTTCCCTTATCCAACTGTGGTCCTCTAAGCTCTTGAGCTAATTCAAACAAATTTAACTTATTAAAGTCTCATTATGCTAGCTTATGGCCGAATATGACAAGGAGCTTGATAGGTCATATGGCCACCTTTTAGCTCAAATACACAATGGTCATGCGCATTTTTAATCACATTAAGCAATTTAACACAATTCATTTGAACATCAAAAGAGAACCTCAAGGTACTT
This sequence comes from Gossypium arboreum, assembly GCF_025698485.1. NCBI lineage: Eukaryota > Viridiplantae > Streptophyta > Magnoliopsida > Malvales > Malvaceae > Gossypium > Gossypium arboreum. The sequence goes on from NC_069075.1 coordinate 71,732,696, forward strand.
AGCCCATATATACATTAGGCATTAAAGTCACATATATATATGGAAATCATGAATCAAACTCAACATTTTAGCCCACACTCTCTTTTAGCCGATTATCTAAGCCAAGATAAAAGCATCAATATGCTTGCCTCTAACCGAACACATGGAACACCAACCTATCTCATGTGGCCGAATATACATGTCTAGGTTGAGGCCGAGTATATGCTTAATACTTCCTACAAATATGGTTACTAGTATTGACTACATACCATTTTGTTTCAAATTCAAAACTCGGCTAATACACATATACACACTAGTAAATCAAACACTAACTTTTTCACTTCACCTTACTACCATTTCTCATCTAAATAACGTGAACAACAACCACATTTCTCTTCTACTTCCTACCATGGCCGAATGCATCACAACACCATACCATTTCAATTTTGGTCATGGTTAAACAAAGAACTTAATGTCTCACTCAAAAATGCTAAAAAGAAGATTCAAGAGTCATCAATCCACCATCACATGCATCATTACAAAGCTTCACTTTTAGCATGAAAATGACATCAACACCAATCCACCTTAGCCGAATATCATCTCCATGACATAGCAAAGATTTGAACCATGGGCTAGTTAGAACTCAAGCTAACAACTAAAAACATGCATGAGTCTCATGGCACAACATCAAACATACCTTATCCTAGATACAAGTATGGCCGAACCTCCTCCTAATCCTCTTCCAAGCCAAACATGAAGCAAGAGCTCCTTCCTTCTTCCTTAGAACTTTCAGCCAAAAGAAATGAAAAAGGATGGACACTTTTTTTTTCTTTGTTTTCATCATATCCCCTTTCATTATTTTATTACCATGCTCCTTATTTTATTTTTCCTAACATACATCACTAACATAACATGTTTGTGACATGTTTCCACCCATAGCATGGCCGGCCACTATGCTTTAATTTGGCTAATTTGACATGCAAGGACAAGCACTTTCCCACATATAGTAATAGGCCACTTTAACACTTGCCTAGCATATTTCTAAATTGTCTCACATAAGTCCCTACTAATAAATTTCACATACACTGACCAAATTAAAGTATGGAACTATCACACAAGCATTTACGCACATCATAAACACAGAATATAACCTTTAATTATTTATAAGACTCGGTTTCGTGGTCCCGAAACCATTTTTCGACTAGGGTCAATTTAGGGCTGTCACACTGTTGTTATTACATTTAGGAAAAAATCTTTTTATCTCCTTCCATATTTGTTTTGTTTGCTACGGTTCCTTTCCTTTTGCAGGTGCTTGCGAGAAATCCGGTGGTGACGAGGGCTTAACGATGGTCTATCGGTGGCGTTGATCTCGGCGTGACTCAGGGCCTGGAATCGTGGCCTTGATGGAAGGTAGCTGGAACGACGGAAACTGAAGGGTCGTGAGGCTTGGCTTCTGGAACCTTTTGTTTGCGGCGCGAGGAGAAAGGGAGCTAGGGTTTCTAACCCTATCTGAAAGTCATTTGGGCCCCTGCTATTTGGGCCTTCGGGTTTGGGTCTGCTGTAGGTTTAGGTTAGGTTTGGGTTTATAAGTTATTTGGGTTAAGGTTGTAACTGGTATAGGGTAATGGGTCTACTGGGTAGTTCTGATTTTGGGCCTACTGTTTGGGCTCTGTAACCTGGACTTTTAATGGACTGTTAAATAAATATTTATTTCTTTCTTTCTTTTTGTTTTATTTAAGCCCGGTCAAATTTGGGCTGCTACAATTTAGTAATATGAAAATTATGTGAGCTACTTGATAAATATGAAATACTATCAAGTATCGGTTCTGACATTTCGTGGAAGACAACAAAGATGTGTGATTGAGGAAAGTCCCGTTTGAACCTTGGGAATGGATTAGGATACAAGTGACATGTCACTAGGATATTTGAGTTCCGAACTCGTTGAGTTGAGTCCGAGTTCACTTATGGATGCACACACCCAAGCTCGTTGAGTTGAGTCTGAGTTCACTTATGGGTGGGTTACATGGTAGCTTGGCTACACATATATTCCGTAGGCTATTGAGTTTGTCTAGCTGTGGGCATGTCACTTATGTGCATGCATTCCGTGTATCCGATTATATTCTGAGTGTTCAACGGGTAATTTGGCAAAGTATTCGTTGATGATTCCAATGAGGTAAGCCATTGGTGAGTATATCTTTGAGTTATGTTACAAGTTGTACAGGTATGTACACTAAACTTATGTGTGATGCCTTGACATGTGATGATTTATGATGTATACAGTATTTGGTGAATATTGTGAAAATGACATGATTTGGAATAAGTCCTTGATACTTGATGACATTGAGATTATGGATTTATGCTTATGAAGCATAATTATTGTGTTCTTACCATTATGAATGAAATGATATTGTATGGATTTGGTGAATAATAGTAATGAATGAGTAAATTTAGCCTTGGTAGTTTTGGGTTACTGCAGTGATGAAACTTTGGAAATTCACCAAAAATTGTGAAAATTTAATTAGGGGCTGAATAAAATATTAGATTAAATCCAAATGAGTCTAATTTCACATAGACAAAACGGTATATACAATCGAAATTTATATTATGAGATATTTAAATTGTTGTGAGATAGAGTCTGAATGAATTTGTAATCCCCTGTTTCAATTTGAGAAAATCATTAAAAATTGTATAAAACTAATTATGGGTTGTAATTTATATTATTAAAATCCTTCATGAGTCTATTCTCTATAAAGATATATGAGAGCATTATCCAAATTTTATACCATGAGAAAAATAATTTTTAGTGAAGAGAGGTCAGAACTGTTGGACAGCAAAATAGGGGAAAAGTTAATGAATAAACTGTACTAATTGGCCAAACCAAAAATTCTGGAAATTTTATGGGAGAAAGGTATATGAGTCTAGTTTCAAGGAAAATTAACAAAACTTAATTTGGAGTCTCTTAGCTCCAGATATAAATGAATTGGTAACTATAACTCGGTAAAACAGCTTAACCTGAACAAGAGTAAATTGTACAATTATGATGTTTTACCTTAAAAAAAAAACATGTGGGTAATTACTTATTAACTTCATATGGACTTACTAAGTGTAAAGCTTACCCCTCCTCTCTACTTCTTCAATTTTGACAGGACGGCTCGGGGTTGGAGATCGTCGGAGGCAAAATCACACTATTAATCTATCATTTTTGGGAGAATTAATTCAAATATTAGAAATATCAAGTGAGTGGCATGTATAGAAAGTTGGTTTGTGATATGTATTATTATTATGACTTTGACCATACGTATCAGTCTGCATTGAGTTATCGTATATGATCATGAGATGTGGTCCTTATCCATTATGGTTTGTAAGTTTAATTAATCATGCCATGTCCTATGTTTTGATGTGATGATATAGTTAGGTTTGTTTGCTATGCATGATTGGTAATACATCAGGTAAGTTAAATGCATGCCAGTGGATCATGAATTAAATGGAAATGAGTAATGTTACCTTGAATATGGATGTTTAATGGACAAATTGGTAACTACATTATGATGGTATAAAATGAGAATAAGATTTAGCATGTCTAGTTCTAGTTAATGTAATAATGTATATTATATACAAGATGGTAAGCAAAGATGTTTAAAGTGAATGGCATTTTATTGCATGATTATGGATGTGTAAGTGCTCATTTATGCCACGTTATATATCTTTAAATATGAGTCTATGCATGTGTTCAAAAAGTTTTGAATTAAATGAAATTTTATGGCCTGGTTTTCATCTATGTGTATGGTTAAGTCTGGTAATGCCTCGTACCCTGTTTTGGCCTTGGATACTAGTAAGGGGTGTTACAAGAAGTGCCAGTAACCTCAGCCTTTTTATCAAGGCCCAAGGCTTGTTCTACCATCTTTGCTGGTTCAACTAGATCGGCAAACTCTGTAACCCGATGCGATACTAAATGTGCCCAAAGTTCATCACGTAGCCCATGTAGAAATCGTCTACAACTTTCGATCTTCGATGGTACAAATTCAGTAGCGCACTTACTAAGTGTTACAAACTCCCATTCATAATCGGCCACTAACGCCCCACTCTACTTTAACTGCAAAAACTCTTACCTTCTATCTTCTATGTACAATTCTCTGAGGTATTTCTTTGAAATTCCTTTTGGAAGAATTCCTAATTGGCTTGTTCAATAGGTACGTGTCGTGTTACTGATTGCCACCATGTATATGCTTCTCATTGCAATAGAGAAACAGCACAAATCATGCTTTCACACGAGTTGTATTCAAGTTGTTGCAAAATGCGTTTAGTGGATTCAATCCGTACTTCTGCTACTGAAGGATCGACCCCTTTCAACCCTAAAATCTTAGCCACACCATATCTCCGCAGTTCTTTTACCGAAGCCTGTGAACGGTAGGTTCAGGCACTGTAGTAAACATAATTCCTGCAACACGTAGAAGTACATCAGCAATAGCTCTAAGTAAATTTGAATCACCAGCTCCATCATTATCATCTCATTCAACATTAGGTCGTTGAACACTGATTAGATTAACATTCGGAGTTACCAACTCCGTTGCCTCACAGTCATCTCTATGCTCATCACTAGAGTAGAACACTTGTTCCACTTTATAATCTAATTCATTTGTCATCTTTTAACTATAAAACAAAAACAATTATAATCAGCATCCAAATCCCAGCTCAACTTGACTCAACTTTGGCATGTACCTCTAGACCCAATTATGAGCTCGATTTAGTCTAAGAATAGGCTAAACTTATAGCTTTTATACCATTAAATATAACGCCTCTAACCATTCTCCATTTTCGAATTAGGGTCACAAGCATTACTAATGAATCAAACAATTAATTAAATCATAATCAACAAATAAACTAACTAATAACATTATAATATACAGGGGCAGGTCACGACAATCTATTACTTTCATGCTAGATTCTTATACATTCGAATAATAAATTATGCTATGCATTTCTAAACTTGGTCTTCCACTATCTACACTCTTATCACTATTTATCCCTTCTTGAATGTCAGAATTCGGATACATACATGACTATTCCAATTATTAGCACTAGGTTATTAGTCCACACTCCATCTATGATTATCTTTTAATTTATCTTCAATGATGTTAGTGGAATACACATAATTTAGGTTAGCTGATCCACCCCAATGCACAATAAAAATTACTATTACAGCCTATTTTTCCAGTAAACAAGACCTCAAAAGTAGTTTAAATTAGGCAGGGATTAATTTGAAATAATTCTGGAAGTTTAGGAAATAATTATAGAAATTTTGATTCAGGGGTTACACACCCATGTGGCCAGGCCGTGTGCTTTACATGGCTGAGACCCACGCCCGTGTGGCTAGGCTATGCAACTTTTTGACTTGGGTCACACGCCCATATGGGTTGCCCGTGTGTGACACACGCTCGTGTGGCCAAGTCGTGTGCACCCAAAAGTACCTTAAAACTCAAGTTTACCATTTTTTTACTTAGACACTAAACAACTCAGTTACCAATCATTTAACCTATTCAAAACATGATTAAACATGCCCAAAATACACCAAATTCATCACCTAATATGCCTAACCAATTTACCCTCATTGGTACCATATTTTATATGTTCAAATACATCAACTACACACCAAACATTCAAGACTTTTATTCATGTCACATTTACCATATTTGAACTAACTTTCAACTTCTAAAGTTACCAAATATGAAGCTAAACACATACAAAGCATTATGCTAAGCTACCAAAATTTAAACTATCACATACCAACACGGCCTCAACCACAATGATATACATATTTAACCATCATTTCACTAGCAACTAAGTTAGCAACATCTTATAAACAATGTCAACAAAAGACTTCTTAGGTACATGCCATTACAAAATGAAATATCACTACACTTGAGCTTGGGATTTATGATTTGATGCTGAGTCGGTGATAAATCAAGCTGTAACACCCCAAACCCGTCTTAGACATTATGGTTGAATCCGAGAGTGTTACAAAGAAGGGTTTTGAAACTATTTTTATTTTGACAAAAACCTTATAAGTTACTTGTTTATTAGCAGAAATCTTAAACGTCATTATATTTTAGAAACCCAGTTCGTGTTTCTAGAAAAACCTTTGTTTGCATAAAACTGTCATTTTCGTAAATCATTTCGACAAACAACACAGGATAGAAAACAATCAAAACAAAAACCAATAGTTAAAACCATACAGTCCAAAGAGTCCCAAAAATTACAAACCCTCAAATAAATCTTGAATTTAAAATATACCGAAAACTCAAAGTCAGTTTTAACTAGTGGTCACCACTGAGCCTTCGTCACATCGACTTGCCTATGTCTAAGGGTTACCTGTACAAAACAGATAAACAAGTATGAGTTTTCATAAACTCAGTGTGGAACCCAACAGAGATAGACATGCATATGTACATAGTGTTCTTATATGCAAAACATATACAAATACGGACCTAAGTCCTTAGCAGATACAGATATCAGAATCAGATTATCTAGATAGATATATAGAATCCTACCCCCATTCTCAATACACCATCTCCATCTATCCCATCACACCATGTGGGGTTAAAAACACCCACCCATCCCTACACACTATATAGTGTCAATACGACACATAACAGATAATATGCAGTCAAGCTACCAGAATATAGGCGAAAGGTCACCATACAGATCACTTCCTCCGTATATACGAATCTCACCCCAAACATAGATACAGAATACAAATACAGAAATAATAAATTTAACATGCTTAACATGCTTGTATATAGATAACGTACTTACTTAAACAGTATAGTCAAACATAGATATCAGTTTCCTACTCAGATCAGACTATCAGGATATCAGATCACATGAAAAAGGGTTTGAGTAGCCCTTGCTGACCCTACAATAGGCCCACAATTGATCGGAACGACCTGTACGACCCTAGGGAAAATTTTAGAATTTTGGGCCCACATGCCCGTGTATCCCACACGGCCTGGCCCTGAACCCACACGCCCATGTGGCATGCCCATGTGGGCCTACACGCCCAATTTAGCCAGCCCATATGCCCACACAACCACACTCTTGGCGTCACACGCCCATGTGGCATCTACAGTCCCCTTTTTTGGCTTTCGCCAAACCTTCATTTCTTGTGTTATCGTTACACACCTGGTTCGATTTTGATGCGAAAGTAATTCTAAGACTTCTTAAACTTAAAAATAGAATACCCAACACCGGTTTAGTAGTTTAATTAACGAATTCATCAACAAAAATTCAACAACAAAACTGACTTACTGCCGATGGCAAACCACTGCTTATATCGTTCAAGTCATCAAAACGAAACCTCCTCCTTCAAAGTCTTCTCTTACACGATATCTACAAAAACGTTATATTTCTTAACTACGCATCGTTATGTCATTTCAACAGAACTTTCACAAATGCTTTACAAAAATTGAAGGTTAAACACAAAACAATAAAGCACACCACTTATCAAACCGAAAATGAGTACCGAAAACTGAGACACAACGAATTGTACAAAAAATTAGTGACAGAATCAAAAAAGAAGGGGAAAGGAGAAAACTTTGATAGTGAACAGAAGAAGAGGAAGAAAATATTTTAAAAAATTAATTTTTGGGAAGAGAGAGAAAATTTTAAAAAAAATTAAAAAAAGATATAATTTAATGAAATTATCCCAACGACCCACTAATACTTAAATCCCCCAGAATTCTACCCACTAATCACATCCACTACATCAGAATTCTACCTCTACCGAACCTCTATCTTACAACCGCAGCAAATAAATCATCCAAACTCACACAAGGAATCGAACACAGGACCCTAGGGTAAGCTAACACTATACTACTCAAACCAACAGGCTCATTCTGATATAAGTTTACCAACAATATTTCATAAGCCCACCCAACAGACATAAGGCTAAGACTAAAAAGAACAGAATTTGCCAAAAGTGGGACTTGAACCCAAGACTTCATACATACACCAAGAACACTTAGTCACTGAAGCAGATACACATTTGTGTCAAGTTTCACATAAACAAAATGAAATAATTCAGGGTGTTACAACTCTACCCCTTAAAAGAAATTTTGGCCTCAAAATTACCTGATTTGAACAAATGAGGATACTGCTGATGTATCGAGTCCTCAGGTTCCCAAATGGCTTCCTCAGAGCCATGATTCTGCCATAGAACCTTAACTAACGGGATTGACTTCCTCCTCAGAAACTTTAAAGCTCGGTCTAAAACTTGAACTATGTAACAGTCCGATTTAGACCCTATTTGGAATGGTGATTTTGGGACCACGAATTCGAGTTAGGAGAATATTTAAAAATTATTTTTTGTGTTTATTATGTGTGAATTTGTATGTGTGAAATTTTCATGATTTAATTTTGTCGTTTGAGTGTCCGATTAAATAAAAGGGCCTAATCGCGTAAAATGAAAATTTGATAGTTAAATGTAAAAAGGGTCAAATTGTTGTTATTTTTTAAAATTAATGTATTTGTGTTGCAATTTGACCATATGGATTATTCAGGATGGTAATGACCATGATTTATAATGGTTTTATATTTTGTTATAAATGTTATTTAGGTAAATTAATTAATAAGTTATAATAATATAAAACACAAAAATTAAAGCCATTTTGTGTTCATCTTTTTATGTGATTGAAACTGAAGAAAAGAAAAAGAAAATAAAGGGTTTAAAGGTTCGGCCATTAGCTAGCTTGATTCAAGGTGAGTTCTAGCTCGATTTTTGATAATTTTTACGTTTTTGAGATCGTTGTAGTGTAATGTACAAAGCCCAAGCTTGAATTTATGATTTTGATGAATATTTTGAGTAATGCCATTGATGAAAATTTGAGTTTTGTGATGTTAGTTGATGAAATATGTAACACCCTGAACCCGAGACCATCGCCGGTATCGGACACGAGGGGTTAACAAGCCAAGATCACATGTTTTGCCCACCAATTTGACATTTCCAGTCAGGCTGGAAGACTGCGTCACCTTCGCCTTAAAAATCATATCTTGAGTTTCAAAACTCGGAAACTGGTTTCGTAAATTTTCCCTGAATTTAGACCCATATATCCATCCATGGATTTATTTCTAGAATTTTTGGTCGGGCCAATTGGTACAGTTTATTAGTTAAAGTCACCCATGTTACAGGGATCGACTGCTCTGACCTTCGCGTGGTATAACTTGAATATCTCTCTGTACAGGGCTTTAATGCTGGTGCCGTTTGCTTCTAATGAAACTAGACTCAAAATGGAATCTGTACATATAAGGTATGTCTCCTAATTATTTCTGGATAATTTATAGTAAATTTTTAAAGTTGCGACATGGGACCCAGAAACCGTTCTGGCCCTGTTTCACAATAGCTTCAATATCTCTTAACATGTAACTCCTATGACCATTTCGTTTCTTCCATATGAAAATAGACTCATCAAGGTTCATTTACATAGCTTATTCCCTATTTAATACCATTCCTACGAATTTTGGTGATTTTTCACATTCACGTCACTGCAGCTGGCAGCATCTGTTTTTAAGGTAGGTCTTACCTATTTGGTAGTCTCCATGAACTAACTAGTCTTGCCATACATAGGTTCATATATGATCATTTTAACCATGCCAATGGCTGATCATGTGACCAACATTCCCATTTCCAATCCATAGCCACATCATGACACCAAATATATACATACAAACCACAAATAGTCTAAATTCATGCTTCCTTTTTACGAGCCATTTTCGCATGGCCGTATACATATACATCACCACATTTTTAAACTAACAGGGTAGTCCTATACATGCCATTTCAAAGTTCAAACAAAATTTATACCAAAATAGAGGCGTTGATAGTGTGGATGACTTGACTTTATTGATCCCGAATCCGATTGCTATCGAGCGAAATCTATAAAACAGAGAGCCAAAGTAACGGGTAAGCATTTTTATGCTTAGTAAGTCTCAAGGAATATAATCAACTCTAATTACAGCAATACATTCACATAGCCAAATGCATCATTTCATCAATACACATTCTTATTTCACACTTCATCATTATATACTTTCACAAAGTATCAATCAAGTCAATAACTGAAATTCATTAGTCGATTGAGCGAATGTTGCTCAAACGTGTCGACTTTCCAATGCACATATAAACGTACCTTATTCTTTGGGCTTTTCGGGTGTACTAATTGAATTTATTACAGCAACCAACACTCACCTCCAGCCCAAGATTCTTCGGAATATAACCGGATATAACCATGTGCACAAATGCCTTCGGGTCTTAGCCCGGATAGAATGACTTGCCCGAATGCCTTCGGGTCTTAGCCCGGATATAGCCACTTGCACAATTGCCTTCGGGCCTTAACCCGGATATAATTTCCAGCATAATTGTCTTCGGGCTTAGCCCGGATATCATTCAATTTCTCATGTACACATACATCAATAATCATTGGACATACATATTTCATTTTCGTTACTAAGGCTCAAACGCAAATATAATCACAAGCATATTCGCCTTGGGACTTAGCCGGGTAGAATTCCAATGCTCATACACACATAATCAATAATCAATACACATCCATACTTTATTTCACATAATTCAAGTAGGGTCACTTCTTGAGGACTTACCTCGGATGTTGTCGAACGGCTTTTTCGGCTATTCGATCACTTTCTCCTTCCCTTGTCCAATTGTGGCCCTCTAAGCTCTTGAGCTAATTCAAACAAATTCAATTTATTAAAACCTCATTGTGCTAGCTTATGGCGAATATGACAAGGAGTTTAAATGGTCATATGGCCACCCTTTAGCTTGAATACACAATGGTCATGCACATTTTATACTACATCAAGCAATTCAATACAATTTATTCGAGCATCAAGGAAATGCTAAGGCCTTCAATAGGCTACCCAAGGCCGAATATTCATGTACATGTTGAGGCCAATTATGCACTTAATACCTACAAAAACAGCATGCAATTTACTAGTTAAGGTTTTGCATATTGTGGCTCAAAACTTATAATATAGCATCAAGCACTTATATGTGTGCTAGGCCGAATTGTGCTTGCAATTTCACAATTATTCTTCAACATCTTCTTCTTTAAACAAACTTATTCATCACTTCCTTCATAACCAAAACATCATGTGCAAACATATATATACATATACTGAGCATGGCGAATTTCAAGGTGTCCATAGCCATCCAAAACACAAATTTTAACTAACATGCAAGAAGCATGAACCATGCTCATGAATGCATCATGGCGAATATGACAATCATGCTCCTTTTCAACTTCAATCATGATAAAACAAAAGAAAACTCAAAATCTTACTCAAGAGTAGACAATCCATCATTGCATGCATCATCATCAAGCTTCACACTTAGCATGCAATGGCTTTATCACCATAACAACTTTGGCCAAATACCATTTCCATGGCATAACAAAGATTTGAGCCATGGCTAACATGCACATCAAGTTAGCAACCAAAACATGCATGAAACTCCCAACACAACCTCATACATACCTTAATCTTGATGCAAATTTAGCCAAATCTTCTTCTAGATCTCTTCTAAACAAAGGAAATGAAGCAAAAATCCCTTCTTCCTCTTAGTATTTTCGGCCAAAAAGGGAGAGAGCAAGCATGAACAAATTTTTTTGTTTTCTCTTCTTGGTTGCACGGCAATGGGGGGGGATGCTACTCTCTCACACACATTTTTTTTTTCATTCTTTTCTCACCCATGCTTAGTTGTTTATTATTTCTAACATCATCCATTAGTAAAACATGTTGGGAACATGTTTCCCCTTGCCCATAATTTGTCATGGCCGGCCATCCACCTTAGGGAATGGGATAATTGACATGCAACTCCATTTATTTCACTTCATGCATTATTAGGCCACTTAAAAATACACCTATCACATTTTCAAGTCCTAGCACATGGGTCCTTTCTTATAAATTTGCACCTAATTAATAAAAATCGAGACACGAAATATTTACGCATACAAATTCCACATACAATAAGCACGGAATATAACACCTAATTATTCTTGTGACTCGGTTTCGTGGTCCCAAACCACTCTCCGACTAGGGTCACATTAGGGTGTCACAACTCTCCCCAATTAAGAGATTTTCGTCCCGAAAATCTTACCGGCAAATAGGTTTGGATATCGCTCTTTCATAGAGTTCTCGGTCTCCCAAGTAGCTTCTTCTATCCCGTGCTTGAGCCATAACACTTTCACTAGCGGAACCCGCTTGTTTCGCAACTCTTTCACTTCTCGTGATAGGATACGAATCGGTTCTTCCTCATAACTCATATTAGCTTGAATTTCAATTTCTGATGGACTAATCACGTGCGATGGATCGGATCTATAGCGTCGAAGCATCGAAACGTGAAAGACATCGTGAACCTTTTTGAGTTCAGGGGGCAAAATCAAACGATATGCCATCGGACCGACTCGCTCGGATATCTCATATGGCCCAATAAACCTCGGGCTCAGCTTGCCCTTACGGCCGAATCTGAGTATCTTTTTCCAAGGCGATACCTTGAGAAACACTTTATCACCCACCTGATAATCGATATCCTTACGCTTCAGATCCGCGTGCACGACTTCGGCGATCGGAGGCTATCTTCGACTTTCACGGATTACTTTCACTTTCTGTTCAGCATCTCTAATCAAATCCACCCCGAAAATCTTGCTTTCACCGAGCTCAGTCCAAAACAATGGTGTACGGCATTTACGACCGTACAAGGCCTCGTAGGGTGCCATCTTAATACTTGATTGAAAGTCGTTGTTGTAAGCGAATTCAATCAACGGCAAATACCGCTTCCCATGAACCACTAAACTCGAGGACGCAACATCTTAACATATCCTCAAGTATCTGAATTATCCGCTCGGATTGACCATCGATTTGGGGTGAAAGGCGGTCTTGAAATGCAACTTGGTACCCAAAGCTTCTTGCAACTTTTTCCAAAATCGTGAGGTAAATCTCGGATCTCTATCCGACACGATGGAAATAGGCACCCGTGTAATCTCACAATCGAGAACGTACAATTCGGCTAATTTGTCCATTGAAAAATCCGTACGTACGGGGACAAAGTGAGCCGACTTAGTCAATCTATCAACCACGACCCAAACCGCATCCTTCTTACTTGTTGACAATGGCAGTCCGGATACAAAGTCCATTGTGACTCGATCCCATTTCCACTCGGGTATCGTGATTGGTCAAGTAATCTCAAGGCACCGATGTTCCGCTTTCACTTGTTGGCATATTAAACATCTCAAACAAAGTCGGAGATGTCTCGTTTCATACCATGCCACCAAAACCGACGTTTCAAATCATTGTACATCTTCGTACTCCCCGGGTGGATTGCCATTCGGCTACAATGGGCTTCATTCAGAATTATCGAAATGAGTTCCGAATTCTTTGGAACACACGACGACTTTTGAACCTCAAACAATCGTCATCGTCGATTTGAAACTCCGAGTCCTTGTTCGAACACACTCACCCGTTTGCAACCAACTCGTCATCGACTTTCCGAGCTTCTCGAATTTGGTGTGTCAACGATGGTTTGGCTTTCAATTCGGCTACTAACACACTATCGGATTGGACAGACAAGTGCACGTTCATCGCTCGTAAAGTGAATAATGATTTACGACTCAAGGCATCCGCAACCACATTCGCCTTTCCCGGGTGATAGTCAATGATCACTCATAATCCTTTAACACTCGAGCCAACGTCTTTGTCGCAGATTTAAGTCTCTTTGGGTCATCAAATATTTGAGACTTTTGTGATCCGAGTACACATGGCACCTTTCACCAATTAAGTAATGTCGCCATATCTTTAAAGCGAACACGATGGCGCCAATTCGAGATCATGAGTCGGATAATTTTTCTTATGTGGCTTTAATTGCCTCGACGCATAGGCCACAACTCGACCCTCTTGCATCAATACACAACCTAACCCAAGGAGGGAGGCGTCGCTATAGATGACAAATTCTTTGCCGGACTCGGGTTGCACTAGAATTGGGGCTTCATCGATAAGTTTTCAGTTGATCAAAACTTTTTGACATTTCTCCGTCCATTCGAACTTAACATCCTTTTGGAGTAAGCCGTCATCGGCGTGGCTATCGTTGAGAATCCTTTTACAAATCGTCGGTAATAACCGGCAAGCCCCAAAAAGCTCGAACCTCCGTAATATTTCTGAGGCTTCCAATTAAGTATGGCTGAAATTTTATTCAGTCGACTCGAATACCGATCAGATACCACATGACCCAAGAAGCTAACCTCTCTTAACCGTAACTCACACTTGCTGAACTTAGCATATAATTGCTTATCCCGTAAAATTTGCAAAGACTAACCGCAGTGTTCAAAGATGTTCGGTCTCATTTCTTGAATAGACCAAGATGTCATCAATGAACACGACTACGAATCGATCCAAATATGGTCTCAAGATCCGATTCATTAAATCCATAAATACCGCAGGGCATTAGTGAGCCCAAACGGCATCACTAGGAACTCATAGTGACCATATCTCGCTCAAGGCGCTCTTGGGTACGTCCAATCTCGGATTCGCAATTGATAATATAGCCCGATCTCAAATCTATTTTCGAGAACACCGAGGCTCCCTTCATTGATCGAACAAGTCATCAATACGTGGCAACGGATATTTGTTCTTTATCGTCGCTTTATTGTCGACGATAGTCGATGCACAGCCGCATGGTTCCATCCTTCTTCTTCACGAACAATACTGGCGCACCCCAAGGCGAAAAACTCGGGCGAGCAAAACCTCTATCCACCAATTCTTGCAACTGAGCTTTCAACTCCTTTAATTCCGTTGGTGCCATACGATACGGAGCTATCGAAATTGGAGTGGTACCAGGTACCAATTCGATGCCAAATTCTACTTCCCGAACAGGTGGTAAACCCGGCAATTCTTCGTGGAAAACATCCGGGTATTCACAAACCACGGGCACAAATTCGGGTTTCTTTTCTGATTCCTTGTCATCGAGCACGTACGCAAGGTACGCTTCGCACCCTTTTCTTACATATTTCTGGGCCAACATCGCGATATTACACGGCAACCCCTTTAAGTCCGTAGACTCAACCCGAATTATCTTGTTATTCGCGCTCCTCAAATCGATAGTCTTGCTCTTGCAATTTACAACCGCATCGTGCATGGTCAACCAATCCAAACCAAGAATAACGTCGAACTCATCGAACGGCAAAAGCATCAAGTCCGCCGGAAAACAAGAACCTCGGAACACTAGGGACTTTTCTTGCACACTTTGTTGACAAGCACGTAATGACCCAAGGGGTTTGACACCAATTACAAACTCGATGAGACTCGATAGGCAAAGTCTTCTTGGATGCTAAGGTTTCACATATATACGAATGAGTAGAACCGGGGTCAATCAAAGCAATCACATTTGTATTGAAAAGAGTGAAAGTACCAAGAATGACATCCGGAGAGGCAGATCCTCAGCGTCTTGGCGTATGGCATAAGTCCTAGCAGAGCACGAGCCTCGATCGATGGTAGCATCTCTAGGTCCTCTCGTCCGCCAACGACATTGCCCATATTTCTAGGTGCCCTACCTCGGCGGTGGTAGCACCCGGGTTTCCACTCTGACTCACATTCTGTTCAAGCATCCTCGGGCAATCCTTCATAAAGTGGTCGGCCGATCCACACTTATAGCAGGAGCGATCACGAAACCAACAGCTCCCCGAATGCCATTTGCCACAATGTGGACATTCCGCCTCTCTCTCGATCATTTCCACCATCGGCGATCGAAGTGACTCGTGTGGTCACAGGGGGTCGATCGCGTCCTCGTCTAGAAAAGCCCGAAACGCCTCTAGACCGGCTCGCATCATCTCGAAATCTTTTCGATGCTTGTTGAAGAGACTTTCCCGAGGACCTCTTTCGGAATTCTCCAGTTCCCACATCAGCTTTTTGTTTCTCCTTTCTAAGCTGTTCGGCTTTACAAGCTCGCTCAACAAGTACTACGAACTCTCGTATCTCAAGAATGCCAACAAACATCCTTATATCATCATTCAGCCCATCCTCGTTGTTTACACATAATAGCTTGGACGAAATGCATTCTCGCAGCATCGGCTAAGCCTCACAAACTTTCGTTCGTAGTTGGTAACGGACATAGAACCTTGCTTAAGATCAAGAAATTCCTCCGCTTTTGGTCGATGAATCTCGATCGATATACTTTTTTCGGAACTCGGTTTGAAAGAATTCCCAAGTCACTTGCTCTCTAGGCACCACAGAAGTTAGAGTACTCCACCAATAGTAGGCGGACTCATATAGCAAGGAGATGGTACACTTTAAGCACTCATCGGGTGTACAGGATAGCTCATCGAGCACCGGATAGTGTTATCCAACCAAAATTCAGCTCGCTTCGGCATCATCATCATCCGTAGCCTTAAATTCAGTGGCCCCATGTTTTCGAATCCTATCGATCGGGGCTTACTTGACCTTATTTGGTCATCCACCGGAGGTATTGTAGGTGCGGGGTTGCATTTGTCGGGAATGGAGGTTGTGGAACAGTAGTGTTAGTTCGAATGTATTGATTAAACCATTCGCTCATCACACTATAAAAGGCTTGCCTAGCCTCGTCATTCGGATTGTTGGCCATAGGTTGAGAGTCCGCCGGCGCTGTCCCTTGCGCGGAGCAGCGCCACACTCTCCACATCATCAGCTATCGCTCGGTTGGGATCGGGATCCATTGCTATAAACAAACACAAAGTCAAATTGTCAGAAATCACCACACTATCGATTCATCATTTAATGGCATGTATAGCTAGACCCCAAACACATCACGGTAGTCCTAGAATCGACTAAACCGTGGCTCTGATACCAATAAAATTGTAACATCCTGAACCCGAGACCATCGCCGGTATCGGACACGAGGGGTTAACAAGCCAAGATCACATGTTTTGCCCACCAATTTGACATTTCTAGTCAGGCTGGAAGACTGCGTCACCTTCGTCTTAAAAATCATATCTCGAGTTTCAAAACTCGGAAACTGGTTTCATAAATTTTCCCTTAATTTAGACTCATATATCCATCCATGGATTTATTTCTAGAATTTTTTGTCGGGCCAATTGGTACAGTTTATTAGTTAAAGTCACCCATGTTACAGGGATTGACTGCTCTGACCTTCGTCCGGTATAACTTGAATATCTCTCTGTACAGGGATTTAATGCTGGTGCTGTTTGCTTCTAATGAAACTAGACTCAAAATGGAATCTGTACATATAAGGTATGTCTCCTAATTTATTCTGGATAATTTATAGTAAATTTTTAAAGTTGCCACAGGGGACCCAGAAACCGTTCTGGCCCTGTTTCACAATAGCTTCAATATCTCTTAACATGTAACTCCTATGACCATTTCGTTTCTTCCATATGAAAATAGACTCATCAAGGTTCATTTACATAGCTTATTCCCTATTCAATACCATTCCTACGAATTTTGGTGATTTTTCATATTCACGTCACTGCAGCTGGCAGCATCTGTTTTTAAGGTAGGTCTTACCTATTTGGTAGTCTCCATGAACCAACTAGTCTTGCCATACATAGGTTCATATATGATCATTTTAACCATGCCAATGGCTGATCATGTGACCAACATTCCCATTTCCAATCCATAGCCACATCATGACACCAAATATATACATACAAACCACAAATAGTCTAAATTCATGCTTCCTTTTTACGAGCCATTTTCGCATGGCAGTATACATATACATCACCACATTTTTAAACTAACAGGGTAGTCCTATACATGCCATTTCAAAGTTCAAACAAAATTTATACCAAAATAGAGGCGTTGATAGTGTGGATGACTTGACTTTATTGATCCCGAATCCGATTGCTATCGAGCGAAATCTATAAAACAGAGAGCCAAAGTAACGGGTAAGCATTTTTATGCTTAGTAAGTCTCAAGGAATATAATCAACTCTAATTACAGCAATACATTCACATAGCCAAATGCATCATTTCATTAATACACATTCTTATTTCACACTTCATCATTATATACTTTCACAAAGTATCAATCAAGTCAATAACTGAAATTCATTAGTCGATTGAGCGAATGTTGCTCAAACGTGTCGACTTTCCAATGCACATATAAACGTACCTTATTCTTTGGGCTTTTCGGGTGTACTAATTGAATTTATTACAGCAACCAACACTCACCTCCAGCCCAAGATTCTTCGAATATAACCGGATATAACCATGTGCACAAATGCCTTGGTCTTAGCCGGATAGAATGACTTCATACGAATGCCTTGGTCTTAGCCGGATATAGCCACTTGCACAATTGCCTTGGTCTTAACCGGATATAATTTCCAGCATAATTGTCTTCGGGCTTAGCCCGGATATCATTCAATTTCTCATGTACACATACATCAATAATCATTGGACATACATATTTCATTTTCGTTACTAAGGCTCAAACGCAAATATAATCACAAGCATATTCGCCTTCGGGACTTAGCCCGGTAGAATTCAAATGCTCATACACACATAATCAATAATCAATACACATCCATACTTTATTTCACATAATTCAAGTAGGGTCACTTCTTGAGGACTTACCTCGGATGTTGTCGAACGGCTTTTTCGGCTATTCGATCACTTTCTCCTTCCCTTGTCCAATTGTGGCCCTCTAAGCTCTTGAGCTAATTCAAACAAATTCAATTTATTAAAACCTCATTGTGCTAGCTTATGGCGAATATGACAAGGAGTTTAAATGGTCATATGGCCACCCTTTAGCTTGAATACACAATGGTCATGCACATTTTATACTACATCAAGCAATTCAATACAATTTATTCGAGCATCAAGGAAATGCTAAGGCCTTCAATAGGCTACCCAAGGCCGAATATTCATGTACATGTTGAGGCCAATTATGCACTTAATACCTCACAAAACAGCATGCATTTTACTAGTTAATGCTTTGCATATTGTGGCTCAAAACTTATAATATAGCATCAAGCACTTATATGTGTGCTAGGCCGAATTGTGCTTGCAATTTCACAATTATTCTTCAACATCTTCTTCTTTAAACAAACTTATTCATCACTTCCTTCATAACCAAAACATCATGTGCAAACATATATATACATATATGAGCATGACCGAATTTCAAGGTGTCCATAGCCATCCAAAACACAAATTTTAACTAACATGCAAGAAGCATGAACCATGCTCATGAATGCATCATGGTCGAATATGACAATCATGCTCCTTTTCAACTTCAATCATGATAAAACAAAAAGAAAACTCAAAATCTTACTCAAGAGTAGACAATCCATCATTGCATGCATCATCATCAAGCTTCACACTTAGCATGCAATGGCTTTATCACCATAACAACTTTGGCCAAATACCATTTCCATGGCATAACAAAGATTTGAGCCATGGCTAACATGCACATCAAGTTAGCAACCAAAACATGCATGAAACTCCCAACACAACCTCATACATACCTTAATCTTGATGCAAATTTAGCCAAATCTCCTTCTAGATCTCTTCTAAACAAAGGAAATGAAGCAAAATCCTTCTTCCTCTTAGTATTTTCGGCCAAAAGGAGAGAGCAAGCATGAACAAATTTTTTTGTTTTCTCTTCTTGGTTGCACGGCAATGGGGGGATGCTACTCTCTCACACACATTTTTTTTTTCATTCTTTTCTCACCCATGCTTAGTTGTTTATTATTTCTAACATCATCCATTAGTAAAACATGTTGGGAACATGTTTCCCCTTGCCCATAATTTGTCATGGCCGGCCATCCACCTTAGGGAATGGGATAATTGACATGCAACTCCATTTATTTCACTTCATGCATTATTAGGCCACTTAAAAATACACCTATCACATTTTCAAGTCCTAGCACATGGGTCCTTTCTTATAAATTTGCACCTAATTAATAAAAATCGAGACACGAAATATTTACGCATACAAATTCCACATACAATAAGCATGGAATATAACACCTAATTATTCTTGTGACTCGGTTTCGTGGTCCCGAAACCACTCTCCGACTAGGGTCACATTAGGGGTGTCACAAAATATGAAATATATGTTTTAGATTAACATGTTTTGTATTGGAATTTTTGATGATTTTGAGTAATTAGGACTAAATTACAAAAATAATAAATTGAGGGACTAAAATGTAAAATAAATGAAATGTATAGACTTGTATGAACATGGGCAGTATTCGTCCTAGGCATGGTATGTGTAAATTTTGCATGTTTTGTGTTTTGTGTAAATTGGACTAAATTGTAAAAAATGTGAAATGTTAGGGGTAAAATGGTAATTTGCCCATTATTGTGTTTTTGGACTAAATTGAGTGAAAATATGTTTGAATGAGTTTAATTTGAACATGTTTAGATCAAGAACCAAAGAAATTAGATTTGGATTGGGGGAAAACTAAAGTTTTCGATTAGCCGTCCCGTTCTGATTTTCATCGTCCGAGGTAAGTTTATCAGCAAATAGATATTGTTAATTTTAATTATGTACGAGTTTACATGCTAAAATTAAATTATGTGAAATTATATATGTGAAATTCGAAAGTACATATGCATGGAAACAAAGTTTACGAGTTAGATTCGACCGAATTACAATGTTCAAAAGTCCCGTACGAACCTTAGGAATAGCTAGGATACATATGTCATGACATAGGATTTCTGATATGTGTTCTCGTGTAAGACCACATCTAGGACGTTGGCATCAATCTGTGATTACGTGTAAGACCATGTCTGGGACAACGGCATTGTATTTGATTCGTGTAAGACCCTATCTGGGACAGTGGCATCGATATGAGATAGCATGTAAGACCACGTCTAGGACATTGGAATTGTTTGATATATGTGATTATCCGAGTATCCTATTCAATTCTGAATGGTTCAACGGGCAATGATAAGTTGTGAACGAAGGTGTAAAACGATCTAAAACGATCAGGTATGAGTTAGTTGATTACCTATTCAAAAATAAGGTCAGTTGGCGATTTGATATATGATGTGTGACACCCCTAATGTGACCCTAGTCGGAAAGTGGTTTCGGGACCACAAAACTGAGTCACAAAAATAATTAGATGTTATATTCTGTGCTTATTGTATGTGGAATTTGTATGTGTGAATATTTCGTGCCTTGATTTTATCAATTAGGTGCTAATTTATAAGAAAGGACCCATGTGATAGGACTTGAAAATGTGATAGGTGAAATTTAAAGTGGCCAAATAATGCATGAGTTATTGACATGAAGGACTTGCATGTCAAATGGACCACTTTTAATTTAGTGGCCAGCCATAATGATGGTTGATAGATATTATATGCATTTTATTTTAGCATGATAATAGTTAATGGCTTTATAGTATGGAAGAAAGAATAATTAAAAGAATGGAAGAGTGATAGAAACAAGGTATGTTCATCCTTCTTTTCCCCATTGCCGTACCTAAAGAGAAAAAAAAGAGAAGAAATTGAAGTTAAGGCATTTGGTCACCTTTAAGGAAATAAAGGTAAGAGTGTGTTCATCTTCCTTACCTTCTTGCACAGCCGAAACAAAAAGGAAAGAGGAAGGAACTTGTCTAGGGCATTCGGCTATCTTGGAGGTTAAATAAGCTTAAGCGCAAAGAGGATCAAAGTCGGATAGGGGAAAAGAGAAAGTAAACGAATAGCCGTGGGTATCTAGTCGTCGACCACTTTCGAGGTAAGTTTTAAGTGATTAAACGTTGAGTAAATTCAATCATAATAGAACATAATGGGTTGATTTAATAAGATATGGTGTGGCCATGATATGTTTTAGGCAAGTTCATAAGTGTTTGGACTTGGAAATTTAAGAGCAAATTGTAATAATTTGCTTAGGACAGCAGCAGTAACGTGATTTTATAAAATCACCATAAATTATTGGCGTGGAATTATAGGCTGAATAAAATATGTAATCAAAGCTTAATTAGTCTAGTTTCTTATAAAAGAGGCCGTGTGAGCAAATAAATTTCCTATAAAGAGATATTTAAAGTTGTGTGAGACGGTGTCAGAATGACTCCGAAATCCCCTGTTTTGTTTTTAGAAAATCATTATAATTTGTACAAAAACGGTTATAAGACAAAATTTATATTCTTAGACTCCTTAATGAGTCTAGTTTCAAATGAAATAAAATAGAACACATTTTTAATTTTGTACAATGAGAAATTTGATTCGTAGTGAAGAGTGGTCAGATTAGTCAAACAGTGAAACAGGGGAAACTTTAAGAAAAATCTGGTGTTGATTGGCCAAACCTAAAATTCTGAAAATTTTAGGTATCGAATATATATGAGTCTATATTCAGGGAAAATTAACGGAAATTCATTTGGAGTTTTGTAGATCCAGTTATAAATAATTTAGTGACTATTGCTCAGGAAAAACAAATTGTAGTGAATATGTGATTTTGTTGTAAACATTAATGAAACTGTTTGAGTTGCTTATAAGCCATTGTTGAAATTGATGTACAAGGTAAATATATATATGTGTGGTAAAGCCAAATGGCTAATATGAAATATGTATGAGAGATGTATATTTGGTAAAGCCGAATGATCAAATGTGAAAGGTGTGTATTATTAGATAATTGATGAGGCAAATGAATTACAAATATGACAGTCGATGTGAATGTTGTAACATGTGATTAAACGTACATGAAACTTGGAAATATATTCCGGGTAAGACCCGATGACTACGTGTGGAGATTTTGTCCGGGTAAGACCCGATGACCACGTGTGGAGATTTTATCCGGGTTAAAACCCCGCAGGCTTTATGTGAGAATATTATCCTAATTAATGTTCGTAGGCTTCGTGCTCGTACTATATCCAAGCTTTAAAGACCCGACAGCTAAATGCTAGGATCCAAGTAAGACTTTGATATTGAGTATCTGCAATAAGTTACCATCAAATAAGTATTATGTATTTAAGATATTCAGGTACGTATTACTTACTCATCGGCAGAATGATTTCGAGGTGAATTATCAATATCAAAGAGGTAGGTAACTGTGATTAATATTATAACTCCAAATATGAGAATGACCTAATTGGTAATGGTATGCTTGTATAATGAAGTATGTGATGAAATATTCTTATGTATTAATGCATATTCTGCCCAAAAGCCTTATGATTTGAGTATGGGTTGGGTTCACTAGATGTGCCAAGACAAGGTAAGGATTATGTCTTGTAAGTTTACGATATGTGATAAGGAATATGTCCGGTTCTTTATGTACCTACGGTAATTTAGTACTTGTCATGTTGAAATACTTAAAATATGGATGTGATTATGAACAAGTGGAAAGGATTATTGAAAGTTGAAAATTGATGAAGAATGTGCTTTGGAAATATTTGACCATCTAGGTCATTATTATTCAAAGTATATATGAGACGACCAAGTGATGCGTTTATTGATATTATAGTTCGAGATGAAGCTCTAGGTTAACCTCATCGAATAGTTGAAATGAATGACCAATGATAGTGAATGAGAACACTTTGTTTTGCTCAAAACTTACTAAGCATTAAATGCTTACTCCGTTTCTTTGATTCTCTGTCTTATAGATTTTGGCTCGTCACCACGGGACTCGGGATTGTCGAAGTCGAAATCGCCCACACTATCAAAGCCCTTTTGGTACACTTTTGGTTGAACTCTGAAAATGGCATGTATAGGACTACCCTTTTTGTTATTAGTCAAGTACTTTGGTGTTGTATATATTTGGATAGCCATGCGAAAATGGCTTATGTATTTTGAGCATAGTGGTATAATCATTTTGTATGTATACGGTTATTGAGAGGTGTGGATATACTTGGTAATGATGGGCCATGGGAATGGTTAATCATGATCATATTTTGTGCTATATATGCTAAAGGGCTAGTTGAATCATGGAAACTATGAAATAGGTAAAGTCTACCTTAAAGGCAGATGCTGACAGCAGCAGTGTTGTAAATTAGAAAAATCACTAAAAATAGTAGGAATGAATTTAAGTAGTTAATAAATTATGTAATCGAACCTTGATGAATCTACTTTCATATGGATGTAACGAAACGATCATATGAATAGTATAGTATGAGATGTTAAAGTTTTCGTGGATCAGGGCCAGAACGATTTCTGGATCCCCGATCTGACTTTGAAATTCCTTATATATTAACCAGAGATAATTAGAAGTCATTACATATATGTACAGATTCCTTTTTGAGTCTAGTTTCATTAGAAACAAACGGCATAAGTATTGAAGCCCTGTACAGGAGATATATAAGTCGTAATGCATGAAGGTCGAGCAATCGAACCTGAAACAGGAGAGACTTTAACTAATAAACTGTACTAATTTTCTTGACCAAAATTCTAGAAAAAAATATGTAGATGGATATATGAGTCTAGTTTCAGGAAAAATTTACGAAACTGTTTTGGAGTTTTGGAACTCAAGATATGATTTTTAAGGCGACAAAGGACGCAGCTTAGCCACTTATGTCCGAAATTTTAAATGGACTATGAAAGTAAATGAATTAAGTCTGTTAGCACCTCGTGTTCGACTCCGGCAACGGTCTCGGGTACGGGGTGTTACATGATGCAAATTATATAAGTTATTAATATGAACATTTGTGCACTTGCAAAGTATATTCGGCTATATGTTATGTATATGCATGTAATGTTATATTTTGATTCATGAGTATATGTATACGTGTGTAAATGCATTCGGTTATATAATGATGTTATGTCTTTGAAATTGAATGATACTTGGAATATTTATATATGTACAATCGGTTAAGATAAGGTTATTTATGAAAGCATATGTTAATTATGAAATGTTGAAATTAGGTAAGGAATATACTTGATTGATGATAAGGTACTTGCATATATAACTATATTTTGGCACATAATGTGGTGATGATATATGCGTATCGTTATCTCGAGGTATATATGTGTTGTGTTACTTGATCATGTGTTTGGGTAATGGAGTAAATGATGGATGTTATTGAGTTAAAATATGTAATGTATTAGTTAGTAATATGTATGCCATATATATATAGTGTTTTAAAGTAATGATATAAATAGATTATGGTTAATCATTTTGGGAAGCTTTTCATATTAGATATATGTATATACATATATGTATTTCGGTTGTGTATTAAAATTTGGTTTACTTGGAACGCATGATTTGTACTATGAATTAGTTTAAGTTATTAAATTTAATACAAGGAATATATGTTTGTCATGTTTGTTATAAGTTTCGGTAAAATGGGTAAAGTTAAGTATAATGTATATTCTATTGTAGTACTAAATCATTTTATAAGTATTTATGACATATTTATGTGATGGAATAATATGATCATGTGTATTTTGTTATGTAAGATTAATTTATGAATGATTTTTGGTATGTAAATGAGATGTAATTTAGTTTGTATGTTTTGCTCAATTAATGTTTCATAAAGATATGTTTGATATTTTCCAAGTTAGACAGATTTAATGGCATGTATCCGATACATGAGTTTGAATGTCTTAATGTCTGTATATAGAATTTGTCATGAAAGTAGTTATTTTAAAATTTGATTATTTGAACATTATAAAGGAGATATATATATTGTAACATCCTGATTTTCGGGTTTTTTGCGATTCTTGATATTTTAAGTAAGTTTCTAAAATTTGGTATGTGATTATGGAATTCATAATTTGAGTATGTAAATGGGCTTATGGAAGGCCCATGTGTTGGCCAAAACCCGGTAGAATTTTCAAAATTTGGACTTAAGAGTTAGGGTTTCTGGCTAGGTGACCTTATGTAAAGTTGTGGGAGAAATGTATCACAAAAAGAGCTGTAGTAAAGTGGCAAGGGTGACGCCACTAAGCTTCTAAAAAGGTGGCATGTGGAGCATAGGGGAAGACATGGGATCGATTCCCTGTGTTGGCAAATAAGGTTATTTATTTTTATGAGCAGGAAGGGTAAGTGATGGAACCCAGGTGGATTCTGTTGGAGGAGTTTGAATTAGTCAAGTGCATGGATTAAGGAGTGATAAGGGGAGAGATTTTAGGGATGATGGAGAGATAAGGGGGAGCATATCTATGAGAGATTTTAGGAGATTTGAAATGGGGGAAGTGATGGCCGGCCAAGGGGGAAGGTTAGTGTAAATTCGGCTATTGGGTTTTAGGGTGGCATTTTCCTCTTTTGTTTTCTTTCTTTCTTCCCACTTGTGCCGATTTTTCTTAAGCAATTCCTCTCTTTTCTCTTCCATTATTTCATCCATAAACTCTTTACCCCCATTCTTCCTCTCTTTCATTTATAGTAAAAGCCGAACTCATCCTTCTTTTCATTGCTAACCGAATAGCAACAAGCCAAATCCCGAAGGAGGCAAAGGAAGTCGATTTCTCAATAAAGGTATACACTTGTTCTTTTTTTTTTCTTTTAGCCGATTCATGTTATGTTAGAAGCCTTTCAACTCTTTTTTCAACACCCTTTTTGGTCCATAACCACTTCTTCTTCAGTAATCCAAAAGCCGAAAGCACAGTATCTTTTGGTGACTTGGTGGCCGATTCTTAGGATCCTTGTGGTGCGATTTTTGCTAGTGTTTTGAAGCTGGGACTGCGTTGAATCGGAGTTGACACGGGATTGGAACCGTTTGGGTAGGTGAACCTTGGTAAGTGCTTGTAGCTTTAGTCAATTCGGTATTATGGAGGTTAAGAAAAGCCGAAACCCCTCTAGTTTAGGGAGGTGGTCGAATATGGGTATAGGCTTTATGGGGTTCTTCTTTTAATTTTTTTATGGTTCTATAGTGGAGGGGCAGCAAGGCGTAGTGTCGATTTGGATTAGCTTGGGTCACCGGAGTGGCTAGATCTCGTCACAAATCTCGGCAAAGGTAAGGTGCCTAAGGCCATTATGGATGGTGGCCGAATGTGTAAGTGTTAATATTAGATGGTTCTTAGTTTGGTTCAATTATTGTGAGCTGATTTATTAACAGTTGATTATAGGAGAAATCGTGTAGGAGATCTCATCGAGGAATATCGCAAAATAGGTGTGTAACGAACCCTTTTTCATAGCTTAAAGCGATAAATGCCGAAAAGCCGAAATGCCAAAATTCTGGCATTTCGAGGACTTGTGAGCAAGCGAACGGTCATTAGTTAGTTATATTTGTTGAGAAGATGATTGAGAACATTGGAAATGGTAAGAGCAAGATTTTTGGCGTTCACGGTAAGTTGGGCCTCGAGGGGCCGAAGTGGGGCCCAATGGGCTTTCGGGCCCATTTGTAAAAAAAATTGGTAGAAAAGGAAAACCTGCTAAGTTGCGCATCGAGACTGATAAAACCGTTATGGAATATAGGCTAAATGGCCCTAGATGACAAAATCGACTAAGTAGGGCCCATTAGGGGTTTTAGGCCCAATAACTCGATTTCGCTAAAAATGGGCCAGAATCACTATTTGCACCCATGAATTGTTAGTAACCGTTAATGAACATGGAAACCCTAATTTTAGGTAAAATTACAGGATTACCCTTATAACATGAAAATGACCGTTTTGCCCCTAGGTAAAAATGACCATTATACCCCTAGGATTTATATATGAATTTAATACATGGTATTTTGATAAACATGACATGTATGATATGCACATGACATGTATGATATGCACATGATATGTATGATAGGCACATGATGTATTCATAAATGCATTGGGTTGGGTTTTTATATGGATGGAGGAAGTGCAAAAGGGCTTATGCCCCAGTTATTGAAAGGGCTTATGCCCCAGTTATTAAAAGGGCTTATGCCCTAGTTATTAAAAGGGCTTTTGCCCCAGTTATTAAAAGAGGCTAGTCCTCCAGTTATATGATAAAGCGCTATGCTTTGCCAAAGGGAGAGTTATGGTTGGGTGGGTTGAGTTATTCCCCACATGGTGTGTTGGTTGGTACGGGTGGAGAGTAGCGGATGGTGGGTCGAGTAGTCTCCCCAAATGGGCTTGCATTCATTTGTTTTTATTGACGATACATGTGATATTGAAATGGGCCTATGGGCCATACCGTTTACAGTAAAAGGCTTCGGCCTAGTTATATGATTTATGAAAAGGCTACGGCCCAGTATATACATATTGAGATTGGACTTGGGCTAAGGCCCAGCAGGCTGATATTGTTTTGGGCTCTGAAAGGGGCTTGTTGCACACTGAGTTTCCAAACTCACCCCCTTTCCTTAACCTTGCAGGTGAGCCTTGATGTGGGGACTTGGAGCCGGAGGGGATTCAGAGTGGCCACGGTGATCGCCTTTGGGCTTTTAAATAAGCATTGGTTTTCTTTAAATTTCCTTTAATTATTATTTATTCTTGGGTTGTAATAAGGCCATTTTACTTGTTCTTTTATTTCTTTTAGGGATTATTTTATTTTTAATAACTTTAAAACTGGTTGATAATTATACAAATGGGCTAGACTTAGGACGTGTTTTCCAAACGATACTTGATTTCAAAATATCACAACACCACGATTATTCAATTTTTCAAAGACGTCCACTTAAACAAATTTAAACTTGATATAACAAAGTGTGGCAATGGTCGTGGGCATGTCTAGGATTGGATCCAATCGAAGAGCATGGTACTTAAGCAGCCTTCATGGCTCACCTCCTCTGTCTCGGATACCTACCTGGTGCCCAGCTTCCATTCACTTTGTTAACTCCAATGTGGCACGTCAGATTCGGTCATAACGTCTAGGCCGGGTTTGGGGTGTTACATATATAATTCGTATAATTGAGTTTATATTATCTTAAACATGTATAGTAATGAATGACTTCCTTAAGCTGTGAATTGTTCGGTAATGCCTTGTAACCCTAATCCGACGACGGATATGGGTTAGGGGTGTTACATTTGATTGGTATCAGAACTACTGATGATGATGATGATGCTGAGCGAGTGTAACAGCCCGATTTAGACCCTAACTAGAATGATGGTTTGGGACCATGAATCCAAGTCTGAAAAATATCTTTAAATTATTTTCTGTGTTTACTTTGTGCGAATTTGTATCTGTGAAATTTTCGTGATTTAATTTTGTCGTTTGGGTGTCCGATTTAATAAAAGGACTTAATCACTTAAATTGACAATTAGCTAGTTTTAATTGTAAGGACTGTTTTGGTAATGGCTTCTTAAATGGAAGCACTCATGGTGCAAAAAGTCCAATTTTTTTTCTATATATATTAGTGGACGACATTAGCTAAGTTGAATATATTTTCTTATTTAATATGTACAATATATATATGTTATAGTAATAAAATGTATATAATTATATGTATATAATATAAGTTATGAGTTGGAAACCATGTGTATGTGACATGGACGAATATGTCCTCGGCTTATAAGCTTTAGTTGTTAATTTTTAAAAGGGTAATTAAGGAAGCCAACCTTTAATTTATATAATTTATGTTATAATTAAAATAAACCAAAGTTTTATTTTGTTCTCATCACCAAATATGAAAAAAAAAAGAAAAGAATAAGTTCTCAAGGGTTCAGCCATCTTCCAAGTTGGTTTAAGGTTCGTTTTTACTCTGTTTTCGATAATTTCTATGTTTTTGAGATCGTTGCTTCGAGTACTACAAAACCCAAGCTTTAATTTTTGATTTTGATGAATATTTTGAATAGTGCCATTGTTGATAACTTGTGATTTTTTTTGTTTGATGATGAAAAATGAAAGATATGTTTTAGATTAATATATTTTGTATTGGAATTTTTGATGATTTTGAGTTATTAGGACTTTAATTGCAAAAATAATAATTTGAGGGACTAAAATGTGAAATTGATGAAATATATGGACTTGTATAGTAGTGGGTAAGATTCAGCCAAACATGAGTACTTGGAAATTTTGTGTATTGTGTTTTGTGCAATAGGGACTAAATTGTAAAAATGGTAAATGTTAGGGGTAAAATGGTAATTTTCCCATTAATGTTGTAACAACCCTAAATTGACCCTAGTCGGAAAGTGGGTTCGGAACCACTAAACCGAGTCATAAAAATAATTAACTGTCATAGTTGATGCTCATTATATGTACATATGCATGTGTGAAAATTTCATGTTTGAATTTTGTTAATTATAAGTGAATTTTGTCAAATAGGACTTATGTGAGAAAATTTAGAAATGTGCTAGGCAAATGTAGGGTGGCCTATAAGTGCATGTTGTGAAAAAAGGTGGGTTTGCATGTCAATTTACCCAAATTTAAGCATGATGGCCGGCCATGCTATGGGTGGAAACATGTTGCAAACATGTTTAGTTAGTGGGTATGTAGAAAAAATAAAATAAGAAACATGGGTAATAAAGAAAAAAAAAAGAGAATGGTGTGGGTGTACCCCCATTGCCGTGAGTTGAGGGAGGAAGAAAGAAAAAATGTTCATCATTTTCTTTCACTTCTTGTGACATGAAAATGAGAGAGTTTGAATGCTTAATAAGGAGGGAAGAAGGAGTGCTCATGTTTTCTTTCTTTTGCAATTGTCGTAACTAGAGGAAGAAGAGGAAGCAAGATTCGCCAAGGTGGTCCTTTAGATCAAGGTATGTTCAATGATATTTTTTGGAAGTTTACACAACCTTTGGGTGATGGGTCTAAATACTATCTATCCCAAGGTTGGATTTGGGGTTGTTGGAGAGTTGGAAGTTGACAAGAAGCTTAAAATTTTAGTTGATACCTTGATGCTATTAACATGTTAGTTGTATGGATGAACTAAGTTGCTTGTTATGTTAGCATGAAAGGAAGATGTTAAGTCCTTTTGTTGGAGGTGCCAAGTTGGGACTAAGAAGGGAGGAGTATTCGCTAACATAGTTGAAAGGGGATGTTGCCGATTTTTAGAATTTGATTATGGGAGTGGCTATAATGGGCATAGAGATGTTGAACTTAAGAAATGTAGCAACATGCAAATTTATATGATATCACAAATGGAGGTGAAGCTATGCTAGATTGGGAAAAAGGTTGATCAAGTGTGCCCGAGAAAAATTTAGGTGTTTAGATGATGTTGTAGATAACACTATACATGTATATATATATTCGCCATCAAAGTGAATATGTAGGTGATGTTGAGTCAAATTTTGGTGCACAATCGGTATGTATATATATATATATAAGTATGCCCATTCATGATGTTACCTTTAATCATGTATATAATCGACTAAATGGGTAATTAGTAAGAGGGTTGCGAATATGCAAATATACATGTGCATGTGTAATTGAATTATAATGTACAGCAAGATGATTAAACTAGTTTATTTATCTATCAAGCCGAGAAGTTAAAGAAGGAGAAACAAGCAAGGGCAAAGCCAAGGACATCGAGTAGCCGGGTCGGAACCGTTATACTCAACGCAAGGTAAGTCCTTAAGCACTTGTTGTGAGAACTCCTTGATAGATATTTTTGAGTGATTCTCCTACTTGTTAATATGACCATATGTACAATTTGAATTTAGCAAATTGCTTTACCATGATGAATTGACATAGGGCACAATGTGTGCAAAAATTAAGTGGCACTATGTGTGCCGATTGGGAGGTTGAAGCATGAGGGAATCTCAAATGCACTATGTGTGCGATTTACTATGGCACTATGTGTGTGATTTACTATAGCACTATGTGTGCGATTTACAATGGCACTATGTGTGCGAACATAATAAGCACTATGTGTGCAACGTTTGGTTGTTGGTATAAATTGTGATGAATGAGGTAAGTGATTGAGCTATTAACTAAATATCGAATTTGAGGTTGTGCGGTGTATGCATAGATTTATCTAGTGCATCATTGTTCCAAACTTGAGGAAATGGGTCTACATTGATTGGGCTGACTTGGCATTGAATTAATTGAAGAACTTGGCATGAGATCGAACCAAGAATTTAAGAAACTGTAGCATAGTTGTTATGATTTGAAAGAAACAAAAAAATGATTATTAATGTTGGATGGTAGAGTAGTGCTTATGACTTCTTGAGTTATGTACTCATTTGGTGTGCTTGTTTGTTGCTTACCTAGGTTCTTGATCCATTTTGGTGTGCTCGAGACCGTCGTCAAAGTCATCACACCGCTAGCAACTTTTGGTACTTTCTTCTTAGTGGGTCTAGGAGAGCATTTTGGCATGTATAGGCTAATATGTTTTGTTGAAAATTTGGTATGTAAACTTTTAGCCATGCGAAAATGGCTTGTATGCACCTTGGCATGGTATCATGATCATTTTGTATGTTGTTCATTAAGAGATGTGGTAATGTTTGGAATTGATTAGCCCTTGGAATGGTTAATCGTGATTATCTTTTGTGCCATGTATGTTAAAAGGGCTAGTTGAATCAAGGAAATTATGAAGTAGGTAAAATCTACCTTAATGACAGAGGTTGACAGCTGCAGTGAGGTGGATGTGAAAAATCACTAAAAATAGTAGGAATGAAATTAAATAGTGAATAAATTATGTAAATGAACCTTAATGAATATACTTTCATATGGAAGAAACGAAACGGTCATGTGAGTTGTATGTTACTAGATAATTAGGTTTTCGTGAAACAGGGCCAGAACGGTTTCTGGATTCCCTGTTCTGACTTTGGAAATTCATTGTAAATTAACCAGAGATAATTAGGAGTCATGCTATATATGTATAGATTCCTATTTGGGTCTAGTTTCTATAGAAACAAACGGAATCAGTATTGAATCCCTGTACAGGGAGATATCCAGGTCGTAATGCATGAAGGTCAGTGTAGTCGTACCCTGTAACAGTGGAGAATTTAACTAATAAACTGTACTAATTGGCCCAACCAAAAATTCTAGAAAAACATTTGTAGATGCATATATGCGTCTAGTTTCAGGGAAAAATTATGAAACTGATTTTCGAGTTGTAGAACTCAAGTTATGATTTTTAAAGTGACAGTGACGCAGTTAGCCGACTGCCTGGAAAAATTTTAAAATGGACTGTAAAAGTGAATGGTTTAAGCCGTTAGCCCCTCGTGTCCGATTCCGGCAGCGGACTCGGGTACGGGGCGTTACAAATGTGTTTTTGGATTAAATTGAATGAAAATATGTTTGAATGAGCTTAATTTGAATATATTTAGATCAAGAACCAAAGAAATTAGATTGGATCGGGGAAAAACGAAAGTTGTCGACTAGCAACCCTGTCCCGTTTTACGACGTCCGAGGTAAGTTTATAAGCAAATAGACATGTTTAATTGTAGTTAAGTATTAAGATATATATGCTGTTATGAAATGTTAGCATTTACACTTGATATAGCCGTATGAACCTTAGGAATAGTTAGGATACATATGTCATGACATAGGGTTCCGATATATGTATGCGAGTAAGACCATGGCATCGATTTGTGATTCTAATATGTGTTTACGAGTAAGACCCTGTCTGGGACAGTGGCATCAATATGTGACTACATGTAAGACCACGTCTGGGACGTTGGCATTGTACGATTTATGTGATTATCTGAGTATCCTATCCAATTCCAAGTGGTTCATCGGGCAACGACAAATTGTGAACGAACATGTAAAACAAACTGATTGACCAGGTATGAAAAAGCCTATTATCTACTTGAATAAGGTAAGTAAGTTATTGATATGTGTTATGAATTGTGTGTGATGTAAATGAAGATTGTATATGATCAAAAGATGTGCATTTGACTTTGTGAACAAGGAATATAATAGTTGTTAAAATGATTCTTGAACATGTGTATTTATAATCTTGTGTATTCGGCCATATATTTAGAGTACATACATAAAGTTATATCTTGGATTATGAGCTTGTGTTTATGAGTGGAGATATACTTGGCTATATAATAACCTTTTGGCTTTGAAAATCTTAATGATAATTTGTTAATTTAACTATATGATTATTCGGCTAAGGTAATCCACATGTACCAAAAAGATATTTTGTATATATATATATATGTATTCAACCATAAATAAGTATATGTGAAAGTATAAAATAAGTGTTAAATCATAAGATTGAAGTTTAATTTGACTATGATAGTATAATTTGGTATAGTTAAATGTATGAATTACGTCCTTGAATAGTTTATTTGCTTATGACTTATTAAGCTATAAAAGCTTACTCTGTATGTGTATGTTTGTTTTGTTTTATAGATTATGGATTCATGTTACGAGTTCGGGAATCGTCGAAGGAGCTTATCACACTATCGACAGTCTTCGGTATCTGTAACACCCCGAACCTGGCGTAGACGTTATGATCGGATCCGACGTGCCACATCAAAGTGCTTAGTGTTCAAAGGATGATTTCATTATAGGTGAAGCTGAGCACCAGGTAGGAAACCGGAAAAGAGGAGGTGAGTCCATCGGACTGTTTAAGTACCAAGCTCCCTTCGGATCAAATCCTAGACATGCATACCACCATTGCCACACCTTGACTTAGTGTATGTTCTTAGGAAACCAATTCAATTAAGTCCAGTTTAAGGAAAAGTGATTAATTTTGGAAAATGTTTTCGTTGCAGAAGTTTTGCTTTGTTGTCGTGATATTTTAAAATCAATTACTTTTTTTGAAAACTCACCCTAAAACTAATCAGTTTCAGCGTTTAAGATAATATCATACCTATTCTAGTAAAACATATTAAAACCATTTAAAATAATTAAAGCGACCTTGTTACAACTTAAAACCCAAATCATAAAAGTAAATGAAAAGATGTCCAATTCACCAGAAGAAAACCAAATTTGCAGAACGAGTGGCCACTCTGAATCCCTCACAGCTCCAAGTCCACTATGGTTGGGGGTTACCTACATGGATGAAAATTAAGGAGTGAGTTTGGGGAAACTCAGTGTGTAAATTAACCCAACCATAGTCCAGATCAGTTCAAACCATAGAAACAGATTAAGTTGGGCCTTAGCCCTATACAGAATTCAGAATGAAGCCCATAGGCCCATAACAGAAATAGAACAGATATATCAAGCATGCAAAAAACCCAACCCATATCCATCCGTATACACCCCCGTGCAAACCTTACACCATGTGGGGAGACTACTCGACCCTCCCATCCATCTACACGTCACAAGTATGCAGCATGGCTCTAGAATAGATATTGTGACAGAGTCAACAGATATAGATAATTGTGGCAGGGCCACCAGAAATAGATATTTGTGGTAGAGCCACCAGATCAGATATTTGTGGCCGAGCCACCAGAATGCTTCCTCCATCATTATAACCCATAACCCATGCAACAGATAAACATGTCATGGCATACAACAAACAGAATCAGAATATCATGCATTTCAGTCAAAATCAACCGTAGGGGTATAATGTTCATTTTGCACCTAGAGGTGTAATGGTAATTTTCATACTTAGGGTATTTTAGTAAATTTACCTATTTTAGGGTTTCCATACATATTAGAGCCATTAACGCATCAATAGAAACACTTACCAGCGTTCTTACCGAATTGGGCCCGTTGGCCTATTATCCCGTTTTTAGCCCATTAGGCCCAAATACACCAAAGTGCACAAAATTGCGCACTCTGCAGTCATATCACTTGAGTTTACCAGGATTAACAACCAAACCATCTCACAAGCGATCGCACGCTCGCAAGTCCACCAAAATGCTAGCTTTTCGGCATTTCAGCTTTTCAGCTTTTGTCGATCTAGTCTATGAGTGAGTGTCGTTTACACACCTGTTCTATAATGATACGTTGGCGAGATCCACACACAAGTTGCCTACATTCGAGTTACTAAAACGTCAGTCCAAATATCAAAAGCAAGCTACATACTAGACCCCTTACCATATTCAGCCAACAACACTTAAACCCCAAAGTTCTTACCTTTCTGCCAAAATATGGGTTAGATCTAGATGTCCAACCGAGTTAACCTTCAAGCCCTTCACTGTACGCCCCCTTATCCACGCTAGTGCATACAAAGCCAAAAGAAAGAGGCAAAAATGCCCTTAGTCCCAACGTTAACCGCCCTTAAAGGGTTTCGGCTTTTTCTTAAACCATGAATAACTAATGAAAGTGATTCGAAAACTTACCAATCGTTGTTCTACCCAAGAGAGTGTTCTTATCTATGATTCTAATCCTGATCTACCGTAGTCAGAAGAGACAGGTTCAAATAGCCAAAGATTCAACTTCCTACACCACAAATATGAAGGTTTTCAGCTTTTGAAAGAAAAAAAAGAATAGAGGTTTGGCTATGATAAGATTCGGCTTTTGAGAAATAATAAAGAAAGGAAAATAAGGGAAAAGACAGAGAGAAAGGAGTATGGGTTCGACTATGGAGAAAAGAAAAGATGAAAAGAAAAAGAAAAGAAAAATATGAATGAAAGAGAGTGGAGAAGGGAAATAATATTCGACAAGGAAAAAGAATGGCACAAAGACCTAGCCGAATTGCCTATACTAAAGACCCTTGGCCGACCAACTCTTGCCCTCAAGAGTCCAACATTCAGCCAACACCAAGTCCTTGATCAACTCCTAAATTTCCTCCCTTATCTCATCCTTACCCAATCCCTTGATCAGCTCAAACTTTTCCACAGATCAGCAGCGTCCTTATCCACCCCTTGTGCCGTTTCAGCATGCTGCCAGGAGAGTCCGGATCAGACTCCAACTCCTTCTCCATGCGTGCAGCAAAAACCCAAGCCTTCCGTGTGCGAGGTTAGACTCGAACCCTAGACCTCTGTCCGCCCTTGCGCCTACGCCCGTGCTGCTGGCCACTGCACCACACTTCTTTCTTTACTAATATACGGTCACAATTAATTATAAACCTTACCTGCTTCTATCCTGGCCCACCTTAAAAATAAAACGGAATTCGCCCACGCCAGGACTCGAACCTGCCACTACGCCACGGCGCTCCTTGTGTTGAGTTATGCTCGCAACCCCTCTTAACCCTTATTCCAACCGCAACCTGATACTAAAAAACCCAACCTGCGCGCGTCGTGCCTTGAAACCAAGCACCTCCCACGCCCTCCTAGTGTCCTTAGCCACTGGGTCAGATGCCTGCTTGTGCTAAAACTCAGCCCAACTAATTAATAAGGCCTACTGCCCAGATTCCCTTAAGAGGCAAAATTTAAGGGTTTTGCTAAAGCTATGGGCCGAGCCCTGGACCTTTTTCCCACACCACAACCCTTCGTAATTTATTTAATTGCTACACTAAACATACAAAATAATAATAATAAAAATAATAATAGCAATAACATCCAAAATATTCGAGCCGTCTTCTACCCAAACCTAGATTCAAGGCCCATTATTTTTAGGCCCAAAAATCGGGGTGTTACAGTATCAATGAAGTGAACTTTCAAATTTATGGCATGTATAGGCTGGGTTTTACTTTTGAAATGTTTAATTTTGGTTATATATTAAAAGCCATGTGAAAATGGCTTAACTACTTTGTTTGAATTTGGTTTTAGTTTAGTTATGTTTTAAATTGATTTTGGGTCATGATGCCGTATGCTATGAAGAGTTATAAGTGGTGGTATGTGATTGTATATCAAGGTTGGTTTATGATTTAGTAAGTGACTGAGTAGTTTTGATCATAAGCATGATAGGTTGGATTGGATGTGATTGTGTAAGATGACATATACATATGTGAACTTGCTTTTTATGCTTTGGCTTAGGCTCGTATGTGCATAGATATAATGCTTAGAGAGACTAGAATTAAGAATTATCATTCGGTGATGAAAGGTAACAAGTGCTAAATACATTTTAAAATTGTTTTGGTTAATTATTTGACATGTAAGCATAAGTTAAGTATGGCATTAAAATTTTGGACAAATGAGCTTTAGTTACACGTATATGAATATGTATTGATAATGATGCATAGATGATTTTTTTTTTTAAATGGTAAAATGTGTTTGAGCTTTGTAATATATATGTTGCGTCCCTTATGTGATGAGGATTTATTAAATTGATATTATAATTTGCCTTGTAGTTTATTTGGTTATGTACAGTTACAACTACTTTCATGTTCGATATATTGAAAGAGTGAATTAAATTGCTTTAATGTATTATCTATGAACATAATAATAATTTAAATAGTAATGCCACTTAAATAGATAAAAGGAAGGTAATGACATTTGTTTTATTTAGTGCAAAACTTGTGCATATACGTGATATATATATATATATAACAAGTCTAATGATCAATAAAGAAGCCAATTATGTGTTCCATGATTTGTGTACTTAATAATTGTTTAATTTGTACATACATTTTAGGTTATACATTATTTGTGTTGTATTGTATATCTTAAATTTCTTTTAAGATTTGTTAATGAAATGAATTATAAGCTTATATGTAATCTGAACCTTGAATTGAAAATTTATAATAAACGTTTGTACGAATAATAGTATAATCAATAATACCTTATAATTCTAATCCGGTAACGGATACAGGTTAGGGGTGTTACATTTTATTGGTATCAGAGCTATGATTTAGTCGATTTTAGGACTACCATAATGTGTGTGAGTCTTGCTATACATGTCATATTTAACCTGCGATAGTGTGATATCTCCTGACTCTGACGAAATTATTTTGATGAGACAGATAAGTTTTCAACTGAGCTAATTTTGATAGTATAGAATGTGTACTCGAATGTTTGAATGGAAATGTGATGATGATGAGTTGAAACTCATAAAGGTATGGATCGAGAAGTATGATATATTGATGTTGACAGATGTTATAATTATATGAGCATATAGATTATGATATGTGAGTTGTGATTGTTATCTGAAATGTTTTGATTGTGAATTAATGATTTGAGTTAGTACATGAATTAAGTGCTAAGAACAAAGGTGACTAAAAGCAAATGTTTATTAAATGTTTGGACAATGTGAAAATATTAATGAATTGACTATTTGTGAAAGTATGTGTTATGTGTTATATGTATGTTAAATTTAAGGCTTTATTACCCTCACCCCCCTTATTAGTGAAATGTTACTGTGAAATCTATAAGATCCGGGTTGAATAAGCTCAAGAGTTAATAATGTGGTCAGAAAAGAGATTGAATCAACAAATGAAGCTAGTATTAAAAGAGACATTGGATAGTTCTGCAGATTATTCAGATTACGTGACATCACTATTAAAGAAGAAGTTATTTCTGAACAAATGACCTATTCAGGTATGTTCACTAAGGAAAATATTAGCTAAAAGCTTTTCTGAATTGATTCCTATTAGTGAATAGATAATATGAAAATTTCTGATGGCAGAATTAGACAGTTGAAATGATGCTTGAATTGTGTTGAGGGCTGAATGTAGTGGTTATAGTCGGGTAGTTATTATGATTTCTTTTGGGCATTTTATGAGTATATTTATTCTCAGAAGTATATGTGACTGTTTAATTTCAGAAGGAATTCTTATCACAAAATAACATTGGCTAAACATATTAATAGACGAAAGTATCGTTGGTTTGGTTGCGATTGTATTCGATATTGCTATGTCTCTCTTTGGTATTTATTCCTTTGTGTGGATATGAAAGATGATGGTGAAATCTGTATAATGCTAATACTTTATTTCTTCTGACTATTGTTCTGTTGAAAATAAGTGAAGATTATATTGCTTCCGTTATTGTGGATTTCAGTATCAATGAGCAACATTATTCTTTCTGGATCTTTTCTAGGATATCATTGGGATTGATATCATTCTATATGGTTGTAATTCTTAGATATTTTGTGAAGCACCAAAATATTTAAATCTTACTATTCCGGTTTTCTTATAATCCGTGTGATTATATGTAAGAGATTTCCACCTGACGGAAATGGTATATCTATTATAATCAAAATATTTGTTTGAAATTAGAGATTACAATAGCACCGTTATCAGAGTTATACAATTTGTGTTTCTGAAATGTTGAAATTAGGTAAGGAATTTACTTGATTGATGATTTGGTACTTGCACATATAAATATATTTTGGCACATAATGTGGTGATGATATATGCATATGCGTTATCTGAAGGTATATATGTGTTATGGTACTTGATCATGTGTTTGGGTAATGGAGTAAATGATGGATGTTATTGAGATAAAATATGTAATGTACTAATTAGTAATACGTATGCCATATAGATATATATAGTGTGCTTGGTATATGCTCACAGTTTTAAAGTAATGATATAAATAGATTATGGTTAATCACTTTGGGAAGCTTTTCATATATGTATATACATCTATGTATTTCGGTTGTGTCTTAAAATTTGGTTTACTTGGAACGCATGATTTGTACTATGAATTAGTTTGAGTTATTAAATTTAATACAAGGAATATATGTTTGTCATGTTTTTTATAAGTTTCGATAAAATGGGTAAAGTTAAGTATAATGTATATTCGACTGTAGTACTAAGTCATTTTATAAGTATTTATGACATATTTATGTGATGGAATAGTATGATCATGTGTATTTGGTTACGTAAGATTAATTTATGAATGATTTTTGGTATGTGAATGAGATGTAATTTAGTTTGTATGTTTTGCTCAATTAATGGTTCATAAAGATATGTTTGATATTTGCCAAGTTAGATAGATTTAATGGCATTTATTCGATATATGAGTTTGAATGTCTTAATGTTTGTATATAGAATTTGTCAGGAAAGTATTTATTTTAAAATTTGATTATTTGAACATTATAAAGGAGATATATATAATTCGTATAATTAAGTTTATATTATCTTAAACATGAATGACTTCCTTAAGCTGTGAATTGTTCAGTAATGCCTTGTAACCCTAATCTGGCGTCGGATATGGATTAGGGGTGTTACAAAACAGTTTCTCCTCAAACGTCAAATCTGGCCTAACTTCGATCTCCTCAACAGAGACAACGTGAGATGGATCGGACTAATACTGCCTTAACATTGAGATGTGAAATACATCATGGATACAATCTAACCTAGAAAGGTAGCTCCAACTGGTCGGCGACCGGTCCCACATGCTTCAGAATCTGATACAACCCAATGAACCTAAGGCTCAACTTGCCCTTATGACCAAACTGCAGGACTTTCTTCCAAAGAGATACCTTAAAAAATACAAAGTCTCCCACAGAGTACTCAATATCCCTCATTTTCAGATCCGTATAGGACTTCTATCTATCAGAAGCTGCCTTAAGACGATCCAGAATCAATCTAACTTTATCTTTAATCTTGGAAACCAACTCAGGACCCAAAATTCATCGTTCACCCAACACAGTCCAACATAGCAGAGTACGACACTTACAACCATACAGAGCCTTGCATCTGGATGCTAGACTAGAAGCTATTATTGTAGGCGAACTCAGCTAATGGCAGAAAATCCTCCCAACTACCTTAAAAATAAATCATGCAACTCCGAAGCATATCTTCCAGTATCTGTATCACCCTCTTAGATTGACCTTCGGCCTGAGGATGAAATGCAGTACTGAAGTCTAATCACGAACCCAGAGCTTCATGGAGTTTCTTCCAAAACTGAGAAGTGAAGCGAGGATCCCTATCAGAGATTATCAAAACTGAAACCCTATGAAGTCTTACAATCTCATAAATGTAGAGTTCGCTAACTTCTATAATGAATAATCAGTCCAAATAGGGATGAAATGGGCGTACTTGGTTAATCGATCCATGATAACCCAAACAGAATCCTTCTTAGTAGGTGTTAAAGGCAATCCACTAATGAAGTCCATCGTTACACGTTCTCATTTCCATAAGGGAATCTTAATGGATTGAAGCAAACCCAAAGGTAACTTGTGCTCAGCCTTAACTTGCTGGCACATCAGACAACAAGCAACATAATCTGTTACCTCATGTTTCAAACTCGACTACCAGTACAGTCTATGAAGATCCTGATACATCTTATTCCCACTGAGATGCATAGCGTAAGAGCTAGAATCCACTTCCCTCGAAATCGTCTGTCTCAAATCAGAGTCATTCGGTACACAAACTCGTCCTCGAAAACATAAAATGCTATCCTTATTCAGTCCAAAATCAGATGTATTGCCACTCTCAACCTAATGGAATTGCAGAACTAGAAAATCATCCCTTAATTACTTATCTCAAATCAAATCAATCCAAGTCAGCTTAACTTGCAACTCGACTAACAA
Source organism: Gossypium arboreum (assembly GCF_025698485.1). Lineage (NCBI taxonomy): Eukaryota > Viridiplantae > Streptophyta > Magnoliopsida > Malvales > Malvaceae > Gossypium > Gossypium arboreum. Next base: position 71,774,654 of record NC_069075.1, read on the forward strand.
ACCTCAATCATCAAACAAACTGATACAAAGTGAACATCGCCCTCAAATCAGACATCACTCTACGACTGAGAGCGGCCACCACATTGGCTTTACCGGGATGATGCTCTATCGTATAGTCATAATCTTTGAGCAGTTCAATCCATTGATGCTGCCTAAGGTTCAACTCATTCTGAGTAAGGAGGTACTTGAGGCTCTTGTTGTAACACCCTATACCTATAACCCATGCCGGGGCAGAGTATGAGGCATTACCTATACTTGAACTCATGCATACAAATAATCTCAAGCCACCGAGACTTGGTCCAAATTAAAACTTTTTCAATTTCTACTCTAAACTTCTTATTACGGGCCTACGATTCTCAAATCGACCGTTGAAAACTATTTAGGACCATTACGGGTTATTCACCAACCTTAAGAAATTTTTCTTTTAAAACAGGGCACATGCCCGTGTGACTATTTCGATATGGTCGTGTTGTTGGCCTATGTGGCTCAATATGCGTAAGCACCCTGGGACATGCCTGTGCCCCACACCCGTGTAGAATTAATTTCTAATTCACACCTACAGGGGTTTTCACACGGCCAGACACACGCCCGTGTCATTGGCTTGTGTCTCTCACACGGCCATGACATGCCCATGTCCTAGTCTGTGTGCAAAAACATGGACATTCTATTTCTGACATTAGCATGCTCATGAAGTCACACGGCTGTGTCTTTGCCCGTGTGTTTATTACCATGCATACTGATTTGAAATTTTTACGTGCAAGGGACACATGGCCAAACTACACACCCATGAGGCAGACCGTGTGTCACACATAGCCTAGACACGCACCTATGTGTCTACCCATGTGAACAATATAAGGCTATTTACCAAGCCTCATTGCCAACCTCACATACCTAGTTTCATTCGATTATCAACCAATACCAAAACAAACATAATTCATATAACCAATTCAGCCACATTAGACATTCATTCGATCATGGAAATGTATCTTTCATAAACTCAAAACGAGTGTTAACCATTGTTCAAGGTTTAATACAAAATGAGGGTTTCCAACCCAGGCCAAGACATTTAGCCAATCCTCAATGACACAAAATAATAAAGTATAAGTCCTATACATGCCATAATCAAAAATATAAATCCAACTATACCGAATGCTTCAGTTGATAGTGTGACCAATATCTCTGACTTCCGGTGATCTTAATGCTAAGTAGGTGGCACTGCAAGGAAATGGAAAGGAAAGGGAGTAAGCATAAAAGCTTAGTAAGTTGCATATAAGTAAGTACACAATAACAACATTTTTATCAATGATCCACATGCTCATGATACTAAGGTAGGCATAAGCATAACTTAATCATTACCATCCATACTAGTCACATATTTTTCAATGAGCTCATATCTCATACATACCAATTAGGTACTTGTACCACTCACAACATGGTTATACTTTCCTCATTAGCTTAAGAACATAACGTTCACCGTTGAACCATTTGGAACACTACTGGATATTCATTGAGCCTCAAACGTGGGTAAGGTGCCCATGCCATGTCCTAGACATGGTTTTACACTGGCTCATGTCTCAAGTCGATGCCATGTCCCAGACATGGTCTTACACTGACTATCATCTTGTAGCCGATGCATGTCCCAGACATGTCTTACACTAGCTTAAGTCTCGAGTCGATGCCATGTCCCAAACATGGTCTTACACTGACTATCATCTCGTAGTCGATGCATGTCCCAAACATGTCTTACACTGGCTTACATCTCGAGGCCGATGCATGTCCCAGACATGTCTTACACTAACTCTCATCTTAATGTCGATGCCATGTCCCAGACATGGTCTTACACTGGCTCTCGTAATGTGGCCGATGCATGTCCCAGACATGTCTTACACTAGCCAACAATAACCCATATGTCACGGCATGAATATCCGATTTATTTCCTAGGTTCAAACAAGAACTCTACTATCTCTATTATCATCATACCATTTCAATTCCACAATCAAGCAATTCATACTATATTAATTCAAATACAATTCAACACATACATTAGTAATGTAGTTGTATTATTTACATACAACTTACCTCGGATTACAAAACGTACACGACTAGTCGGTTTAGTCGATTTGCTTGGCTTTTCTCCGGTCTAGGTTCGGATTTGGAAATTATTGATCTAAAATAGCAAAATGCACTCATTTAATCACTAAATAAAATTAAGTAATTAAAAGTTCACATCTTTGGTAAAATGACCATTTTGCCCCTAAACTTTAGCAAAATGACCATTTTACCCCTATGCTCGACAATTGATTTTTATCGAATTTCTTCTCATCTTAAGCTTAGCTGAACTCTTTTTACTCTTATAACAACCCCAAATTCTCTCTATTTCACACATTTATCACTTATTTTAAAACTTGTGCAAAATAGTCTCTTTTGGTGTTTTCGTGGTAACACCTTTCACAAAAGTTGTCTATTACCCAACTAAGACTCATATTCTTCCATATAATTTCAAAAATTTAGTAAACACCCTAAATGCTCTCATGGAAAAACCCTATACCTTCAACCATTTTGCAAGATAGTCCTTTCATTTGAAAGCTCATGCTTTAAGAGTCTCAAAAATGCAAAAATCATCAACAAAGGGTACGGAAATCACTTACTTGTGAGTGCTTCAAGTTGCTGAAAATTTTTAAGCTCTCAAACCTCCTTCCATGGCTAATTTTTGGTGGAGAAAAGAGATGAGTAAGGGATGATATCATCCTTCTTTATTTTATTTCTATTTTAGTCAAAATTGGTCACCTAACCCAACAAATTTTGAAAATTTTGACCACATATGTCTCCTATGGTTGGTCACTCTATTTCTAGGGGTCTAATTGCCCTTTTAAATCCCTCAATTTTGATTCTCTAAAAAAACATTAACACCTTTAGCTTTCAAATTAGGACTTTTGTACTTTATGCGATTTAGTCCTTTTTCGCAATTGGGCTCACAAACGTCAATATTAACCACCAAATTTTTCATGCACTATTATAGACATGCTATAACACTATTTAAAAAATAAAATAATTTCTCTAACTCTGAATTTGTGGTCCCAAGACCACTATTCCGACTAGCCCCAAAATCGGGCTGTTACATTCTTCCCCTTAGGGATTTTCATCCCCAAAAATCTTACCGGTGAATAAGTTCGGGTACTAATCTCTCATAGTCTCCTCGGGTTCCCATGTGGCTTCCTCAACTCCATGTCTACACCATAAAACTTTCACAAGTGCAATATTGTTATTTCTCAATTGTTTCACTTCCTGGGCTAAAATCTTGACCAGCTCTTCATCATAAGTCATGTCCAGATGAATCTCAACCTCTGACGGTGTAATCACATGCGAAGGATCCAATCTATATCGACGTAACATGGACACATGAAACATGTCGTGAATCTTCTCTAACTCTGGTGGTAAAGCCAATCGATAGGCAACCAGTCTTGCTCTTTCGATAACCTTATAAGGCCCTATGAAATGAGGACTCAATTTACCTCTTCTACAAAATCTAAGAACTTTTCTTCATGGGGACACTTTCAAAAATACCTTATCACCGACTTGAAACTCAATTTCCTTTCGTTTCAAATCTGCATAGGATTTCTGTTCATCTGAGGTGGCCTTCAAGCAGTCACAAATCACTTTAACTTTCTTTATAGTCTCTTTGACTAAATTAACCTTATGAATCTGACTCTCTCTGAGCTTAATCTAATATAAGGGCGTTCGATAATTTTGCCCATATAAATCCTCATGAGGCGCCATTTTCAAACTTTTCTGATAACTATTATTATAGGCAAGTTCAACCAATGGTAGATACCTTTCCCAACTGCCTTGGAATTCAAGGATGCAACACCGTAACATGTCCTCTAATATCTAAATTACTCTCTTTGAATGACTGCCGGTTTGCGGATGGAAAGCTGTACTAAAACTCAACTTGGCTCCCAATGCCTCTTGTAACTTCTTCCAAAACTTCAAGGTAAACCTCGGGTCTCGATCTGAGATAATCGACAATGACACTCCATGCAGCCTCACAATCTCGGAAACTTACAAGTCAACTAATCTCTCAAGGGAGTAATCGGTACGCACAGGTATGAAGTGTGCCAACTTTGTTAGGCTATTTCTTCGGGGTCAAAGGAAAACCTGATACAAAGTTCATAGTGATCCGATCCCACTTCCACTCGGGGACCATGATAGGTTGAAGTAGACCCGAAGGAACTTGGTGTTTAGCCTTCACTTGCTGACACACTAGGCACTTAGACACAAACTCTGAAATGTCTCTTTTCATACCCGACCACCAATACATTTTCTTAAAGTCGTTGTACATTTTCACACTGCCCGGGTGGACGGACAAACAACTACTATGCACTTCTTATAGAATCTTCTAAGTAAGCTCATTGTCCTTGGGTACACAAACTCTGTATTTGAACATTATACATCCATCAGTACTAATACGAAAATCTAATTCAACTTCTGATTCACATTGAGTTTTATTGGCTTGTAGCTTCTTATTACTTTTTTGAGCTTCGCGGATCTCTTGAAGAAACGTCGATCTAGCTCCCAACTCTACTAGAACTAAACCATCATCAGACAAAGCCATATTAGCATCCATTGCTCTCAGCTCAAATAATAATTTTCTACTCAATATATCGGTGACGACGTTTGGCTTTCCTGGATGGTAATCTATTACCAACTCACAATCCTTTAACAGCTCTAACCATCAGCGTTGTTGCAAATTCAATTCCTTTTGAGTCATCAAGTACTTAAGGCTCTTGTGATCTACGAACACTCGACACTTCTTGCCATATAGATGGCGTCTCCAAATTTTCAACGCGAATACGATGGCAGCCAACTCTAAATCATGCGTCGGGTAATTTTTCTCATGTGGTTTCAGTTGCCTCGAAGAGTAAGCTATAACCTTACCTTCTTGCATAAGCACACACCCCAAACCATTCAAGGAGGTGTCACTATATACAACAAACTCCTTGCCTGACTCCAGTTGCACTAACATTGCGGCTTCGGTCAACAAAGCCTTTAATTTCTTGAAGCTTTGTTGGCAGTTTTCTGTCCATTCGAACTTGGCATCTTTTTGCAGTAGTTTTATCATCGGGGTAGCTATCATAGAGAATCCGTTTACAAATTGTCTGTAGTATTTGGCCAAACCAAAAAAGCTTTGAACTTCAATTACATTCCTCGGCGGTTTCCACTCAACAATAGCCGAGATCTTGCTTGGGTCAACTCTGATCCCATCCCCCGACACAATGTGTCCTAGGGATCTGACCTTTTTAAGACAAAATTCACTCTTACTGAACTTGGCGTATAATTGCTTATTTCTCAAGGTTTGCAACACAACTCTCAGATGCTTCGCATGCTCGCTCTCATCACGCGAATAAACCAATATGGCATCGATAAAGATGACGACAAACTTATCTAGATACGGTCGAAAAATACGATTCATCAAATCCATAAATACCACTGGGGCATTAGTCAAACCAAAAGGCATGACAAGGAACTCATAATGCTCGTATCTTGTCCGAAACGCAGTCTTTGATACATCTTGCTCTTTCACTCTTAATTGGTAGTATCCGGATCTCAGGTCAATCTTAGAAAATACTGTGGCTCCCTTTAACTGATCAAATAGGTCATCGATCCTTGGCAAGGGATACTTGTTCTTCACTGTTACCATATTGATTTATCTATAGTCGATACATAACCTCATTGACTCGTCTTTCTTTTTCACAAAAAGTACTGGAGCTCCCCACTGTGAAAAACTCGGTCTTGCAAAGCCCTTGTCTGTTAGCTCTTGCAACTGTGCCTTTAACTCTTTTAACTCAGTTGGGGCCATCCTATACAGAGCAATAGAAATGGGTCTTGTACCAGGGACCAACTCAATTCCAAACTCTACTTCCCTCATCGGTGGTAATCCGAGTAGTTGTTCAAGAAACACGTCTGTAAACTTGCAAACCTCTGGTACCGATTCAATTTTTAACTCAGACACTTCAGTATTTAACACAAATCTAGGTAAGCCTCATATCCTTTCCTCAAATAATTCTCGATAGTCAAAGACGATATTACTATAGGCAGATTATCTGACTCATCTTGTCTGACTCGAAGAACATTCCCGTCTCCACATTTCAACTCAATTATCTTTTTTCTCCAGACTACTACAACATTATGAGTAGTCAACCAATCCATCCTAAGGATTACATCAAACTCATTAAACGACAATAACATCAAGTTAGCCGGAAAACAATAACCTCAATCGTCCAAGGGCAATTTCTACATACTTGTTCCACTAGTACATGTTTGCCTAAAGGATTTGACACTTTTATTACAAACTCAGTGGACTCTACTAGCATACCCATGTGAGGTATCAATTCCATACAAATATAAGAGTGGGTAGAACTTGGGTCAATTAAAGCAACAACAAATATTTCATAGATAAAAACGGTACCCGTGATCATGTCAGGAGACTCTGCCTTTTCATGAGCTCGAATAGCATAAGTCCTTGCAGGCGCTCTGCCCTTAGACCTCACTACAGCATCTTTTGGAGTGCCTCTAATACTAGCCCCACTTTCGGGGTTCTTTTATGGTCTACCCCTCAAAGGAGCACTACTTGCTTTCACATCTTGTCTTCTCTCTCTCTCATCCAATTCGGGACAATCACGGATGAAGTGTTCCAATGATCTGCACTTGAAACAACCCCTTTCTTTCCCTCGGCACTCGCCAAAATGACTCCTACCATATTGCGAGCATTCCAGCCTATTTGGGCGAGTGTTATCGACGTTTGCGACCGATATGGATTGGGATCTAGAAGTTGTGTTCTGCTGATTCTTGTTCCTATTCGAATACCCCACCGAAGCAATTGATCAGGTAGTGAACTCTCTCAAACTTTTAGGTGAGGACTGATGTGATTTCCCCATCTGTCTCTTCTTTGAATCCTACGACTCAAAAACTGCTTTCCTCCTTTCTTTAATCAACTCTTTGGCCTTACAAACTCTTTCAACAAGTGCTACAAATTCCCGCAGCTCTAAGATGCCAACAAACACTCGAATATATTCATTGAGGCTGTCCTCAAACCTCTTACACATGGTGGCTTCTGTAGACACGCACTCCTATCCATACTTGCTAAACCTCACAAACTCAAGTTCATATTCCGTCACTGACATTCAGACTTGCTTTAGCTCTAGGAATTCCTTCCTCCTTTGGTCTATAAATCTTTGGCTAATATACTATTTTCAGAATTCCCCCTGGAAGAATTCACATGTGATCCTCTCTCTCAGCACGATGGACACGTGAGTGTTCCACCACTAATAAGCCGAATCTCGTAGAAGCGACACTGTGCATTTCACGCACTCTTCAGGTGTGCATGATAGTTCATCAAATACCCTAATTGTATATTTTAGCCAAAACTTTGCTCTCTCTGGGTCATCATCTATGCTAGCTTGGAATTCCTCGACCCCTTATTTTCAGATCTTGTCTACCAGAGGCTTCTCTCTACTAAACATGTCCTTGCCTTGCGGAGCTACTGGGGCATACTGAAGAATCGGAGGACGTAAACGAGGTGGAGTGTTTGAATTCACATGAACAAACTTCGTGTAGCAAGCATCTATCATTTGGAGATAGGCTTCTTTAGCCCCTCTGCCTTGGCCCACAGTCACGGGTTCACTCTCAACTGGTGTGGTCCCTTTAATGGGAGCCAGTGCATTAATTTTCATGTCATCTGTCATGGTTCTATCAGGATCCATTTACTATATAAAAACATAATTTATAATCGTCAGAAATCATCAGACTATCAATATACAGTTATGGCATGTATAGCTAGACTCGTACTCTCGCTAGGTTAGTCCTAAAACTGACTAAATCATAGCTCTGATACCATTAAATATAACACCCCACACCCGTAACCCATGCCGGGGAGGAGTACGAGGCATTACTTATACTTGATCTCATGCATACAAACAATATCAAGTTACCGAGACTCGGTCCAAATTAAAACTTTTTCAATTTCTATTTTAAACTATTTATTACGAGCCTATGAGCCTCAAATCGACCGTTAAAAACTATTCGGGACCATTCTGGGTCATTACACCAACCTTAAGAAAATTTTCCTTTAAAACAGGGCACACGCCCGTGTGACTATTTCTATATGGTCGTGCTGTTGGCCTGTGTGGCTCAATATGCCTAAGCAAACTAGGACAGGCCCATGTCCTACACCTGTGTAGAATTAATTTCTAATTCACAACTACAGGGGCTTTCACACAGCCAGACACACACCCATGTCATTGGCCCCTATCCTTCACATGGCCACGACACGCCCATGTCCTAGCCTGTGTGCAAAAACATGGACATTCAGATTCTGACGTCAACATGCTCACAATGTCACACGGCCAAGGTACACGCCCGTGTGCTAGGCCGTGCCCTCTACACGGCTGAGACACACGGCCGTGTCTCTGCCCGTGTGTTTATTACCATGCATACTGACTTGAATTTTTAATGTTCAAGGGACACACAACTGAACTACATGCCTATGGGGTAGACCGTGTGTCACACACGGTCTAGACACATGCCCGTGTGTCTACTGACAATATAAGTCTATTTACCAAGCCTCATTGCCACCCTTACATACACAGTTTCATACAATTGTTAGCAAATACCAAAACTGTAACACCCCGTACCCTAGACCGTTACCGGAGTCGAACACGAGGTGTTTACGGACTTATTTCATTAACTTACATGGTTCATTTTTAAATTTCTAGACATGCTGGCTAACTGCATCACAGCCACTTTAAAAATCATATCTCGAGTTCCGAGGCTCAAAAACTTATTCCGTAAATTTTCCCTGAACCTAGACTCATATATCCATATACAAATTTTTTTCTAGAATTTTTGATCAGGCCAATTAGTACAGTTTATTAGTTAAAGTATCTCCTGTTTCAGGGTTCGACTGCTCTGACCTTTATGCATTACGACTTATATATCTCCCTATACAGGGCTTCAATACTTATGCCGTTTGTTTCTAATGAAACTATACTAGAAAAGGAATCTATACATATATGGCATGACTTCTAATTATCTCTGGTTAATTTATAATGAATTTCCAAATTCAGATCAGGGGATCCAGAAATCGCTCTGGCCCTGTTCCACGAAAACTTAAATATCTCTTAAAATCCGACTCATATGACCGTTTCGTTTCTTCCATATGAAAGTAGATTCATCAAGGCTAGATTACATAATTTATTAACTATTTAAATCCATTCCTAATATTTTTAGTGATTTTTCAAATTCACACCACTGCTCTCACAAGATTCGCCTTTAGGGTAGACTTTACCTATTACATAGTTTCCATGATTTAACTAACCCTTTAGCATATATAGCACAAAATATGATTGTGATTAACCATTCCAATGGCCAATCATTGCCAAGCATATCCACACCTCTCAATAACCATATACATACAAGATGATTATAACATTATGCTCAAAATATGTATATAAGCCATTTTCGCATGGCTATCCAAATATGTACAATACCGAAAGATACATGACCAACATCAAAAAGGGTAGTCCTATACATGCCATTTCAAAGTTCAACCAAAAGTGTACCAAAAGGGGCTTTGATAGTGTGGACGACTTCGACTTCGACAATCCCGAGTCCGATAGCTGACGAACCAAAATCTATAAAACAGAGATTCAAAGAAACGGAGTAAGCATTAAATGCTTAGTAAGTTTTGAGCCATGAAATTAGACACAACTAAAGTGTAGCATTCATATGGCTAAACGGATAATTTCATATGCACAAATTCTCAATATCATACTTACTTCACATTACCAACCCTTATATTCATACATAAAGATCAACTTAGCCAAAGGCCTAGAGCTCATTTATCGATCGAGCGAATACTATTTGTAAGGATCAACTAATTCAATGCATATACAAAACATATCTCATCGCTGGGATTTTACGAGCGTATTAATTGAAACTATTACAGCAAGGTCGCTCATTCCCAAGCCAAGTACCTTCGGGATTTAACCGGATATAGCTACTCGCTCGAATGCCTTCGGGACATAGCCCGGATATAGTAACTCGCACCAATGCCTTCGGGACATAGCCCGGATATAGCAACTCGCACAAATGCCTTCGGGACTTAGCCCGGATATAGTAACTCGCACAAATGCCTTCGGAACTTAGCCCGGATATAGTAACTCGCACAAATGCCTTCGGACTTAGCCCGGAACTAGTCACTAGCGCAAATGCCTTTGGGACTTAGCCCGGTTATCATCCAAATATTCATGCACATATCAATAAATCATGACACATCTAAATTTCATTTTCATAATTAGAGTTCAAACACAAGTCACGTATTAAGCAATCCCATTTTCGGCTCACTAGCCACATACAAACAGCATGGTTTAGTTTGCTTTATGACACGATCTCTATGCACATACGGCTACCCGTCATACGTATAGACTAATTAACTCAACATATAATTCAAGTAGAATCATCATATTACCGTATATTTGTTATACTCATACGTCATGACTTAATCAAATCGTAAACTAAGTCTCGTTACTCGAAAACTTACTTTGGATGTTGTCGAACGATTTCGATGGCTATTCGACCACTTTTTCCTTCCCTTTATCGGATTTAGTTCCCCTTTGCTCTTGAGCTTAATTTAACAAATAAATTGATTTAATCATTTGAGCATCGAAAAGAGGAACTCAAGGTACTTAGCCCATATATATATACATTAGACATTAAAGTCACATACATATGAAATCATGAATCAACTCAACATATTAACCCACACTCCCTTTTAGCCGATTGTCTAATCCAAGATAAAAGCATCAATATGCTTGCCTCTAACTGAATACATGCAACACCAATCTTCTTCCTATGGCCGAATATGCATGTCTATGTTGAGGCCGATTATATGCTTAATACTTCCTACAAGTATGGTTACTTGTATTGATTACATATCATTTTGTTTCAAGTTCAAAACTCGGCTAATACGCATATATACACTAGTAATCAAATACTAACATTTTGCACTTCACCTTACTACCATTTCACATCTACTTTCTACCATGGCCGAATGCATCAAGACACCATACCATTCAATTTTGGTCATGGGTTACACAAAGAACTTAATGTCTAACTCAAAAATGCCAAAAAGAAAATCCAAGAGTCATCAATCACCATCACATGTATCATTACAAAGCTTCACACTTAGCATGCAAATGACATCAACACAAATCCACCTTAGCCGAAACTTAACTCATCTTCATGCCTCATCACCACAACATCAAACATCAACCAAGAAGACAACACCCATGGCCGAAATCATCTCCATCTCAAAGCAAAGATTTAAACCATGGGCTAGGTAGAACTCAAACTAACAACTAAAAACATGCATGAATCTCATGGACAACATCAAACATACCTTAGTCTAGCAAACCACCATAGCCGATTTTCTCAAGCTCTTCCCCCTTCTTCTCTTTCTTCTATTCGGCCAAGAACAACATGAGAGCTTTTTTTTTTCTTTTTCTTTCTCTTTTCTTTTTTCATCATCATTTACCTTCCCATTATTATTTTATTACCCATACTCCTTATTTTATTATTCCTAACATAAATCACTAACATAACATGTTTATGACATGTTTTGCCCATAACATTTTGTCCACCCTCCTTGTCATGGCCGGCCACTACTAAATTAAGGGGGAAATTGACATGCAAGTCCACCCTTTTATCACATGCACTAATAGATCCTTATAGATTAACCTATCACATTTCAAAAGTGTCACACATAAGTCCTATTAGCTGGATTCACATGCAATCGACTAAATCGAAGCTTAAAACTTTCACACATTCATATTCACATATTTTAGACAATAAATATCATATTCAAATAATTTGGTGACTCGATTTACCGGTCCCGAAACCGCTTTCTGACTAGGGTCACTTTAGGGCTGTCACAAAAACAAACACAATTCATATAACCAATTCAGCCACATTAGACATTCATTCGACCATGGAAATGTATCTTTCATAAACTAAAAATGAGTGTTAATCATCGATCAAGGTTTAATACAAAATGAGGGTTTCCAACCCAAGCCAACACATTTAGCCAATCCTCAATGACACAAAATAATAAAGTATAAGTCCTATACATACCATAATCAAAAATATAAATCCAACTATGTCAAATGCTTTGGTTGATAGTGTGATCGATATCTCTGACATCCGGTGATCCTGGAGCTAAGTAGGTGGCACTGCAAGGAAATGGAAAGGAAAGGGAGTAACCATAAAAGCTTAGTAAGTTGCATATAAGTAAGTACACAACAACAACATTTTATCATTAGCTTAAGAACATAACGTTCACTGTTGAACCATTTGGAACACTACCGGATATTCATTAAAGCTCAAATGTGCGTAAGGTGCCGATGCCATGTCCTAGACATGATCTTACACTGGCTCGCATCTTAAGTTGATGCCATGTCCCAAACATGGTCTTACACTGACTATCATCTAGTAGCCGATGCATGTCCCAGACATATGTTACACTGGCTTACGTCTCGAGGCCAATGCATGTCCTAGACATGTCTTACACTAACTATCATCTCGTAGCCGATGCATGTCCCAGACATGTCTTACACTAGCTTACGTCTCGAGGCCGATGCATGTCCCAGACATGTCTTACACTAGCTCTCGTCTCAATGTCGATGCCATGTCCCAGACATGGTCTTACACTGGCTCTCGTAATGTGGCCGATGCATATCCCAGACATGTCTTACAATAGCCAACAATAACCCATATGTCACGGCATGAATATCCGATTTATTTCCTAGTTCAAATAGGAACTCTACTATCTCTATTATCATCATACCATCTCAATTCCACAATCAAGAAATTCATGCTATATTAATTCAAATACAATTCAACACATACATTAGTAATGTAGTTGTATTATTTACATACAACTTACCTCGGATTACAAAACGTACAAGACTAGTCGATTTAGTCGATTTGTTTGACTTTTCTCCTGTCTAGGTTTGGATTTAGAAATTATTGATCTAAAATAGCAAAATGCACTCATTTAATCACTAAATAAAATTAAGCAATTAAAAATTCACATCTTCGGTAAAATGACCATTTTGCCCTAAACTTTGGCAAAATGACCATTTTACCCCTATGCTCAAAAATTAATTTTTATCGAATTTCTTCGCATCTTAAGCTTAGCTGAACTCTTTTTACTCTTATAGCAACCTAAAATTCTCTCTATTTCACACATTTATCAATTATTTTTCAACTTGTGCAAAATAGTCCCTTTTGGTGTTTTCATGGTAACACCTTTCACAAAAGTTGTCTATCACCCAACTAAGACTCATATTCTTCCATATAATTTTAGAAATTTAGAATACACCCTAAATGCTCTAATGGAAAAACCCTATACCTTCAACCATTTGCAAGATAGTCCCCTCATTTGAAAGCTCATGCTTCAAGGGTCTCAAAAATGCAAAAATCATCAACAAAGGGTATGGAAATCACTTACTTGTGAGTGCTTCAAGTTACTGAAAATTTTTAAGCTCTCAAACCCCCTTCCATGGCTAACTTTCGATGGAGAAAAGAGATGAGTAAGGGATGATATCATCCTTCATTATTTTATTTCTATTTTATTCAAAATTGGTCACCAAACCTAACAAATTTTGAAAATTTTGACCAAATATGTCTCCTATAGCTGGCCGCTCTATTTCTAGGGGTCTAATTGCCATTTAAAATCCCCCAATTTTGATTCTCTAAAAAAAATTTAACACCTTTAGCTTTTAAATTAGGACTTTTGCACTTTTTATGATTTAGTCCTTTTTCGCAATTGGGCTCACAAACGTCAAGATTAACTCACCAAATTTTTCATGCACTATTATAGACATTCTATAACTCAATTTTAATAATAAAATAATTTCTCTAACTTCAGATTTGTGGTCCCAAAGACCACATTTTGACTAGCCCCAAAATCAGGCTGTTACACTTGTGATCGGTGTAGATGATACACCTCTCACCAACTCGAGATTGTGCGTTAGATAATTCCCCTCGTGTGACCTAAGCTATCGGGACGCATAAGCCACAAAGTTACCATCTTGCATCAGTACACATCCCAAACCAATGTGCAATGCATCACTGTAAACCACAAACTCTTTACTAGATTTATCCTGTATTAGAATAGGAGCCTGAGTTAGAACAGACTTGAGCTTCTCAAAGCTCAACTGTTGCATATTAGTCCAAATAAAAGGAACATTCTTGCATAGAAGCTTTGTTAGGGGAGCTGCAATCAATGAGAACCCCTCAACAAACTACCAACAATAACTCGCTAGACCCAGAAAACTACGAATCTCAAAAAAGTTCTTAGGCTATTTCTAGTCAAGCATAGCCTCAATCTTTCTAGAATCAATTCAGATCCCTTCAGCAGAAACCACCTGCCCTAGAAATGTTACCTCTCGCGACCAGAATTCACACTTGCTCAACATAGCGTAGAGCTGCTTCTCTCAAAGTATTTGGAGCACTACTCTAAGATGCTCATCATGTCATCCTCAGTCTTAGAGCACACCAAAAATAATCGATGAAAACTACGACGAATTGATCCAGATACGGCTAAAAAACCCTGTTCATTAGATCTATGAATGCTACCAGAGCATACCAAAGGGCATAACTAGGAACCCATAGTGCCCATAACGAGTCCCAAAAGTTGTCTTAAGAATATCAACTTTCTTAACCCTAAGCTAATGATACGTAGAATGGAGATCTATTTTAGAGAATACCATAGCCCCACAAAACTGATCAAATAGATCATCGATCTTCGGAAGTGGGTACTTATTCTTCACAGTTAACTTATTCAATTATCGTTAGTCGATGCAAACCCTCATGGTACCATCCTTCTTCTTTATAAACAAAACCGGTGCCCCTACGAAGACACGCTAGGATGGATGAAACCACGATCTAGAAGCTCTTGAAGTTAAGCCTTAAGCTCTGTAAGCTCTTTCGGTGCCATACGGTATAGAGTGATGGACACCAGAGCTGTACATGGTAGAAGCTCAATGTCGAACTCAACTTCTCGATTCTGAGGTAAACCCGATAACTCCTCGAGAAAAAATCCAGAAATTCCTTCACTATTCTGATATCTCCGACAAAAGAGGCCCTAGAAACTAAAACACTAACGTAGGCCAAATACACCTTACACCCTTTTCAAACCAGTTTCTCAACCACAAGAGCAAAGATCACATTAGGCAGGTAATCTAGACGCTCGTTGATCACAACTATTTCCTTATTGTCCTCAGTTCTCAAAACAAGCCTCCTAGTCACGTAGTCTAAACTAACTTGTAACACCCCAAACCCGGCCTAGACGTTATGACCGGATCCAGTGTGCCACATTGATGCGTACAAAACATTCCGTATTACTTAGTTTGGAAAACCTTATTGGTGATGTAAAAGATACTTTTAATATAGGTTAAAGTGAATGGGAGCTGTACACCAGGTAGGAAACCAGAAAAAGAGGAGGTGAGTCTGTCGAACTGCTTAAGTACCAAGCTCCCTTCGGATCCAATCCTAGACATGCACACTGCCATTGCCACACTCTAACATCTCGTATAATTGTGAGAAAACCATTTGGTTAAGTTAATCTTAATAACGTGATTAATTTTGAAAACGTTTGCTTAGCGGAAGTCTCACTTGTAATCGAGTTATTTTGAAATCACTTAATGTTTTTGAAAACGCGTCCTAAAGCTAACCCATTTTCCGTAGTTATCATAGTTTTTTTTTCATCATAATAAAATAAAATAGTAAAAGTAAAACAAAACCATAAAAATAATTAAGCGGCCTTATTACACTTAAAACCCAAAACCATAAATGAAATTAAAAGGACATCCAGTTCACGAGAAAAGAAACCAGTTCAGAGAAACATGTGGCGATCCGAATCCTCACGACTCCAAGCCCACTATGGATGAGGATTACCTGCGAGGATGAAAATAAGGGGTGAATTTTGGGAAACTCAGTGTGTAATTCAACCCAACCATAGCCTAAATCAGTTCAAACCATAGAGACAAAATAAGTTGGCCTCAGCCCAGAACAGATATCAGAATAAAGCCCATAGGCCCAGAACAAACCAAAACAGATATATCATGCTTATGCAGAAACCCAACCATATCCAACCACATACACCCCTATACCATCCTTTCGCCATGTGGGGAGACTACTCAACCCACCCAACCGCTACATGCCACAGAAATATGCAGCATGGCTGCCAGATACAGAAAATGTGACAGAGTCACCAGATACAGATATTTTGTGGCAGTGCCACCAGAACAGATATACGTGGCAGGGCCACCAAAACAGATAATTTGTGGCATAGCCACCAGAACGCTTCCTCCATAATATAACCCATGTCCCCATGCAACAGATATACATTCATGGCATACATCATACAGATTTAATTCACCATGCTTTTCAGACAAAATTAACCCTAGGGGTATAGAGGTCATTTTGCATACATAGGGGTATAATGGTAATTTTGCATACATAGGGGTATAATGGTAATTTTGCATACATAGGGGTACTCTAGTACATCTAACTATTTCTAAGGTTTTCATGCATATCGTAGCCATTACATTTAGCCAGAAACACTTACCGAGTGTTCTTACCGAATTGGGCCCGTTGGCCCATTAACCTAGTTTTGGCCCATTAAGCCCAAAATATATCAAAACGCACGAAATCGCGCGTACTGCAGTTTTATCACTTTCGATTACCAGTAATAATTACCCATACGTCTTACGAGCATTCGCACACTCGCAAGTGCCCAAAATACCGACTTTTCGGTATTTCGGCTTTTCGGCTTTTGTCGATCTAGCCTATGAGAGGGTGTCAGCTACACACCTGTTTTGGGATTTCCTCGATGAGATCTACACACAAACTGCCTACAATTGAACCACTTAATATTACTCCAAATATCGAAATAAGATTGAGTATATAGTCCCCTACCACATTCGGCCAAACATGCCTAACACCCTTATTGCTCTTACCTTACTGCCGAAAGATGGTTAACTCCAAAGATCCGATCGTTGCACCTATCCAAGCCCTTGATCAACCGCCTCTAAATCACGCTATTACCAAAACAAGATAGTTATTACGACCCCTCAGGGTTACAAGTCCAAATCGACAACCTCCCTAACTTTTAGGGATTTTGGCTTTTCCTAAAATATGTAAGAATACTAAGTTTTGGAGAAGACTTACCACCGATTCCTTAGTGAATGATTCCAATGAGTTTCCCACTCGATCCCAATGTAGATCTAACCCCTCAGATGATAACAAAAGTCGAGCTTTCAGTGACTCCAGTATTCAGCCAAGTCCCTTTTAATGTGGGGTTTTCGGCTTTTTGCAACTTATGTTTAGAAAGGTAAAACGTGAGGGTTTTGCTATGGTCTTGTCGTCAAAACTTGAGGTTTTAGAGGGCTGGTGAATCGACCACAAATGATGAAGAGAAGAGATGTGGTTTTGGTTATAAGAAATCGACACAAAAAGAAGCAAGCTTTCGGGATTTCAGCTTTTTATGGCCACAGGCTATGAAGGTTTTGAAACGGTTGAAGGGAAAAATGGAGATGAACAAGATGGTAGGAAGGTTCGGAAATGGAGGAAAAGAGATGAAGAAAAAGGTTGATGAGGAGAGGAGAAAAGAAAAGATGAGGAGAAAAGTCAGGAAACGGCACCAACTACCCTAAGTGCCGAATTTATACCAGCTCCTTAACCTAGCCGAATTTTGCCCCCTTAAAGAATCCCTTGGCCGGCCACCTCTTGCTCTTTAAGAGTCCAACATTCAGCCAACACATCTCTCCCTAATCAGCTCCTAATTTCTCTCCCTTATCCCCTCCTTGCTCCATCTCCTGAGCAACTTAAACTCTTGTTAACAGTTTTTCACTTCATTTCCATTACCTACCTTTTCTGTTCATAAAAATTAATCCCTTGTTTTGCTATCAATGTGACTTGAACCTGGGTCCTCCCTAGCTTCCACACGCCACTTATAGCCTTCCCTGTGGTGTCACATGCCACTTCACCACTTGCTTCCTTGTGATCTATTTTACATAATTAATTCCTCAAAGCCCAATTTACTAGAACCCCTTTCTCTTATGGAATTAAAATTAATTAAAACTATCCGGTTATCCTAAGCTTGGGCCTTCTAGAGGCCCACTATCACAATTAAACCTACACTTAACAAGCAGAACACAGAATTTTTAATTTTACAACCTTTTTTTTTTAGAATTCCCAAAAATTTGGGGCGTTACAACTCTACCATCCTTAAAGAAATTTCGTCCTCGAAATTTACCTGATCCGAACAGATGAGGGTATTGTTGTTGCATTGCCTCCTCTGGCTCCCAAGTAGCTTCTTCTCTGCCATGGTTACGCCAAAGCACTTTCACTAATGGTACAGATTTCCTCCTCAGAACCTTAACGTCTCGATCCAATATTTGTACAGGCTCCTCCTCAAAGGTCAAATCAGCTCGCACCTCAATTTCTGCAACCGGCACGACATGAGTAGGGTCAGAATGATAGCGCCTTAACATGGAGACGTGAAACACATAGTGAATCCTGTCTAACTCTAAAGGCAATTCCAACTGATAAGCCACTGGGCCTACTCGCTTCAAAATCCGATAAGGCCCAATGAACCGCGGACTCAACTTGCCCTTCTTACCAAACCTTAGTATCTTTTTCCAAGGTGAAACCTTCAAGAAGACCATATCGCCCACTGAGTATTCAATCTCCTTACGCTTCAGATCGTGATACGACTTTTTCCTATCGACGCTTCCTTTAACCGATCTCTAATTAACTGACCTTATCCTCGATATTCGCCACCAACTCAGTCCAAGAACTTGTCGCTCCCCGCTCAGTCCAACAACTAGGTGTTCGACACCTTCACCCATCTGATGCTTCATAAGGTGCCATTCAATACTCGACCGATAACTATTGTTGTATGCAAACTCGCCAAAGGCAAGTAATCCTCCCAACTACCTCAGAAATCAATAACACATCCCCTCAACATGTCTTCCAGAATCTGAATAACTCTTTCCGACTGACCATTAGTTTGGGGATGGAAAGCCGTACTAAAGTTCAATCGCGTTCCCAACATCTCATGCAACTTTTGCCAAAATCGAGATGTGAATCTAGGATCCCGATCAGAGATAATCAAAACCGAAACTCCATGCAGTCGCACAATCTCCGCCACATACAACTTGGCTAACTTCTGAAGAGAAAACTCTATGCGAACAGGTATAAAATGAGCCGACTTGGTCAACCTATCCACAATCACCCATATCGAGTCTTTCTTCAATGGTGTCAAGGGTAGCCCACTCACAAAGTCCATGGTTACCCTCTCCCACTTCTAAAGTGGTATTTTTATTAGCTGCAATAATCCAGAAGGTAACTGATGCTCAGCTTTCACTTGCTGGCATGTCAGACATTTCCCCACAAATTCTGTTACCTCTCACTTAAGTCCAGCCACCAATCAGATTCTCGCAAGTCATGGTACAACTTATTCCTCCGGATGCATGGCACAAAGTCTCCAATGAGCTTCCTTCAAAATTGACTGCCTCAAGTCAGAGTCCTTCGGAACACAAATTCTACCTCGAAAACACAGAACCCCATCATCATTTAACCCAAACTCAGAAGTTTCCCTTCCTTAACTTGTTGAAAACGAGGACCAAAGACTCATCTTTCAACTGCTTTTCCTTAATCTGATCCACCCAAAGTTGGCCTTACTTGCAATTCACCAAGACTTCCATCATCATACGAGACTTAGACAAGCAAACATTGCTCTCGGATCAAATCTTGCTCTCGACTTAGAGCATCGGCTACCACATTAGCCTTGCACGGGTGATATTCGATTGAACAATCATAATCCTTGAGCAACTCGATCCATCTCCTTTGCCTAAGGTTCAGTTCATACGAGTCGGCAAATACTTGAGACTCTTATAATCGTGTATATAATACACCTTTCTCCATACAAGTAATGTCTCCAGATTTTAAGTGCAAAGATCACTCGCCGCTAACTCCAAATCATGAGTGGGATAGTTCCTTCGTGAGGCTTAAGTTGTCGAGACGCATAAGCAACCACCTTACCCTCTTGCATCAACACACAACCCAAACCTACGTGTGATGCATCACTGTACACAGTAAAATCTTTCCCAGACTCTGGTTGAATTAACACAGGTGCTTCAGTCAGAACTTTCTTCAACCTCTCAAAAGCTTCTTGCTGCTTCTCCGTCCATACAAATGGTACTCCTTTCCTTATGAGTTTTGTGAGAGGTCCGCCATCACGTAAAAACCTTCCACAAACCTTCTCAGAATATCCCGCCAACCCTAGGAAACTTTGAATTTCTGAAACCGACCTAGGTGGCTTTCATTCCAAAATTGCTTCAATCTTTCGAGGATCCACTCTAATCCCCTCTACAGAGACCACATGCCCCAAAAAGGTTACCTCCCTCAACCAGAACTCACACTTGCTAAACTTCGCATAAAGTTCCTTCTCCCTTAACACTTGCAACACAGTGCGGAGATGCTCATCATGTTTTGCTTCGGTCTCAGAATATACCAGAATATCGTCAATAAAGACAACCACGAACCGATCCAGAAATGGTTGGAACACACGATTCATCAGATCCATAAACGCTGCAGGAGCATTTGTTAGTCCAAATGGCATAACCAGAAACTCATAATGACCATAACGAGTCTTGAATGCTATCTTATGAATATCTGCCCCCTTGACCCTTAACTGATGATATCCAGATCGAAGATCGATCTTGGAAAATACAAAAGCTCCTTTAAGCTGGTCGAACAGATCGTCAATCCTTGGCAGAGGGTACTTATTCTTAATCGTCAGTTTATTCAACTGGCGATAATCAATGCACATGCGCATCATTCCATCCTTCTTCTTCACGAATAGCACCGGTGCTCCCCATGGAGACACATTTGGCCTAATAAAGACCCTATCCAACAATTCTTGAATTTGCGCCTTTAACTCCACTAACTCATTCGGTGCCATCCTATATGGTGCAATGGACACTAGTGCTGTCCCAGGCAACAGGTCGATTTCAAATTTGACTTCTCGGTTGGGAGGCAATCCCGGAAGCTCCTCCGAAAAGACATCTTGGAACTCTTTTACAATTCTAACCTTATCCACTGTCAGCCCCTCTACATCTGTTTGACTTACAAATGCCAAATAGGCCTCACAACCTTTCCGAATCCACTTTTCAGCCCTCAATGCCGATATCACATTAGACAAATAGTCCCTTTGTTCACCTATCACCATAACCTCATCCCTTCCGTGGTCCTTAGCACCATTCGCTTAGCAAAGACAGTCGAGTAGTCGCTTATGCTTAACAAGCCAGTCCATTCCTAGAATGAGATCAAACTCTCCAAACGGCAACTCCATTAGATCGCCAAGAAAGATCCTACCTTGAGTTTCTAAGGGTACATCCTTATACAGCTTGTCTACCTTAACCGAGTGACCCAAGAGACTTAGCACAGATACCCCACTCACTATCTTCTCAGAATGCACTCCCAAAGACCCAGATATGGCACACGCAACATAAGAATGAGTAGATCCAATATCCACCAAGGCGATATCGGCATATTAGAAACTAAAACGTGCAGCTTATGACATCAGTGCATCGCCTCCTCTCGACGACGAGTTGCATACACCAACGCCGGCCGCGAGCCTCAAGATTCGACTCCCGCCAGCACCCTCGACCTCGACCTCGACCATTTCCATTCCCATTTTTGCCCCTACCTTGTCCACGTCCTCTCGGTGGTTGTGGCCCACCTCTCATGGGTTGAACAACCTCTCGTCCAAAGAACTCGAGCTTTGATCGGCTCTCGTGGGCAGTCCTTAACTCTATGCTCCATAGGTCCGCGATCGGAAACAAGCACCGAACGCGTTTCCTACACTCACCCAGTGTACCTTACCACAGTCCCCACAGATTGGCGGTCTAACCACATTCATCGAATGGCTCGAATCGCTCCTCCACTCTCGCCCTTTTACATTCTTGTTTGCTCCACCAAGGTCCGAATCCCTCTGAAATGGTTCCGATCTTTCTCACGGTTACGCCTCTCGATGCGCTTTACCTCCTCGTGATCTTAGCTTTTTCCACCGAACCATGCAAGTCACGCTCCCTCTGCGGAGCAATCAGCACCTTAAGGTCATCTCGAGTCCATCCTCAAAGCGAACGCTACGCTCCTACCCCGTAGTAACTATTCCCACAGCATACCTACTCAGCCTCAGAAATTCAGCCTCGTACTCAGCAACAGTTTTGCCTCATTGGACCAGATTCAAGAATTCTTTCCTCACAGGCGTCCACATAACTTGCCCCGACGTACTTTCCTTAAAGGTCGTCTTAAACACTCCCAAGTAACCCTATCACCGGGTTCCATCCTCATGGTGAGCCACCAGCGATAAGCCTCATCTCGCAAAGAACGATCGGCCCCTTCACCGCGCTCCACGTAGCAGTCCAAGTCATCCATAATTCGTTCCGTGGCCTCCAACCAATATTCTTCCACATTCGGGCTACACCAAATACACCCCTAAAGATCTCCGCTCCGTTAGCCCGGAGTCGTTCAGAAATCAATCCTCAAATTTCGTTGCCTGAACTTGCCCCGGGAACTCTTTCCAGAACTCGAAGCATTGCTGCGACAGGCGCCATCCCCGCACCACGATCATGTGATTCCACTTCCGTTGTCAAGGTACGGTGCTTCGCCACCGCATATGTCCTCAAGATTAAGATCCCGCTCGAGCTCTTCCTCGGCCCCGTCCATGGCCTCTACCTCGAGCTGCTCACGTACTCATATCGTATTATCTGATTACGAATTTTATGCAATAATATCATTCCAATGTGTATTAAAGATGTTTTATGATTCAGAAAGTAATTCAGAATTGGTTTTCGCAGAATCGATGTCCATTCTGCCTCGATCTTTTGCATGCTTTTCTAGGATTTCAGAGCATCCTATCTAGAGTATTCTAGTAAAGTTTCATCTGATGCATGATAATTGAAATATATTCAAAAATTCGAACACTTACGTGCTTGGGCGGAGATTCGAATGCCACCTTCGAAGTCCGATTTTTTAAAACTAATTTTTTTTGAAAATCTTCATTTTGTAAACCCATTCCACAGTAGAGTTGTTGCAACTTTGGCTCGATACCACTAAATGTAACACCCCAAACCCGGCCTAGACGTTATGACCGGATCCAGTGCGCCACATTGATGCGTATAAAACATTCCTTATTACTTAGTTTGGAAAACTTTATTGGTGATGTAAAAGATACTTTTAATATAGGTTAAAGTGAATGGGAGATGTACACCAAGTAGGAAACCAGAAAAAGAGGAGGTGAGTCTGTCGGACTGCTTAAGTACCAAGCTCCCTTCGGATCCAATCCTAGACATGCACACCGCCATTGCCACACTCTAACATCTCGTATAATTGTGAGAAAACCATTTGGTTAAGTTTATCTTAATAACGTGATTAAGTTTGAAAACGTTTGCTTAGCGGAAGTCTTACTTGTAATCGAGTTATTTTGAAATCACTTAATGTTTTTGGAAACGTGTCCTAAAGCTAACCTATTTTCCGTAGTTATCATAGTTTTTTTTTCATCATAATAAAATAAAATAATAAAAGTAAAACAAAACCATAAAAATAATTAAGCGGCCTTATTACACTTAAAACCCAAAACCATAAATGAAATTAAAAGGACGTCTAGTTCACCAGAAAGAAACCAGGTTCGTAGAAACATGTGGCTAGTCCGAATCCCTCACAGCTCCAAGCCTACTATGGATGAGGATTACCTGCGAGGATGAAAATAAGGAGTGAGTTTTGGGAAACTCAGTGTGTAATTCAACCCAACCATAGCCTAAATCAGTTCAAACCATAGAGACAGAATAAGTTGGCCTCAGCCCAGAACAGATATCAGAATAAAGCCCATAGGCCCAGAACAGACCAAAACAGATATATCATGCTTATGCAAAAACCCAACCATATCCAACCACATACACCCCCATACCATCCTTTCGCCATGTGGGGAGACTACTCGACCCACCCAACCGCTACACGCCACGTAAATATGTAGCATGGTCGCCAGATCTGAAAAATGTGATAGAGTCACCAGATCTGAGATATTTTGTTGCAAAGTGCCACCGAATGTATATACGTGACAAGGCCACTGATCAGATAATTTGTGGCATAGCCACCAGGACACTTCCTCCATAATATAACCCATGTCCCCATGCAACAGATATACATTCATGGCATACATCATACAGATTTAATTCATTATGCTTTTCAGACAAAATTAACCCTAGGGGTATAGAGGTCATTTTGCATACATAGGGGTATAATGGTAATTTTGCATACACAGGGGTATAATGGTAATTTTGCATACATAGGGGTACTCTAGTACATCTAACTATTTCTAAGGTTTTCATGCATATCGTAGCCATTACATTTAGCCAGAAACACTTACCGAGTGTTCTTACCAAATTGGGCTTGTTGGCCCATTAACCCAGTTTTGGCCCATTAAGCCCAAAATATATCAAAACGCACGAAATCGCGCGTACTGCAGTTTTATCACTTTCGATTAACAGTAATAATTACCCATACATCTTACGAGCATTCGCACACTCGCAAGTGCCCAAAATACCGGCTTTTCGGCATTTCGGCTTTTGGGCTTTTGCCGATCTAGCCTATGAGAGGGTGTCAGTTACACACCTGTTTTGGGATTTCCTCGACGAGATCTACACACAAACTGCCTACAATTGAACCACTTAATATTACTCCAAATATCGAAATAAGATTGAGTATATAGTCCCCTACCACATTCGGCCAAACATGCCTAACACCCTTATTGCTCTTACCTTACTGCCGAAAGATGGTTAACTCCAAAGATCCGATCGTTCCACCTGTCCAAGCCCTTGATCAACCGCCTCTAAATCACGCTATTACCAAAACAAGATAGTTATTACGACCCCTCAGGGTTACAAGTCCAAATCGACAACCTCCCTAACTTTTAGGGATTTTGGCTTTTTCTAAAATATGTAAGAATACTAAGTTTTGGAGAAGACTTACCACCGATTCCTTAGTGAATGATTCCAATGAGTTTCCCACTCGATCCCAATATAGATCTAAGCCCTCAGATGATAACAAAAGTCGAGCTTTCAGTGACTCCAGTATTCGGCCAAGTCCCTTTTAATGTGGGGTTTTCGGCTTTTTGCAACTTGTGTTTAGAAAGGTAAAATGAGAGGATTTTGCTATGGTCTTGTCGTCAAAACTTGAGGTTTTAGAGGGCTGGTGAATCGACCACAAATGATGAAGAGAAGAGATGTGGTTTTGGTTATAAGAAATCGACACAAAAAGAATCAAGCTTTCAGGATTTCGGCTTTTTATGGCCACAGGCTATGAAGGTTTTGAAACGGTTGAAGGGAAAATGGAGATGAACAAGATGGTAGGAAGGTTCAGAAATGGAGGGAAAGAGATGAATAAAAAGGTTGATGAGGAGAGGAGAAAAGAAAAGATGAGGAGAAAAGTCAGGAAACGGCACCAACTACCCTAAGTGCCGAATTTATACTAGCTCCTTAACCTAGCCGAATTTTGCCCCCTTAAAGAATCCCTTGGCCGCCACCTCTTGCCCTTTAAGAGTCCAACATTCAGCCAACACATCTCTTCCTAATCAGCTCCTAATTTCTCTCCTTATCCCTCCTTGCTCCATCTCCCGAGCAACTCAAACTCTTGTTAACATCTTTCACTTCATTTCCATTACCTACCTTTTCTGTTCATAAAAATTAATCCCTTGGTTTGCTATCAATGTGACTTGAACACAGGTCCTCCCTAGCTTCCACACGCCACTTATAGCCTTCCTGTGGCGTCACATGCCACTTCACCACTTGCTTCCTTGTGATCTATTTTACACAATTAATTCCTCAAAGCCCAATTTACCAGAACCACTTTTTCTTATGGAACTAAAATTAATTAAAACTATCGGGTTATCCTAAGCTTGGGCCTTCTAGAGGCCCACTATCACAATTAAACCTACACTTAACAAGCAGAACACAGAATTTTTAATTTTACAAACTTTTTTTTTCAGAATTCCCAAAAATTTGAGGCGTTACATAACTTGGTGCTCTACCAACCAGTCCATGCCTAGAATTAAGTCAAACTCCCCAAACGGTAGCTCCATTAGATTTTCTAGAAACACAGCCTCTTTTACTTCTAATGGAACATTCCTATAAAGTTTATTTACTTGAACAGATTGCCCTAACGGATATAGTAATCTCACCAGAAGTACACTCAACAGTAATCTCCAAGTTTTTAGAAACAAAACTAGCTACATAAGAGTCTGTAGAACCTATGTCTATCAAAGCAGTTTATGGGGTATAAAAAATTAAAAACGTACCCATGATCGCATTAGGGGCGTCTCTATCCTCTCTACGTCGAGCAGCATAAACCAGTGTAGGCTGTTTCACCTCAATCTGACTAGCACGTCTGTCTGGTGCTCTTTGTCTTTAGCCCATACCATTACCACCCCTAGACGGTCCACGACCCCTAAGTGGTTGCTGGACTGCCCTCTGAGGCTGAACAAAACCCGGTTCTATAGCTTGTATTTGATCAGAATGCTGTTGACACTCTCTAATCCGATGCTCTAATGACCCACATCGTAGACAAGCTCCTAATCTCTTCCAACACTCACCTGGATGGTGCCTACCACAATCATTGCATGGCTCTAGTAGGATCAACTGGAATTCCCACTCTAGAAGGCCCATCAGGTCTGGCCCGTTTCTTTAGCCTCTGAATAGAAGTAGAGGGCTCCAAATCCCTCTTATTCTTGCCTCTCTCTTGGTCTCTATTCTGGCACTCTAGTGCTTAACCTCTTCGGTGATCTTTACCTTATCTACCAGAACAGCAAATTCTCACTCCCTTTGCGGAGCTATCAATACCCTCAGACTATCCCTCAAGCCATCCTCAATGCGGACACATTTCTCATACTCGGATGCCACCATGCCTTGAGTGTAGTGGCTCAGTCTTAGAAATTCATCCTCATACTTGGGATAAAAATTACTCTTACAACCCCTATTTTGAGTCTACAGGACCTTAAAAGTACTTTAAATCAAGCAGGGACCAATTTGAAACAATTCTAGAAGTTTGGGAAATAATTATAGAAATTTTGATTTCAGGGGTCACACACCGGTGTGGCCAGGCCATGTAACTCTCTGACTTGGGTCACACGCCCATGTGGGTTGCCCGTGTGTGGCACATGCTCGTATGGCCAGGTTGTGTGCACCCAAATGTACCTTAAAACTCAAGTTTACCATTTTTTACTTACTTGAGCACTAAGCAGCTATATTACCAATCATTTAACCTATTCAAAACACAATTAAACATGAGCAAAATACACCAAATTCATCACCTAATATGCCTAACAAATGTACCCTCATTGGTACCACATTTTATATGTTCAAATACATCAACTAGACATCAAACATTCAAGACTTTCATTTATATCACATTTACTATATTTGAACTAACTTTCAACTTCTAAAGTTACCAAATATAAAGTTAAGCATATATAAAACATTATGCTAAGCTACTAAACTTTAAACTATCCCATACCAAAATATAAACTAGGCTAACATACCAACATAGCCTTAACCACAATCATATACACATTTAACTATCATTTCACTAGCAACTAAGTTAGCAACATATTATAAACAATATCAACAAAAGATTCCCTGGGTACATGCCATTACAAAATGAAATATCACCACACTTGAGCTCAAGATTTGTGATTTGATGCTGAGTCGATGATAAATCAAACAGTAGCTATCCTACGCACAGAAAACAAAACCGCACGCTGAGTAAAACTCAGTGGTATTTCTATAATCCAAATAACATAAACTTGATACAAGTATTTAAAATGAAAAATGAAACAAGTAAGCTATGTTCATGTGTTTCAATTCAATAGTATAATTTTTTGTTCATTCTTTATTCACATCTACTAAGATTTTCACATGTTCAAATATATAAGTATATATCAATGGCATTTCATTTAACATTTGAATACATCATCTCATGCAATGGCATGGTTCATATATTTGATCAATACTTGAATTCGTTCAAGTTTCACCTCTCAATTCATCATTTCATATTTCATTTCTCATTTCATAATCATTTCTCATCTTTTCCATTTTAACATTTTCTCATCTCATATTCATTTCTCATCTTTGTCATTTCAATATCGATCACATAAATTATTATTTAACTTTTCCCTATTAACATGACACAGACTCGGATGGATACACGGATTAGACCAACACACCAGTTTGGCACCCAATGCCTCATTGGATAAATTTGAAGTAATAACTGCACCCAGTGATATATAAATTGACACCAGTGTATCATCGGTTAAACCAAAGCAAATTGGCAGCCAGTGTCTCATCGACTCGAGGTTGAAGTAATCCCTGAACTCTTCCTATCCTATGGCATGCCATCTATATCCGACTCAGCCTGATATAGTTAATAGAGATTCATTTCACTTTTCAATACAACTAATGTTTCAATTTCATGAATATATATCATCACATATAAGCATATATTCAATTTGATAATAATCACATTTTTCTCAATACACATATATTCATAATCAATATATTTCATAATATACAAAATCAATCTATTTCATTTCAATTATGAATTTAATTCAACTCCCAAGTACCAAAGTACTCACCTAAAATGCTTACCATATGCAAGCAATTATATATGCTATAATCTACTATTTAATTCGGATTATAGAAACATAAACTGTGATTTATGAGCTATTCGACATCGATTTTATCCTTCCCCTTTTTACTCGAGGATTCCAGCATGACGTTAGCTATGGAATAAAACAATTAAATCACATTAATACTACACATTTCAATTTCACATTAAATTTAAATTTTCACACTATATTTTGCTTATTTATCAATTTAGTCACTAAATCGAGACTAATTTTAACCTTCACAATTAACTTCATATTTTTATACTAATTTCACTCTAGACCACATTGCTTTCTCTTTTCAAATTTGACCCCATAATTTCAAAATTTTCACAATTTAGTCTCTATTTTTCAAAATCAACAATTAATTCCACAATTTCCTTTTCTATTTCTAACTTAAATATCAATCTATTTAATCCCTAATACTTAAACTATTTAGCAATGTCAATATTTAAAATCTTGAACAATACTAAATATTACAATATGGGCCAGATAGCCCCAAGTATCGAGATTCCAAAAATATAAAAAATACAAGTATACGGACTAAATTGCACTAAACAATTTGGATTTGAACTTCCAAACCCCTAATCGTGCGTGACTTTCTCTTTTTTCTTTCTTTCTTGTTTATTTCATTCTTTTGCTTGCATGTAACAGAGAATGAAACATTCTATTGTTTTTATTATTATAACTTAATATATAATATATATACATAATACACACATGGTTAATCATTAAAACATGGCCGGTCACTATCCCACCATTTAATAAATGGTATTTTTACTAATTTAGTCCTTTTAGCTTATATCAATTTATAATTCAACTTTTAACCTTTACGCAGTTTATCCCTTGAACCTTAATAACTCCTAATTTCACAAAATTCACTAATCCAAAAATTAATTGGCTACTAAGCTAGCCTCGTAAATATTTAATAAAAATATTTATGGGTCCAGTTTACAAAAAATGAGTCCTGAAAATACATTTTTTGACACCCCCAACTATCAGGTCGTTACAATTCTCCCCCACTAATTAAATTTCGTCCCCGAAATTTACCTGAAAAGAGGTGGGGATATTAAGATCTCATCGTCTCTTCAGATTCCCAAGTCGTTTCCTTAACACTTTGGCTACGGCATAGAACTTTTACTAACAAAACATGTAACACCCCGAACCCGAGACCGTCGCCGGAGTCGAACACGAGGTGTTAACAGACTTCAAACCACTTATTGAGAATTTCCCAAACAAGCTGCCAATCTGTGTACTAGTCGCTTCAAAAATCATAACTTGAGTTTTACAACTCAAAAATCAGTTTCGTAATTTTTCCCTGAAACTAGACTCACATGTCCATCTATAGATTTTTTTATAGAATTTTTGGTCAAGCCAATTAGT
This sequence comes from Gossypium arboreum, assembly GCF_025698485.1. Classification (NCBI taxonomy): domain Eukaryota; kingdom Viridiplantae; phylum Streptophyta; class Magnoliopsida; order Malvales; family Malvaceae; genus Gossypium; species Gossypium arboreum. The sequence continues at coordinate 71,804,880 of NC_069075.1, forward strand.
ACAGTTTATTAGTTAAAGTCTCCCATGTTACGGGGGTCGACTACACTGACCTTCGTGCGTTACAACTCGAATAACTCCCTGTGCAGGGCTTCAATACTGATGCCGTTTGTTTTTATAGAAACTAGACTCAAAGAGGAATTTATACATATATGGTATGACTCATAATTATCTCTGGTTAATTTATAATGAATTTTCAAAGTCGGAATAGGGAATCCAGAAACTGTTCTGGCCCTGTTTCACGAAAACCCAAATATCTTTTAACATACAACTCATATGACCGTTTCGTTTCTTCCATATGAAAATGGATTCATCAAGGTTCATTTACATAATTTATTCACTATTTAATTCCATTCCTAATATTTTTAGTGATTTTTCACATCCACGTCACTGTTGCTGCCAGCATCTATTTCTAGGGTAGACTTTCTCTAACACATAGTTTCTATGATTCAACCACCCCTTTTTCATATATAGTCCAAAATATAATCATGATGACCCATTCTAATGGCTGGTCATTGCCAAACATTTCTGTGCTTCTTAATGAGCATATACATACCAAATGATTATAACATTATGCTCAAAACATTTATACGCCATTTTCGCATGGCTATTCAAAATTTTACATACCAAGTTCAAACAAAACATAATATCCTATACATGCCGTAATGTACTCCAAGACCAACTACGAAGAAAATACCAAAAGTTGTTAGCCGGTGTGATGACTTCGATGACGGTCCCGAATACGCAAAAAGTCGAGTCCAAGAAACCTAAAATAGGTGACAAGCAAACACCGAATGAGTATATAACTCAGTAAGTCATAAGCAATGCACTAACAACCATTAATAACATTATCGCAAGAGGAAACAAAATGGAACGAGGCTAATTACTCCATTCAAACCGAACTATACCATAGTTCCTTAGACCTTTCGCTTCAATCATACATCTACATGACCTTTCACTCATTCCGCGATAATTCTTATGTACGTGACTTCAATTTACATTGTCACATAGGTTCAAACTTACCAAGTTCAACTCCAAATATAAACATAGCGCCAATTAGCCATGAACTCAAGGTACTTAGCCGACCCGCTGTCCGTGGTCAACTCAATAATGTCGCGCACTCAGTGTCAATAGTGATTCAAAAGCATATAGTGAGTCCGCACACTCAGTGCTATATAATCAACTCGCACACTTAGTGCTATATGATCAAACTCGCACACTTAGTGCTGTACAAATTTTAAACCCGCACACTTAGTGCCATTCTCATGATCACAAATGTTTATACCCGCACACTTAGTGCCGAAATCAACAACTCAATACTTCTCACCTCTTTTCTTTTCATTCAATACTTTCATCACCACATACATACATGTATATAAATTTATCATTCCTTTCGGCATAATTACATAGACATTATGTCTATTTAAATCAATACAAAATATATGCTTAGTGACCTACCTTGTGTTGGGTAAAACAGTCCAAGTCGGCTACTCGATGACCTTCGTCTTTCCCTTGCTTGATTCTCCTTCTTTAACTCCTTGAGCTTAATCAATAAATCAACTAGTTTAACCATCTTGCTAAACATTCATAATTCAATTACACATGCATATGTATGTTTGTATATTCGCAACCATCCTCACTTATTACCCATTTAGTCAATTATCTAAGCCAAGATAAGGCTTCAATACGGTTGCCTCTAACCGAATACATGCACACCAATCTACTTCATTTGGCGAATATGCATGTCTATGTTGAGGCCAATTTTACACTTAATACCACACAAAAAACAGCATACATTTTACTAACTAACGATTACATATTGTAGCTCAATACACATCTCTCATTTACTACATAACCAAACATCATCACAAGCAAATATACACCTTGAAATAGTATATATGTCATACCAATTCATCATGTGCAAACACATATTCATGTAGGTGCAAGGGCGAATCTCAAGTTGTTTATATCCAAATATAAACACATATCCAAAGCTCAAATCTTACCTACCATGCAACATGCATGAATCATACTTATGGATATACCATGACCGAATACATCACAACACCATAATTTTGGTCATGATTAAGCAAAGAACTTAATGTCTTACTCAAAAATACTAAAAAGAAAGTCCAAGAGCCATCAATCCCCATCACATATACCATTAACAAGCTTCATATTTAACATGCAATGGCATTAACACAAAATCCACCTTGGCCAAATACCATCCCCATGATATAACAAAGATTTGAACCATGGGCTAATAAGAACATCAAGCTAGTAACTAAAAACATGCATGAATCTCATGGCACAACCTCAAACATACCTTAATCTTGATGCAAGTATAGCAAAACCCTTCCTAATCCTCTTCCAAACCAAACATGAAGCAAAAATTCCCTCTTCTTCCTTAGGATTTTCGGTCAAGAGAGAATGAAAGGATGATCAATTTTTTTCTTTTCTTTTCTTCAATACACGGCAATAGGGGTTCACTCACACATTTTTTTTTTCATTCTTTATTACCCATGCTTATTTGTTTATTTCTTTTCTCCCTAATGCACCAACAAAACATGTCTATGACATGTTTTGCCCATCCTCATTGTCATGGCCGCCACCTCTTATAAAAGAGGGATATTTGACATGCAAGGCCATTGTTTTGCATGCATGCTTTAATTAGTCATTACACATTCCCCATCATACTTCCAAAGTTTTCTACTAGATCCTTTCTAGTGAAATTCACATTTATAACTCTAAATCAAAACATCAAAATGTCACACATGAGTTAACACATATTATAGGCAATAAAATAAATATTAAATTATTTTTATGCCTCGGTTTTGTGGTCTCGAAACCACATTCCGACTAGGGTCGCTTTTAAGGTGTCACAACTCTCCCCACTTAAGAAATTTTCGTCCCCAAAATCTTACCGTAAATAGATTTGGGTATCGCTCTTTCATAGAGTTATCGGGTTCCCAAGTAGCTTCTTCTATCCGTGTTTGAGCCATAACACCTTCTCCAGCGGAACCCTTTTGGTTCGCAACTCCTTCACTTCACGAGCTAGGATACGAATCGGTTCTTCTTCATAACTCATATCGGCTTGAATTTCAACCTCTGATGGACTAATTACGTGCGACGGATCGGATCTATAGCGTTGAAGCATCGAAACATGAAAGACGTCGTGAATCTTTTCAAGTTTAGGGGGCAAAATCAGACGATACACAACTGGACCGACTCGTTCGGATATCTCATATGGCCCGATGAACCTCGAACTCAATTTGCCCTTGTGCCCAAATCTAAGTATCTTTTTCCAAGGCGAAACTTTAAGAAACACTTTATCTCCCACCTGATACTCAATGTCTTTTCGTTTCAGATCCGCGTACGACTTCTGACGATCGGAGGCTATCTTCAGATTTTCACGGATTACTCTTACTTTCTGCTCAGCATCTTTAATCAAATCCACTCCGAAAATTTTGCTCTCACCGAGCTCGGTCCAAAACAATGGTGTACGGCATTTACGCCCGTACAAGGCCTCGTAAGGCGCCATCTTAATACTTGATTGAAAACTATTGTTGTAAGCGAATTCAATCAAAGGTAAATATCGTTCCCATGAACCACGAACTCGAGGATGCAACATCTCAACATATCCTCAAGCATCCGAATTATTCGCTCGGATTGACCATCGGTTTGGGGTGAAAGGCGGTGCTGAAATGCAACTTGGTACCCAAAGCTTCTTGCAATTTCTTCCAAAATCGCGAGGTGAACCTCGGATCTCTATCCGACACAATGCAAATCGGTACCCCATGTAATCTCACAATCGAGAAACGTACAATTCAGCTAGTTTATCCAATGAAAATCCGTGCATACGAGGATAAAGTGAGCCGACTTAGTCGATCTATCAACAACAACCCAAATCGCATCCTTCTTACTAGCTGACAATGGCAGCCCGGACACAAAGTCCATTGTGACTCGATCCCATTTCCACTCGGGTATCATGATCGGTTGAAGTAATCCTGAAGGCACTTGATGTTTCGCTTTCACTTGTTGACATATTAAACATCTCGAAACAAAGTCGGAGATGTCTCGTTTCATACCATGCCACCAAAATTGACATTTCAAATCGTTGTACATCTTCGTACTCCCCGGGTGAATTGACATTCGGCTACAATGAGCTTCGTTCAGAATCATCGAAATGAGTTCTAAATTTCTTGGAACACACAAACGATTTCTGAACCTCAAACAATCGTCATCATCAATTTGAAACTCCGATTCCTTGTTCGGAACACACTCAGCCCGTTTTGCAACCAACTCATCGTCAACTTTCTGATCTTCGCGAATTTGATGAGTCAATAATGGTTTGGCCTTTAATTCGGCTATTAACACATTGTCGGGTAGGATAGACAAGTGTACATTCATTGCTCGTAAAGCAAACAGTGATTTCCGGCTTAAGGCATCCGCAACCACATTAGCCTTTCCCGGGTGATAATCAATGACCAGCTCACAATCTTTCAACAACTCAAGCCAACGTCTTTGTCTCAGATTTAAGTCTCTTTGAGTCATCAAATATTTGAGACTTTTGTGATCCGAAAATACATGGCACTTCTCACCAAATAAGTAATGTCGCCATATTTTCAAGGCGAATACGATGGCAACTAATTCGAGATCATGGGTCTTATAATTTTTCTCATGTGGCTTTAATTGTCTCGACGCATAGGCCACAACTCGACCTTCTTGAATCAATACGCAACCTAACCCAAGTAGGGAGGCATCACTATAGATGACAAACTCTTTGTCGATTCGGTACATACTAATCTTGGAGCTTCCGTCAAATGAGTTTTCAATTGGTCGAACTTTTCGACACTTTTCATCCATTCAAACTTGACATCTTTACAAGCGGTTTAGTCATGGGTGTGGCTATCATCGAGAATCCTTTTACAAACCGTCGGTAGTAACCTGCAAGTCCCAAAAGCTCAGAACCTCAAGAATATTTCTTGGAGGCTTCCAGTTAAGTATGGCTGAAATTTTGCTCGGTCGACTCGAATACCGATCGACTACCACATGACCCAAGAAGCTAACCTCTCTTAACCGAACTCACACTTGTTTGGACTTAGCATATAACCGCTTATCCCGTAAAATTTGCAACACTAATCTCGGTGCTCCACATGTTCGGTCTCATCTCTTGAATAGACCAAGATGTCGTCAATGAACACAACTACGAACCGATCCAAATACGGTCTCGAAGATCCGATTCATCAAATCCATAAATACCGCGAGGGCATTAGTGAGCCCAAACGGCATCACTAAGAACTCGTAGTGACCATATCTCGCTCAAGGCGCTTTTGGGTATGTCCGAATCCCGAATTCATGGCGATAATAGCCCGATCTCAAATCTATTTTTGAGAACACTGAGGTTCCCTTCAGTTGATCAAACAAATCATCGATACACAGTAATGGATATTTGTTCTTTATTGTCACTTTATTAAGCTGACGATAGTCGATGCACAACCTCATGGTTCCGTCCTTCTTTTTCACAAACAACACTGGTGCACCCTAAGGTGAAAAACTTGGTCGGCGAAACCTCTATCCGTCAATTCTTGCAATCGAGCTTTCAACTCCTTCAACTCGGTTGGTGCAATACGATCGGAGCTATCAAAATTGGCGTAGTCCTGTACAAGCTCAATACCAAACTCTACTTCCCGAGCAGTGGTAAACCCGATAATTCTTGGGAAAAACATCCGGTATTCACAAACCACCGACCGATTCGGTTTCTTTTCCAATTCCTTATCATCAAGTACATACGCAAGGTATGCTTCGCACCCTTTCTTACATGTTTCGGGCCAACATTGTTGATATTACAAATGGCAACCCTTTAAGTCCGTAGACTCAACTCGGATTATCTCGTTATTCGCGCACCTCAAATCAATAGTCTTGCTTTTGCAATTCACAACCGCATCATGCACGGTCAACCAATCCAAACCAAGAATAACATCAAATTCATCAAGCGGCAAAAGCATCGGTCCGCCGGAAGCGGGACCCTCGGATTACTAGGGACATTTCTTGCACACTTTGTCGACAAGCACGAACGACCCAAGGGATTTGACACCGAATTACGAACTCATGAGACTCAATAGGTAAAGTCTTCTTGGATGCTAAGGTTTCGCATATATAAGAATGAGTAGAACCGGGTCAATCAAAGCAATCACATTAGTATCAAAGAGAGTGAAAGTACCGGTGATAACATCGGGGAGGATGCTTCCTCTCGTGCACGGATGGCATATGCCCTAGCAGAGAACGGGTCTCGGATCGAACAGCAGTATCGATGGCCCATCTCGACTACCACCCCTACCTCCTGAAATTCTTGGTGGTCTACCTCTAGCTGTCATTCCACTAGGTCTTGCACCTTGCATCCTATTCTTCTCATCAAGCTCCGTGCAATCTCTAATGAAGTGGTCCTTTGAACCGCATCCGTAACAAGCCCTATTGGTAGACTTACCCCAACATTCACCTATGTGTCTTCTCCCACATTGGGGGCATTCAGGTTTCTCTTGACGGTTATTGCCCACACTAGCTACCGAAGTAGCTCGGGAGTCCGTCAATGGTCATGCTCTAATGGAAATTCCCGCAGTCATCCTCGATTTATTGGTGTCCTCCCTGAACTTCTTTATAGCCGAGAACGGAGCTTTACCCGTCGATCTTTTGCGATAGTCTCTAGCTTCAAATTCAGCCTTCTTCTTCTCCTTTCCAAGTTCCTCCGCCTTGCAGGCTCGTTCAACTAGTGTTACGAATTCTTTTATCTCCAAAATACCCACTAGTAGCTTTAGATCTTCATTCAATCCTTCTTCAAACCTCTTGCACATAGCAACCTCATCAGCCACACACTCCGGGCATACCGACCGAGTCTTACGAACTCATGTTCATATTCCAGATACTGTCATACGGCCTTGCTTGAGTTCCAAGAATTCCTTACGCTTTTGATCGATGAACCGTTGACTAATTAATTTCTTTCGAAACTCCGTTTGAAAGAAATCCCAAGTAACTCGTTCGTTTGGAACTATGGAAATCAAGGTCCTCCACCAATAGTAGGTGAGTCTCGCAACAAGGATATAGCACACTTTAGACATTCATCGGTGTGCATGATAGTTCATCAAACACCGAATGGTGTTATCAAGCGAACTTCGGCCCTTTCGGCATCATCGGTAACTATGGCCTGAACTCTTCAGCCCGCGCTTCCTAATCAAGTCTACTGGTGGCTTACTCAGCCTCACGGGTCGATGGCGATGGCATTACGGACTCTTGGGGTGGATTATTCAAATTCGGAATTGTTGGATAGCCGGATTGGTTCGGGCATATTATGCGACCCACTCATTCATCATGGTAAAGAAGGCTTGTCTAGCCCCTCACCCGATTATTCGCAGATGACTGAGGTTCAACAGTGGCGTCCCTTGTGCAGAGAGCAGCCGCTACACTTTCAACGTCATCCGCCAAGGTTCTCTCTACACCGGATCCATTTACTAATCAAAACAATAATTTTAACCGTCGAAGTCATCACACATTTAAACATTAACATTAAGACATGTATAGCTAGACTCATACGTGCTATGGTAGTCCTAGAACCGACTAAACCATAGCTCTGATACCAATAAAATTGTAACACCCCGAACCCGAGACCGTCGCCGGAGTCGAACACGAGGTGTTAACAGACTTCAAAACACTTATTGAGAATTTCCCAGACAAGCTGCCAATCTGTGTACTAGTCGCTTCAAAAATCATAACTTGAGTTTTACAACTCGAAAATCAGTTTCATAATTTTTCCCTGAAACTAGACTCACATGTCCATCTACAGATTTTTTTCTAGAATTTTTGGTCAAGCCAATTAGTACAGTTTATTAGTTAAAGTCTCCCATGTTACGGGGGTCGACTACACTGACCTTCGTGCGTTAAAACTCGAATAACTCCCTGTGCAGGGCTTCAATACTGATTCCGTTTGTCTTTATAGAAACTAGACTCAAAGAGGAATTTATACATATATGGTATGACTCCTAATTATCTCTGGTTAATTTATAATGAATTTTCAAAGTCGGAACAGGGAATCCAGAAACTGTTCTGGCCCTGTTTCACGAAAACCCAAATATCTTTTAACATACAACTCATATGACCGTTTCGTTTCTTCCATATGAAAATGGATTCATCAAGGTTCATTTACATAATTTATTCACTATTTAATTCCATTCCTAATATTTTTAGTGATTTTTCACATCCACGTCACTGTTGCTGCCAGCATCTATTTCTAGGGTAGACTTTCTCTAACACATAGTTTCTATGATTCAACCACCCCTTTTTCATATATAGTCCAAAATATAATCATGATGACCCATTCTAATGGCTGGTCATTGCCAAACATTTCTGTGCTTCTTAATGAGCATATACATACCAAATGATTATAACATTATGCTCAAAACATTTATCGCCATTTTCGCATGGCTATTCAAAATTTTACATACCAAGTTCAAACAAAACATAATATCCTATACATGCCGTAATGTACTCCAAGACCAACTACGAAGAAAATACCAAAAGTTGTTAGCGGTGTGATGACTTGATGACGGTCCCGAATACGCAAAAAGTCGAGTCCAAGAAACCTAAAATAGGTGACAAGCAAACACCGAATGAGTATATAACTCAAGAAGTCATAAGCAATGCACTAACAACCATTAATAACATTATCGCAAGAGGAAACAAAATGGAACGAGGCTAATTACTCCATTCAAACCGAACTATACCATAGTTCCTTAGACCTTTCGCTTCAATCATACATCTACATGACCTTTCACTCATTCGCGATAATTCTTATGTACGTGACTTCAATTTACATTGTCACATAGGTTCAAACTTACCAAGTTCAACTCCAAATATAAACATAGCGCCTATTAGCCATGAACTCAAGGTACTTAGCCGACCACGCTGTCCGTGGTCAACTCAATAATGTCGCGCTTTTCTCAAAGTCAATAGTGATTCAAAAGCATATAGTGAGTCCGCACACTCGGTGCTATATAATCAACTCGCACACTTAGTGCTATATGATCAAACTCGCACACTTAGTGCTGTACAAATTTTAAACCCGCACACTTAGTGCCATTCTCATGATCACAAATGTTTATACCCGCACACTTAGTGCCAAATCAACAACTCAATACTTCTCACCTCTTTTCTTTTCATTCAATACTTTCATCACCACATACATACATGTATATAAATTTATCATTCCTTTCGGCATAATTACATAGACATTATGTCTATTTAAATCAATACAAAATATATGCTTAGTGACCTACCTTGTGTTGGGTAAAACAGTCCAAGTCGGCTACTCGATGACCTTCGTCTTTCCCTTGCTTGATTCTCCTTCTTTAACTCCTTGAGCTTAATCAATAAATCAACTAGTTTAACCATCTTGCTAAACATTCATAATTCAATTACACATGCATATGTATGTTTGTATATTCGCAACCATCCTCACTTATTACCCATTTAGTCAATTATCTAAGCCAAGATAAGGCTTCAATACGGTTGCCTCTAACCGAATACATGCACACCAATCTACTTCATTTGGCGAATATGCATGTCTATGTTGAGGCCAATTTTACACTTAATACCACACAAAAAAACAGCATACATTTTACTAACTAACGCATTACATATTGTAGCTCAATACACATCTCTCATTTACTACATAACCGAAACATCATCACAAGCAAATATACACCTTGAAATAGTATATATGTCATACCAATTCATCATGTGCAAACACATATTCATGTAGGTGCAAGGGCGAATCTCAAGTTGTTTATATCCAAATATAAACACATATCCAAAGCTCAAATCTTACCTACCATGCAACATGCATGAATCATACTTATGGATATACCATGACCGAATACATCACAACACCATAATTTTGGTCATGATTAAGCAAAGAACTTAATGTCTTACTCAAAAATACTAAAAAGAAAGTCCAAGAGCCATCAATCCCCATCACATATACCATTAACAAGCTTCATATTTAACATGCAATGGCATTAACACAAAATCCACCTTGGCCAAATACCATCCCCATGATATAACAAAGATTTGAACCATGGGCTAATAAGAACATCAAGCTAGTAACTAAAAACATGCATGAATCTCATGGCACAACCTCAAACATACCTTAATCTTGATGCAAGTATAGCCAAACCCTTCCTAATCCTCTTCCAAACCAAACATGAAGCAAAAATTCCCTCTTCTTCCTTAGGATTTTCGGTCAAGAGAGAATGAAAGGATGATCAATTTTTTTCTTTTCTTTTCTTCAATACACGGCAATAGGGGGTTCACTCACACACATATTTTTTCATTCTTTATTACCCATGCTTATTTGTTTATTTCTTTTCTCCCTAATGCACCAACAAAACATGTCTATGACATGTTTTGCCCATCCTCATTGTCATGGCCGCCACCTCTTATAAAAAGAGGGATATTTGACATGCAAGGCCATTGTTTTGCATGCATGCTTTAATTAGTCATTACACATTCCCCCATCATACTTCCAAAGTTTTCTACTAGGTCCTTTCTAGTGAAATTCACATTTATAACTCTAAATCAAAACATCAAAAATGTCACACATGAGTTAACACATATTATAGGCAATAAAATAAATATTAAATTATTTTTATGCCTCGGTTTTGTGGTCCCGAAGCCACATTCTGACTAGGGTCATTTTAAGGCTGTCACAAAACACGTTTTGTAACACCCCTAACATGTATCCGTCACCGAAATAGGGTTACGGAGCATTACTGGAGTTGAGGTTTTGAAACCATAAAAAATTTAAAACATTTAACTCACAACATCAATCAATGCAAAACCAATCAATGACATACATATTGTCCCTTTTGTAAGCCCTCAAGGCCATAAAAACACATTAGAAACAAGTCAGGACTAAATCGGAAACATATAGAATTTTTAGGGAAAAGATGAAATTTTTCAAACTATAGGGGTCACACGGTCGTGTGGCTTACACGGCTAAAACACACGCCCGTGTCTCAAACCGTGTGGGCATTCGAAGTAGGGACACACGGCCGTGTCCCAGCCCATGTTCGTACCTATGTAACTCTCTGACTTTGGTCACATTGCCAAGCTACACGCCCTTGTGCTAAGCCGTGTAACTCTGGAAATGCAACCTTCAAAAATCTACATGGGACACACAGCCATGTCGCGTGGCCATGTGTCATACACGGTTGAGACACACCCTCGTGTTTTAGGCCATGTGGATAAGAAATAGGCCATTTTCAAGCAAATTCTTTCACCCATTACAAGCTCACACCTATAAGACATTTGCACAAATAATCAAGCTTTCGAACATACCTAAAATATGCATAATAAGATCAATTCAATAAGTCATTTATTCATACAACCAATATGCCAAAAGACACCCCAAACATAATCATCAAATCAACCTAAATATGTGCACATTTACTATTTATCATCTATTTTGTCTCCACGCCAAAACATAGCATAATTGACCATTTTCCACAACACAACCAAACATACTAAATTAGTTATTCAAAGTATACTTTCATTTGACTATTCCAACACCAACCATTTAAGTATAAACTCGTATAAACTTTAAACATAATTTTCCATTTCAATAATGAACTTTATAAGATAAATATAGAGCTATACCAATGCCATAAGATTTATAAAACTACATAGCCATTAACTCACAAATGAGTAAGTCCATCAGCATCACATAATTTTTTATTCATAACATAATAGGATTTTATAAGACATATTATGAAATCATCAACATTTTCATAAGATTATTAACCTTTCTAATTAATTACTTTCCATTCCATTCCATTCCAAATACTTAACTTAAGCCTAAACAACATTATCAATTCACGAGTTAGTGTATTTATCAATGATATAAGTAAATTCAACCATAGTTTAAGTAGATTTATCACATATAAGTACATCACTTACTCATCAATCCTTTTATAACATCATATTACGTCCTAATTTTGAACTTACCATTTCATTCCTTTTTCTTGCCCGTTACATTTTCATATTACAAAGCATAAGCATAAAATCAACCATAACCACAAGCTTGGCACAAGCCTAAACATCACCATCAATAGACAAGTTAGTGCATACATACACAATTCACTTGAATTAAACATATGATGATCCATTTCCATGTGAACATATTTCATTTAAATCATTTAACCTTTCCATGAACATATGGATATTACCAAATGAAAGCTTACCTTTTCGATCCTTTTCATTGTATATATGCATATCCATGTTTCCATTTCTTATTAACATTAGTACATTAAGTTTATATATATATATATATATATATATATATATATCTTTCCTTTAATCTTTACTTACCCATTGAATTAAATGAAATAACATCAAATATTAGAAAAATACTCATATCACCATTTAATTCTCTAAACACATCACAACATCATGATTTAATGTATTTATAGACATATAAGGTATATATAATCACACTAAGGCATTGACATTCATTATCAAACTATGCTAGTCAAAATTTCAACTCGTATTCATACTTATGATACATACCTCACTTGAAATGTGTTACCTGAATAGCAAATGATCAGAGAGTGCCATGGTGTCTTTCAGCCATGGTCTTATTTATTCTCGTCTTGATATCATTGTGTCTTTCAACCATGGTTTTATTCATTTTCCATCGTGTTTCCATAATGTCTTTCAACTGTTGTCTTATTTCTTTGATTCGTGATGTCATAACATCTTTTAGCTATGGTCTCACTTAATAGAATCGTGATGCCATAACATTTTTAGCTATGGTCTTACTCAATAGAACCATCATGCCATAACGTCTTTCAACTATGGTCTTACTTTGTAACAGCCCGATTTTGGGCCTAGTCAAAATGGTGGTTTCAGAACCACTAATTCAAGGCTGGAGAAATTACTTTTAATATTATTTTAAGTGTTATAGCATGATTACATGATTGCATGGAAATTTTGGTGAAATAATTTTAACAATTGCTTGCTTAATTTCGAAAAAGGACTAAATCGCATAAAGGGTAAAACTTTTGTTTCATTAGCTAGAGGTGTTAATTAGCTACAGAACATTAAATTAGAGGTCCTTAATGAGTAAATAGACAAATAAAAATATTAGGGGCTAGACATGGAGCCTTAATTCAAGGGATGGCCAAATGTTAGGTGACTTAATTGTTAAAATAATAATAAACCTAAAGGCTAGCTATAATCTTTTCATTTTCTTTTCTTCCCCACCGAAATTACCAGCCATTTTAAGGGTTTTGGAGCTTCAAAATTTTATCCACTCTTCACTCTTGCAAGTAAGTGGTTTTGATGACCTTTCTTGATAATTTTTATACTTTTAGGACCCTTGTAGCATAAGCTATCTAATGGGGGGCTAGTTTGCAAAATGGTTGAAAGTCTAGGGTTTTTCCATGAGAGTATTCATGTTTTTTTTTTGAATATTTATAGAAGAAAATGAGTTATGGTTGTTAAATAAACAACTTTTGTGGAGTAGTTTTCATGAAAACCCTGACCAAGGACCATTTTGTATAAGTTATAAATTATGTGGTAAATGTGTGAAATAATTGGAATTGTGGGCTGCTTCTAATATAAAAAGAATTTAGCTAGGCTTGGTTAGTGAGAAAATTTGATGAAAATCGATTTACGAGCCTAGGGGTAAAATTGTAATTTTGTAAAAGTTTAGGGGTAAAATAGTCATTTTTGCCTAAATATGGTTTATAAAATGTCTTGATTAATGTGATAATTAAAATATTAAATTTTATCATTAAAGATCAAGAAATACGATATCAGGACCTAGACTGGGGGAAAGCCAAGCTAGTGGATTAAAAATCGATTAGTTGCCCACATTTTGTATATCGAGGTAAGTTGTATGTAAGTAAGGCAACTTTATCGTTATTATGTATTGAATGATAGATTTTGCATAATATGGTTGAATATGCTTATGAATAATGCATGATGAAATTTAATGTGGTAAATTCCCGATAGAACCTAGGAATAGATTGGATATCCATGCCATGACATTTGGGTGATATGTGTGCTAGTGTAAGACCATGTCTGGGACATGGCATCGACCATATTATGTGTGCTAGTGAAAGACCATGTTTGGAACATGGCATCGGCGTTGATAAGTGTACTAGTGTAAGACCATGTCTGGGACATGGCGTTGGCCACATTATAAGAGCCAGTGTAAGACCATGTCTGGGACATGGCATCGACATTGAGACGAGAGCTAGTGTAAGACCATGTCTGGGACAGGGCATCAGTAATTTACCCTCTTATGTGAGGCTTATCAGATATATTTTAGTATTCCAAATGGTTTCACGGGTTATTTTAAAGCTTATGATAAAGACATGGAATGATATAATCATGTTGTGAGTGGTATAGGTTCTTATTTGAAACTCATGAGATATGAGTCTAGTTATGATGCCTTAATGTTAGGATGACATGAGTAAGTTCTATCTGCGAGATTGATTTCGGGACGATCTTGTAATCTTTGGCTTATACTTGTGATGTATAAGTAGGTAGTGAAATCTACCTTTGTTAAATCAAGAATGTTGTGTTGGTTTATAATATGCTATGTGTTTAAATATGCATGGTTGATGCTGTTACTTATTTACATGCAGCTTACTAAGCTTTATGCTTACTCCCTCTCTTTTCCATTTTCTTATAGAGTCACCAAGCTAGCTCAGGGATCTAAGGGACGTCAGAGCCATTGATCACACTATCAACTAAAGCACTTAGTATAGTTGGACTTAACATTTTGAGTATGGCATGTATAGGAACTCGGTCTGTAACGCCTCAATTTTCGGGATTTCCAGGATTTCTGTGATTTTTCGTGAATTTTAGGATTTCTGTGTTTTGACTGTTTGATGTAGGCCTGAGTATGTTAGTGGGCCTCTAGAAGGCTTAAGTCTAAGTTAAAAACCGGTGGTTTTAGCTGATTTTATTTTAAAGGAAAAAGGGGTTTTGGTAAATTGGGCTTTTAAGATTTAATGGGTAAAATAAGCCACAAGAAGGCATGTGGCAAAGTGGCATGTGACGCCACTAGGGTGCTAAAAAAGTGACATGTGGAGGACTAGGGAGAGCTAAGGTTCAAGTCACAAGGTAATCAAATTATAGTATTAATTTTTATGTATAGAAAGGGGATGTGATAGAACTCAAGTGGAACCCTGTTAGGAAGAGTTTGAGCTGCTCAGGAGATCGAGCAAGGAGGGGATAAGGGAGAAAATTTAGGAGCTGATTAGGGAGTGTAGTATTGGCTGACTGGTGGACTCTTGAGAAGCAAGAGTTGGCCGGCCAAGGGTTTCTGTAGAGGCCAAAATTCGGTTAGGTCTATTGATAGTTGTAATTTCGGCATTTGGGGAAAAGTTGTGTCGTTTCTGACAATTCTTTTCTCTTCTTCTTTTCTCCTCTCTTCATCTATTTCCTCTTCTTCTTCTTTTCCTCTATAGCCAAATCTTTCTACCATTCTACTCAACTCCACTTCCTTACCATTTGTTTCTAAGCCTTATAGCCAATTGCCATAAAAGCCAAAATCCCGAAAGCCTATTTTTCTTCTGTGCCGATTTCTCCTAGCCAAACCCTCTGATTCTTCTCCATATTTTTGGCCGATTCTCTCATCCTCTGAACCCCAAAGTCCTATCAACAAAACCACTATAAAACCCTCATATTTCATCTTTCTATTTTAAAAAGCCGAAAACCCTATTGTCTTAGGGGCATAGCCGAATCTTTAGACTTTTAAAGATTTGTTTTCTGCTAACATTCGAGGGGTTAGATCTGCATCAAAATCGAAGAGGAACTAAGTGGAATCATTGACTGAAGGAACCGGTGTGTGATCTAGAGGCTGCTGATCAAAGGCTTGGACAAGTGGAACGACTAGATCTAAACCTAGTCGCTAGATTCGAAAAAAGGTAGGATCTCTAGTGCCTAAAGTGTTAATGGCTGACTTTTGGGTAAGGAGTTTTGTATACAAGTTGTTATGGGTTCATAGTTAATGTATTGGTAACTGACTGTAGGCAACTGGTGTGTGTGTAACTCGTCAGCATTTCTTCGCAAACAGGTGTGTAAACGACACTCACTCATAGACTAGATCAGCAAAAGCCGAAAAGTCAAAATGTCGACAAGCCGGCATTTTATGGACTTGTGAGTGTGCGAGCACTCGTGAGATGGTTTGGATTGTTAATCCTGGTAATCTAAAGTGATATGTTGCAGAGTGCGCAATTTCGTACACTTCGGTATCTTAATAGGCCGAAAACGGGATAATGGGCCAATGAGCCCAATTGGGTAAGAACGCTCGGTAAGTGTTTCTGTTGATGCGTTAATGGTTGTAATATGTATGTAAATCCTAAAATAGGTAAATTTACTAAAATACCCTAAGTATGAAAATTACCATTATACCCCTAGGTGCAAAATGACCATTATACCCCTTAGGGTTGATTTTGACTGAAATGCATGATACTCTGATTCTGTTTGTTGTATGCCATGACATGTATATCTGTTGCATGGGATATGGGTTACAATGATGGAGGAAGCGTTCTAGTGGCTCTGCCACAAATATCTGATCTGGTGGCTCTGCCACAAATATCTATTTCTGGTGGCCCTACCACAACTATCTCAGATTCGGTGACTCTGTCACAATATCATTCTGGCGACCATCTTTGCATACTTGTGACGTGTAGACGGATGGGTGGGTCGAGTAGTCTCCCCACATGGTGTAAGGCTGGCATGGGGTGTATACAGATGGAAATGGGTTGGGTTTTCTGCATACATGATATATCTATTCTGATTCTGTTATGGGCCTATGGGCTTCATTCTGAATTCTTTATAGGGCTAAGGCCCAACTTAATCTGTTTCTGTGGTTTGAACTGGTTTAGACTATGGTTGGGTTATTTTACACACTGAGTTTCCCAAACTCATCCTTTATTTTCATCCACGCAAGTAATCCCCAACCATAGTGGGCTTGGAGCTGTGAGGGATTAGGAGCTGTGAGGGATTAGGATTGGCCACTCGTTCTGTAAATTTGGTTTTCTTCTGGTGAATTGGACATCTTTTCATTTACTTTTATGATTTGGGTTTTAAGTTGTAATAAGGCCGCTTTAATTATTTTAAATGGTTTTAATATGTTTTACTAGAATAGGTATGATATTATCTTAATCGCTGAAATTGATTAGTTTTAGGGCACGTTTTCAAAAATAGTAATTGATTTTAAAATATCACGACAACGAAGCAAAACTTCCGCAACGAAAACGTTTTCCAAAATTAATCACTTTTCCTTAAACTAGACTTAATTGAATTGGTTTCCTAAGAACATACACCAAGTTAAGGTGTGGCAATGGTGGTGTGCATGTCTAGGATTGGATCCAAAGGGAGCTTGGTACTTAAGTAGTCCGATGGACTCACCTCCTCTTTTCCGGTTTCCTACCTGGTGCTCAGCTTCCATTCACTTTAACCTATAATGAAATCATCCTTTGAACACTAAGCACGATTTTTTGGACTAAATATAGAAAATGTTTTTAACGCTTCGATGTGGCACGTCGGATCCGGTCATAACGTCTAGGCCGGGTTCGGGGTGTTACACGGTCTCTGTTGTTAGTGTCATATTGTTTTGGTCAAAAATGTTGGCTTGTCATGAAGGTTGATTCATTTTGTATAAGGCCATGGAAAATGGCTAATATTTATTATTGCTAAACGCATTTAATGAGGATTTTCATGGATGTGGATGTTTTGGTTATGTGTGTTTATGCTTGGAATTAGAGATGTTTGAAGTTGTGTAGGTTGGTACAAGTAAGGGTGGCAAAGAGGCTTGGTAGATAGCATTGTTTTTGTCCACACGAGCAGACGCATGGGCGTGTGGCTAGGCCGTATGTGACACACGGTCTGCCCCATAGTGTGCAGTCAGGCCGTGTGTGACACACAGTTTGCCCCATAGCGTGCAGTCAGGCCGTGTGTCCACTGCACCTAAATTTTTGCAAAACAGAATGCCCAGTAGTAACCACACGAGAAAAGACACAGTCGTGTGTCTCAACCGTGTGGAGGACACAGCCATAGTACATGGGGCATGTGCCCAGGCCGTGTAAAGTCTGCTCCA
Organism: Gossypium arboreum; assembly: GCF_025698485.1. Lineage (NCBI taxonomy): Eukaryota > Viridiplantae > Streptophyta > Magnoliopsida > Malvales > Malvaceae > Gossypium > Gossypium arboreum. The sequence goes on from NC_069075.1 coordinate 71,823,043, forward strand.
TAAATTTGAAATTAAATTCACCACACGGTCTTGCACAAAGGCGTGTGCCTTGGCCGTGTGCCCCAAAATGGTTGATGATGTCAAAAATAGAATGTCAAGGTTTTAGTACACGGGCTGGGACACAGGCATGTGACAGGCAGTGTGAAAACCCCTGTAGGTTCGAATTGAGAAATAATTCCACATGGGGTAGAGACACGGGCATGTCCCAATATGTTCAGGCCGTGTAAGCTACACGGGCCTTCAACACGACCATGTAAAGAGGACACACGGGCGTGTCATTCATCCACAAGGGCATGTGCCCCTAGTTGCCTTGAAATTTGTCAAAGTTTTCTAAAGTGCACAGATTAGTCCCGAATCAGTTCCAAAGTCTGTTTGGAGCATCGTAGGCCCATAGTAGGGACATTAAGGTGAATTGTGAAACGTTTTAAATTGGAACGAAATTTCATAACTCGAAAATGTATGTTTGCATGTGTTGAGTTAGGTAGCGCCTCGTACCTATCCCGATATCGGATACTGGTAAGGGGTGTTACATAGTCGTTTCTAGTATGGTGCCCTATTGTCTTTCAACTATGGTCTTATTTATTTTTGATATAGTGCCATGCTGTCTTTCAATTATGGTCTTAATCATTTCTTTTAAGCCAACAAACTCAATTCATAAATAAACAATTAGATATTAAACAATCGAAACAACAACTAATTTATTTAATCAAGTTACAAACTTACCTAACTAAATTGCAGCAATGACTAAGTATAGGGGCTATTTGGTAATTTTCTCTTCTCCTTGATTTTTCACTCGTTCTTGATCTAAATTAACAATTTTATTCAATTCATTAATTCAGATAGAAAAACCAATTTATCTTATGCAATTTAGTCTTTTTTGACATTTTTACAAAATTTCCCCTAATATTGTACTTTTATTCAATTTAGTCTTTAAGCCTAAAACATGCAAATTAACCACTTTTACTCAAATTTAAGCTTAGCCGAATTTATTGGAACCTTACTACAGTCCATATTTGCTGTTATTACACATTAAATCCTTGTACTTTTACTAGTTCAACAATTTAATCTCTAATCGTTAAATTCACAAAAAATCACTTAACAAAATACTTATAAATAACAATTAATACTTCAAATTCATCATTTAACATCTAAAATCACAAATATTCATCAATGGAAAAATTCAAATTCTTTAACTTCGAAAATGAAGGTATGAGCTAACTGAACCTTGTTGCAACGATCTCAAAAACACAAAAATTATAAGAAACAGAATCAAAATGTACTTACATGCAAGAGACTACAATGGTTGAACCTTAAAGCTAGGTTTTTTGGTGTTTTTTTGGATATGGAGAAAGCAAAATGAAGAAGAAACACATTTTACAGTATTTAATTTTGTTTTAATTTCACAAAATTTTTAAAAATTGCCATTAATACTAATTTCTTTCAATTTTTTCTTTAAAATTAGCTCCATTACCGTCCACTATCTAAAATAATGAATAATTTCCCTATTATTCCTCCCACATTACTAATTAGGCCATTTAATCATTCAAATCTAATCGTGATTAAGTTTTACATCCTTTACAACTTAGTCCTTTTTAATAAATTAACTATCTAATCATTAAAATTTCTTGACAAAACTTTAATACAACCATAATAATACTCCATAAATATTTATTAAAATATTTACAGCTCAATTTATAGAAATGAGGTCTCGATCCCTCATTTTCTAAAACCACTTAACCTTAGGGTCTTACCACTTGAGCTTAATTATTCATTCAAATAACATAATTTGCCAATTCAAAATTTAGTTTAATACTATAATTGACTCGTAAATATTAAATAGTAATATTTACGGGCTCACTTGTCAAATTTGTGGTCCCAAAACTACTAGTTCTGACACCACTGAAAAATAAGTTGTTACAATCAACCCTAATAAGACAAGGACTTACTCGGATTGCCACAAATAGTCTTTTCAGAATAGAGACTTCGAGGACAGGATATTCAATGGAGAATTCTTAGAATTAAGGGTCATATTTATATACCTAAGAATCTTATTTATCTTTGGATATTCTATTTGATTTAGACAAGACATTACTTACACGTAAAGTATTCCTAAATTCACTAAATCACTTTTTTCATCCTAATTTAAGTCTAACTATACTTTGACCACAAACCCAGTTCGCAACTTTCCTAACGAATTTTTCTCGCCACATAGACTGGCGAACCCCTAGCTTGCCAATACATTAGTGAACTTGTCTCATAGTAAACCTAGCAAACCCCTTACCACTTCATTTGGTGAATCCTATTGCCCAACGAACACTTCAACTGAAACTTCATTGACGAGCACTGCTGCTTACCTTAGTTCGTTGAAACACTGGCAAGCCTTACTTCATATGGCCAAAACTTTCGGCCTCGATCTCCGGTTGTGACACTATGCCAAGACTACACCTAGGATAAAGGCACATCGGGTTATTATGCATAGAGGGCTGTGGTGGCAGTGTATAGTATTTTGTATTATTGTGTTCAATTGTCTTTAAAAGTCTATTTCTTAGGGTATTTTTGTAAAGTAAGGGAATTGTATGAAAAGGCTTTGTAATAAATTACTTCAGGTACTATCATTTATTTTTCTTATTATTTATGTCTTCAGTGATTGATAAATAATGTTGTAAATCAGTAAAAGTTTCTCAATAGATTAAAGTTGTTAAATGTTGTGTTTGGTAACACCCGAAATCTGGATCCGGTGAATCAGGTCGAGTTTGGGGTGTTACATATTCAATTTAGTCTAATTTCTCGATATTGAACTTCATTCTATACAAATAATTTCATATGACAAGGCATATGCTTATCTCAATAGTCAATCATGCATAGAATATGTATATGCACATAAATATAATGATTTCGAATCATAAAGGTACAAACAAATGCTCTTGTCACTCGTCGACGACTCTTGTTTTTCCTTTCTATCTCCATGACCTAGTGTCGTTTTTAGCTACGTACCATAATACAATAATAAAACAATATCATATTTCATCCAATTCACATTAGCATCAGATCAAAATCTAATTTCACATTCTTTCATTAAGGATGATATAAGCTTATATTTATCAAGTTCAAGCCTAATTCATCAATTTCTCAACAATGACAACATGGTAAAAACTTAACAATTGAACAAATTTATATACATAGGCTAGCTAGGCCAAGCTCCCATGATTATAAATCTATTAAAAG